>NC_081761.1:36722830-37050330 GCF_963082965.1 Carassius carassius
TAGTGACTTTTATTCTGTCTCTGCTCTGTGTCTCTCAGCGGTGCGCGGCAGTATTCATCATGAGGAGGAGGAGGATGAAGATCAGGTGTCAGTGGTGGTGTCGTTGAGTCACGTGTACCGTCAGAAGAGCCGTGTGTTTGTGTCCGGTGGCGGGGGGCGCGGGCGCGGCCGGTGGACGGGTCGTGTGAAGATGCCGCGGCGGTGCGGCCCGCGGGCGGGACAGGGCGAGTTCCTCTTCACGGGAGCCGTACGGTTCGGGGAAGCCTGGCTGATATGTGCTCCGCTTTATAAAGACTTCATCAGAGTGTACCACGCAGCTCTGGACGAGGGAACGAACCCCTGCCACATACACACAGACTGAAACACACGACTATCCTCTGCTGAACTGAACCCACTCTAGAATCACATGGAAACATAGCTTTTTTCATGACTTGGCCCAAGGTCGCATTTTATCCCAAAATCAAAATAAATAAATATTACATTTAAGATACTTCAATAAAAGTTGGATTATTTTATAACCAGGTTTTGAAATAATTGTTATAATAATTAAATAAATTGCCCCTCAATAATTCTCATTTATCATTATCAGCTGGTTTCTTTAGATTTAGATTACCGTCAAATGTTTTAATTTTGCAGTAATACCACTAATCAGCATAAACTAAATCTAAATAAATCCTACCATTATGTATAAATATTTCACTTATTTCAATGTTTAATTTACTTTAACATTACTGATATAATCATCATTATTATTAATATTTGTTGTTGTTGTTATTGTAACATAGTAACACAGCAACATAGTATTTAAATAATAAATAGTTTTATATAATTGCTCTATTTGGAGTGTTGAATTTAAATAATAATATTTTTAAAATTAGGAATTGTAATTTTTTTTTATTTACCTGAGAATTATGTCACCATTTTTTTTTTATGTAAAATATTCCTTCTTTTATTTGTGTTGATTTTGGGGTGAAATGAGGCCTGGTGTGTTTGGGGATGTCCAGTGGTTCCAGATGGATGGATCTGAGCCATCAGTCCTCCCTGAAGTTGCTGTTCTTGGTTACAGACAGAAGTTATGTGTGTTTGTTTCTGTCTGTTGTTGCCTGACTCTATTCGACAGATGATGAGCTCTCGCCTGCACGTGTGTGTGCTGCGAGACGATGAACGCTGCTTTTGTTTAAAGCTTTGTTTAGAGTAATTGAGCGGTCAATTCTTCTGACTGACGTCTGGACTGTGTTCATGTGTTCAAGAGTGAGTTTGAGTGTATTGTGTGTGTGTGTGTGTGTGTGTGTGTGTTTCTCCTCCTTGGACTCCGAGTCTGGAATAAAACACTCCTAACAGAAACATCATGGTGTCATTTTCTGTGTTTGTGTTGCTGGGTGTTTTCTGTACAAACTGCCCAGCTGTGGAGAAATTGTGAAATGTTCATATTCTCATGTGAAGTTCAGCTACACAGGACATGATGTCGTGGCTCAAAGTACGCAACCTGAACGCCGTAAAGGGATTCTGAGTAAACCGTCTGTTTCCAATTCAACTACTGTCTGCTGGTTTTATCAATTATCCGTCTAATTTGACCAAACAAATGATGATATTTAGCTAGCTGTAGTGATAACACATCTGGTTTAATTAAACATACATTTGAAGAAAACTCTAGCGCCCCCTTGAATACAGCGGATTATAAACTTTAACTATGAAATTATGTTGAACAAACCCTTGAGAAAATATGATTATTGTGTATGAATAAATCTGTGTGTTAATTGAGAAGGGATAGATCTTAAGACATTATATAAAAATATATATTCTTCCCAGCTAATTATTGGTTCCTGGAATATTCTGGGAAGTTTTTTTTCTGGATTAAAAAAGAACCATCAGAGAACGTTCCTAAATGTTATTTGGTTCACAAAAATGCCCATACGAGAGCTCTAAAATAACATTTGGTGATTGCTGCATTTATAAATGCCTTCCACCGGAAGTGTTTGATCCGCTATTTTACTAATCCCTACCGACAGAGAGCGCCTTTGAGTCACATGCAAACCACTGACCTAAAATAACTCTATTTGAAGCAAATCAGTCAAACGGGGTTAATCTTTTATGTTGTATGTAAATTATTTTTTACATCAGGATGTAATGTTTATGATCTTTTTGGGCAGCCCCTTACGGAAATTAACCATGGTTTTACTACAAATAAAACTAAAAAACATGATTAATGTAGTTAAACCATGGTAACCACAAATTAACCATGGTTTTGCTATATTAACCATAGTTTAACCATGGTATTTGTAGCAAATCTGTGGTTATACAAATTGTAGTCTACACTCCAAAAATCAATGGGTTACTACAGTTTTACTATAATAAAACCATGGATATTATCCAAAATGGAGTTTGGGTGTGTCAAAGATAATTGATCCAACACAAAATATAGCCTATTTCTTTATGAACATATCTATTCAGGAATTATTAAACATGAACTTATTATATCAGAAATGGATTTGAATATATTACAATGAATATTACAATAGCATTTGTTTATATTGCTGTACTATGCTGAAATGCAAAGCTTAACATCTTGGAAATAAGCCTTTAAATGATTTTAAATCCATACTGTTTGATAGTAAGTTTCTCTGAATAAATTATATGTATATTTTCAATGTCCTGATTGAGCAACATCTGTTTCATTATGTTTACTAGCATTACCATTTCCATGTATTGTATGCTAAATTAATAATTAATTTAACCACCGTTTAATTTGTTTGAAGCGTTTGCACTTAGCGCCAAATTACGATAGGTTATAACAAAATTATATAAAAACTGAATATATATATGAAAAATAACCATGGTTTTATTATAGTAAAACTGTAGTAACCCATGTTTTTTTGGCGTGTTGACTACCATTTGTATAACCACAGATTTACTACAAATACCATGGTTAAACTATGGTCAATTTAGCAAAACCATGGTTAATTTGCGGTTACCATGGTTTAACTATAGTAACCATGGTTTTTTGGTTTTATTTGTAGTAAAACCATGGTTAATTTTCATAAGGGTATATGTTGAGGTCATGTCTGTCTGCTGTTTATTATGTTCATGAGATTCGCTACTGTAATGAATGTAGCTTTTTAATAAGTAGGTTAAATTCATGACATAAAAAAAAAAATAACCGTTTACATTCACAGGGATACTTCAGATTTTTCAGATATTCCTCCATTTAAAGAGACAGGAGCTGCACTTGGAGGTCCCAGAGGCGTTTCAAAGATAGCCTTCGAGTGACATGACTTGTCTTAAAAGAGACACATAGTTCACCAGTGCTTCTTATTTCAAAGAAAATGATTGTTTTTAAGCTGTTTTCCCCACTTCCGAGAGGCTTCTTTCTGTTAACCTAACCTAACCAAGACCAACTTAAACACTATTAACCAAACAAATCCCTTATTTCTGTCAGAATACCCGGTTTCGAATCTGGTGTTTGTTTGCTCATATATCCTGGACAAATGTCCGTCTATTCATCTGACACTGGACCACAAGAACCATGACATAACTGTGCTTCCATGGTCCTTATGTCATTGTTCAGGGTTAGGTTCCTCCCATGGTTTGTGGGCTGATCTCCAAGCCCAGCTCTCATCTGATCTGTCTTGAGTCTAAAGACTTTCTCCCGCTCAGCTGTCTCAAGCACGGCTGGAATGAAACACAGATAACTCAGACGTGACTCTGAGTGTGTGTGACGGGTTATTATTAACAGCACTGACCTGACGCAGAAACTGTCTTTCAGAGTCTCTGTGGTTTCTTCTGGAAGCCAGTGAAATCAATACAACTTCAACTGTTGGTTTTAACAGTGTGCTGTTTAGCGTTAACCCAAGGAAACCAACGACAAGTCGCCAAGTCATGCATATCTAACAAACCAAATGTGTTTTATTTCATGATTGATGATCAGTATCAGCATGTTTATTTTTATGATGTAGGCTTATTTATTTGTTTTCAAATAAATACCATCTTGTATCCCAGTTTTAATAGACTAGAGACATTGGGTTGACTTGAGTAAACGCTGTGACTATCAATATTGATGGGGTAAATATGTATACTGAGCAGAACATATTCTGCATATTAACAATGTGCTGTCATGACCTTTTGTCAAAATGTTCAGTACACAACCAGACTGCATTGCGTGCATGGAGTACAGTATACCACAATGCAACGCGCTTAACTGGACTTTTCTTAAATTTGCATTTGGAAAAATCAGATCATCTGTCTAAAAATGATTTCTTTATTGTTGCATCACTACTGGTTTGCACCTGTGAGTGGCCTTTTTAATGTAAGAGCAGCTCGTCAATTTGTAACTAGAATGTGCGAGGCTTCCGGTGTCATACTCCCGGTTATTTAAGCTGTACCTAAAAGATATTGTTTGGTTATACATAAAAATTCCTCTGTGATTTGTTGCATTATTTAAATGTATTGAGAGCTCAGGTCAGCAACATATCCGTGTGACCTGGTGAGAAACTAAAGCTGGAGCTGGAGAGAAACTAAAGAGGACTCCGCTGCACTCAAAAACCATTCTGCTCCTAGACTACACTGCGCTCTGGTGCACTGTAGAGGGAAGTACACCGCTGCTGAAATAGTGTTCCCTCATAGGCCAAGCGTGAAGAATGGGGTAATGTGAGACACACCCCGTTTCTAGGCAACGGAACACATTTGTGGAACATACATTTACTGTATGTTTTCAAGTCTCTCCCCTTTCCCCTTGGCCATGGAGAGGACCTCGTGGTGTTGTGGTAAGCATGTTTTTTTTTTTTTACAAAAATATATATATTTTTTGCATGTACAAGTACATTTTCTTTCTGTCAACTTAATCAACTGTTGTGCCAAAGCAAATTGATTCAGGTAGAAAAATGTATATCATTCATGTTGATGAACTACCAACATGTGATGATGCTAGTTTAAGATTAGCCTGAATTGCTAAGAGAGATCGTTCATATGTTAAGTTTACTATTAAACATTTTAACTTAATATTACATTACATATGTTTTATTTGTAATGTCACAGACATTGTAGAAAAGCCATCATGCTAAGCCAATACACCAGGGACATTGGCATGGTTGAGAAAGTTGATGACAAAATACTTGCACAATTTCTCAGAAAAATCCAGGGAAACATGAAAGAGTGGGAGAGACCCATGTTTGCTATAAGGGAAAATTATGTGGCACATGTTCCTAAAATTGATGTGGTGAAGACGCTGCCTCAACCGTTTTTTTGTATAAATCTAGATTAAAAACACATCTCTTTCACCAAGCATTCAAATAATGCATCTCAATTAAATTATTTAAGCCAATGATCTATTTGTTTTTGTTCAAATGTTTTAAAGGTCACTTTAATAATGGTAATATGGATATTTTTTCCCCTAACGATGAACGCTGCTTTTACTCTGCACATGCCCAGTGGTGTTTTCTCAGTCAGAAAAGGCCCGTCACATCACGCTATTAGGAAGAAAAAGAGGGATTTAAACGGATCAAATAAAGAGGAGTGTTAACGCGTTGACATTGAAGCTGATGTAGGCTAACAAAACCATCAACAGTCAACATCTGGAAAGTAACGAATTTGTGTATTTCTAATGTCAGACAAAAACACATAGACTATATGAACTTTATTTAAATCTTAAAATATACCAATACACCAAACGTGCATGAAATTATAATGTCAAAGCATCAAACATGTTTTATGAAGGATGAATAAGAGACACAAAAGACACAAAAACGGATGCTTACTGAAGAGTGACTAAGAGACTGCAGGTCATGGAAAATTACGCAAATCTTTGGAAACATTACAAAACATGCTATTAGCAGAAGATGTTTCCACAGGCGTTTAAATGCAGCTAGTTGATGTTGTAACTTCTCCAAACAGACAACCCAAATAACAAACCACAGCCTTAAAATGATCTAGGTGCACTTAAACAACCACCATGGACATTCTTAGTTAATGGTAATGGTATTTCTGATCAGTACTTCCTAATCAACTGCTGATGGCAAGAAATGTCATGTGACTTGACACACATTTAACTCACTTTATGAACATCTGATTCGAAGCTGCATTATGTACATTTACACTCAGCAGGAGACCAGCTTCATTTTCACCCACGTGTCAGATTCTGGATCATTTGACTTTGCTGTAAACCACAGATTCACCCACCATCGCATCGGATCTGTGGAACAACACAGTCAAATATGAAGTGTGATGATCAAAGGTCAGTCAATTCTGAGGGATCATGCAGTACATTTCAAAATAAAAAAGAAAATGTGACTCAAACCAATTTTGTCCCTCACCCCACAGCAGGATCAGGATGGTGCATGGTCAGATTCCCGTTGCTCTCATTGTTTTTGACATGCTGGATCATTGTGTACACTGTCTTTATAGTTTTTCCTGCGGTCTGATCTGCGCTGGGTCTCTTGGCTGAAATTCTGGCATACAGACCATCATCAGAGTGGTTTCTCTCAGAGCTGGGAGGTTGTTGAACCTGGAGAGAGAAGCCAAAACCTTTCAGAAAAGTGAAGTATAAAAGTAAAATCACCTGCATGAGATGCATGTTCCTTTAGCTCAATTTAACTGATTTCTCAGTCTTTGACAAGCTGGATTCAGATCAATGAATTAAATAACATGTTCTCTATAACACGACTTAACGAAAAAGTGATTTCATTGTCATGACAGAAACAGAGATATTTCTGTTCTTACCTGCTTCTGCCTGATGTCATATCCACTTTTTCTCTTCCTGTAGTGCAGAGATAAGCATTTAAAAACAAACACACGTTCATAATTATTAATGAGTACACCAGTGCACATTATTAAAATCTAAGAGGTCACCTCATGAACATGATGATGCAGATGAGAAATAAAACTCCACAACCGGCTGCGATCACAACAGCTGTGTACAGGACTGTTTTATCTCCTCCTGAAAAGGAATGAAAAGTAAAGTTGGATTTTATGTCTTTACAAAATAGAAATATATGCCACACTTATTAAATGCAAAAATCATAACATGTTCACTGGTGACTAAACATATATGTCAGCCAGTGTAATATGTAAGAGTGGTATAAGAATGGAAATTCCAGTGAATTTACCATGCAATGTCAATACAACCTGATTGATATTAATGAGCTAAGGATTCATCATATCATCTGCAAATTGCACCTTAACAACATTTATGCATTCATTCATTATTTTTCAAACAAATGCTCAGCAGAAATATTTAACTGATTCACCTTTAACAGTGACAAAAACAGCGTCTGATCTCTGAGATCCGTGTTGATTGTGAGCTTCACAGTAGAAGAGTCCACTCTGTTGTGCACTGAAACTCTGTCCAGATCCAACAGAGGAGCTTTGATTCTCCTTAAACCAGCTGAAGTTCAGAGCAGGAGGGTTTGAATCACTGCTGCAGATCAGAGTCACTGAATCTCCTTCCACTATTTCACCAGGTCCATTTATTAACACTGAGACAATCCTCGGTGCATCTAAATCAGACATATGAAGAGTCACATTCATGTTTTACAATTGTTAACCGATTAATATGTTTGATACCAGTCAATGATGCATTATTAACTCACACATTATGTTTAAATTCACAGCATCAGAGTGTTTCTCTCCATGTTCATTGATGGAGTTGCACTTGTATTTTTTACTATCATCAGAAGTGATGTTTGAGATGCGGTAGATTCTTCCAGATCCTAGAAACATTTCTCCTTTAAACCAGCTGAAGTTCTGAGCAGGAGGGTTTGAATCACTGCTGCAGATCAGAGTCACTGAATCTCCCTCCACTATTTCACCAGATCCATTTATGAACACTGAGACGTTTCTAGGTGCATCTTAACCAGACAAATGAAGTGTCACGATCATGTTTTACAATTGTTAACCCACTAATCTGTTTGATACCAGTTATTGAACCATCATTAACTTACACATGATGTTTAAAGTCACAACATTGGAGTCTTTCTCTCCATGTTTATTTCTGGACTTGCACTTGTATTCTCCACTGTGATCAGAGCTGATCTTTGAGATGCTGTAGATTCTTCCAGATCCTACAATCTTTCCTCCTTTCATCCAGCTGATTTCTGCAGGAGGGTTTGAATCACTGCTGCAGATCAGAGTCACTGAATCTCCCTCCACTATTTTAGCAGATGAATTAATGGTCACCACAACATTTCTTGGAGCATCTAAAACAGAAAGAATGAAATGTCTCATCAGTGAACAATAATAAAACACACTGGAACTAGAGGATCTGTTCTTAGTTCTTGCACCAACATTCACTCACACATCACATTCAGCATCACTGTATCAGATTCTTTCCCTCCGTGTTTATTTCTGGACTTGCACTTGTATTCTCCACTGTGATCAGATCTGATGTTTGAGATGTTATAGATTATTCCAGATCCTACAAACGTTCCTCCTTTAAACCAGCTGAAGTTCAGAGCAGGAGGGTTTGAATCACTGCTGCAGATCAGAGTCACTGAATCTCCTTCCACTATTTCACCAGATCCATTTATGTACACTGATACATTCTTTGGAGAATCTAACACAGAAAAACTTTGACATCATTAAATATCACAATAATTTTAACATCATAAACTTTGTTTAGAGGATTTAAAGTCACTGTTACGTAACCATTATTAACTCACACATAACATTTAAAGTCACAGCATCAGAGTATTTCTCTCCATGTTTGTTTTTGGACTTGCACTTGTATTCTCCACTGTGATCAGAGCTGATCTTTGAGATGCTGTAGATTCTTCCAGATCCTACAATCTTTCTTCCTTTAAACCAGCTGATTTCTGCAGGAGGGTTTGAATCACTGCTGCAGATCAGAGTCACTGAATCTCCCTCCACTATTTCACCAGATGAACTGATGGACACTGAGACGTTCCTAGGAGGGTCTTAAAAAAAAAAACTGCGTTTAGAAAATTATGTACATCATTTTTTATTTCGTTGAATATCTGTTGTGTTCCATTTGGTCACAATAATAATGCAAGTTCTCACAACATTTTTCACTCTTGATTTCCAGTCAGGAGATACTCATTTAGGATGTAATGGATGTAAAATTTTATAGTTGATGAGCTAATTATTATATAATATTTTCTTTTTATATTTACAGTCAACAATCTTTTTAACTTTTTTTTTTTTACAAATTATAACCAAATACTCACATCTATTGTTAAACAAGTAATTGTGTGCACATACCACCTTCTGGCAGGTGCAGGACAAAAGAAATTACTAAAGTGAAAAAAAATTAATATCCGCTTTTAACTCACATATTTAATAAAAGGCAACGTTTCGACCCTGCTGGGTCTTCTATAGGCAAATTGTGAACACATTTGATAAAGGGGAAGTCATGGCCTAGTGGTTAGAGTGTTTGACTCCTAACTCTAGGGTTGTGGGTTTGAGTCTCGGGCCGGCAATAACATGACTTTGGTGTCTTTGAGCGAGTACCGCAGCATAAATGATGCCGTGTGTACTTGTGATGAATTAAATGCAGAGCATGAATTCTGAGTATGGGTCACCATACTTGGATGAATGTCACTTCACTAAAGGGATATATAAGCCACCTTACGATCAACTGACCCACCCTGTGCTTGATTGGATCTAAAAAAGCCTAATAGCCCCACCCTTTACTCAATTAACAGAACACTTGCATAGAAAAGCACTCAATGGAAGAAACAGTTCTATATATACACAAGCCAACCCCAAATAATTAGAGAACATCACCTCACATATGCATAAAACCAACTGAAATGTAGTCAGCAGACAATTTCCTACAAAAAATATATATATGCACATATAAACACATCCCTACTTTTTATAAGAATGGCTTCATATCAAATTCTTCATTAAGACCATAGGGAGACATTATATTTAAATAATGTATCGTAAAATTATTCCCGTTGGAGAAGCCTTTTACCATGATTTCCTTCTCTAGATGGTTTATTGACCTGCTCCACCCCAATATTTCTAAGGGTGCTGACCTTTTGCCCTGCTAGTTTAAAATAAGCGGCGACAGGGCTGCGTTCATCCCCACTTCTAATGGTAATTCTGGTCCGTAGCCCTCTCGTTGTTTTGCCCTCATATGGTAAGCCGCATGGGCAGTGAATAAAATAAATAACATGTGTGGTGCTACATGTAATAACACCACAAATATATAATGTCTTGCTAGTGTGTGGATGATTAAAATGTTTGCACTTACTGTAGGAGCACTGGGCACAACTGCCACATCTAGTTACTATCTGGCCTTCTAAGAAAAGACATTGTGAATTGTGGACATATAGGTCTTTTAAGTTAGGGGCATACTAAGGTTTACTTAGGTTTTTCTGGGAAGACTCTGATTAGTTTAGGGTCCGAATCAATAATGTGTCAATGTTTGCAAACAGATTTTCTAAATTCTGACACAAGTGGGGAATATTTTACGCAACATAAAGGGGACTTGTTTGGATTTTTAGTGCACTTATTTGAGTGAAGAAACTCAGCTGAATTAATACAATCTTGTTTGTACCCGCTATTGAGGAATTTTCTTTTCCAGTCCGCAGCCTGCTTTGAGTAAGATGTATTATCGCAGCATATTGGACTTACACAGTTAAACTGACTGATCGGAAGACTTTTGACCAACGACCTGGGATAAAAACCCATGCAATACAGTATTTCGATCCGTGGGCTTGTGAAAAAGATCGTTTTTTATGGTCATGCCATCTTTATTTTCCTGAATATCCAGGTCTCCGATCGTAACAGAAGGACTCCATCAAGACAAACAGAGATCTGTTACAATCGGAGACCCAGAGAAATACAGGAGAAAAGAGATCCAATTGCAGTGTGGGTTTTTATGGGTAATCCAAATCAGAGTCCAACAAGCAGGGGTCAAAACCAGAAATCAATCCAAACATCAGACAAACAGGGAAGGAACAGAAATGGGAATAGGAACTGGAACAGGAAACTCGGAAGACGAGGAAACTAGGAAGGCGAGGAAACTGGGTGACGGAATGAAAGGACTCCATCAAGACAAAACAGAAAAAGGCCGGTTAATATCGGCAGGGTAATGACTATCAAGTGAAGACACCTGAGTGCAATTAACAGGAGTGCAATTACTGTGATGAAGAGACAAGGCTATGTGGGAATTGTAGTGCCTACGGTGAGGTGCGTATGGGGAAGTGAGACCACTAGTGGACACCCAGGGAGACCAGACAGCGTGACAAGATACGAGTAAACAACACACGCAGGTATTCTCAGAAACGGACGTTCTTTTTCTTCCTCTCGTAATCTAGGGCTGCTCGATTATGGCAAAAATCATAATCACATTTATTTAACATGATCATGAGGGGGGCCATGTGACCAAAACTTTATATGAGTGATTTATTTAAAATAATAAATATCAAATATGTATTTCCTGTAAATAAAGTTGTTACAATCATTATATCTGCACTGTTTACTTCACTGGTTTGCACTCTACCATCTACCATGTGCTGCTTTACTTATCTTTCTTTTTACATGACCTATGTCTTCACCATGGACTGTATAGACTACCATAGAATGCTATAAACACACACTGACCTCACCGAGCTTTTATTTTGGCACTTCCGGTAATTGTCATTTTTAATTTGCATATTAGCTAAATATTTAGTTTCAATCGAAACATTTAGATTTAACATTTAGGTGTAACCTTCTAATATTTATATTTAACTATTTAAAATATCTCTAAGTCGACAAATATTCATACCAGTTTTTAAACATTGTTTGAAGCTAAATGTGACAAAATGTTGCTGTTATTTTCAGCGTGAGCCGCTTTAAAAATGGCGCCCCATAATGGTGGGGCTATTAGGCTTGTTTAGACCCAATCAAGCTAATTTAAATCACAGAGTTGGTCAGTTGATTGTAAGGCCTATATCGAAACGTTGCCTTTTATTAAATATGGGAGTTAAAAGCAGTGTGGCTGACTTTTTTTTCATAAATACTCACAGGTGACATTGAGCTGAACAGCAGGAGAGATGTAAGTGTGTTCCTGTAGAGCACAGCTGTATCTGCCTGCATCCTCTCTTCTGACTGACTGAAGCAGGAGTTGATTGTTTCTGTCTCTTCTCTCAGTTAATGGCTGTGAGTTTCTGTACCAGATGAATGTTGCTCTGTCAGTCAGATCGCAGCTGCTTTTACATGTCAGACAGACTGGATCTCCCTCTTTCACTGTCTCAGGAGACTCCACCTGAAGATCTGAACACAACACACACATATATCTAGTGCTGCTGTCATACACTGATTATTATTCAACATAATGCACAGAAGAAGAGTGAAACTTCATCAAAGTCACCTGTGACAGTAAGAGACACTCCTGGATCACTAGTCTGTTCCTGCCTATCATCATCATCATCATCTTCATCATCATCATCATCAGTGATGAATCTGAAATACATCTGTGAATCCTTCTGTGTCACATGATTCAGTCTGGTGGTGCAGTTCTTCTGTTTATCTCCCAGATACTGAAGCCTCTGACTGTATTCAGGGTCCTCAGACAGATCTTTATGTTGCTCTCCTTCTTCACCTGATTCTTTACTTCCATCTTTAACAAGTGTTTTGGTCCAGAACACTTTCTTGATCTCATATCCAGTAGGGTATGTGTAAGTGCAGTAGAATGTCACTGATGAGTCCTTTAGTGCACAGATGTGTGAATGTCTGTAACTCACACCCCAACCAGCACTAGAAACCTCTGAAACACAGAATTCATAAGAAAAGATTAGTAGCAGTTACTAACAGGTCAGAGTATATTCTGGCAAACCGTTTACAAATCACATTTCGCAATCGGCAAAGCAATCTGTGGTAAACGCCTCTACTAACACGTGATGGGTAACTGGCGAAGCACAATGTTCTCTGTGTTTTCCAGCACTATATATCATGGAAAGAACAAGGTTTGAGAAGTAGAAGGCAGGGCACAACATTTAAGTTAAAGTTAATGCAAACAGATATTAATAGACAAGTTTCAGTCAAATATTGATGGTTTAGGCCTATAACAAAATCCAGTGTTTAAGCAGAGCGCAAACAATTATATCTGGACTGTAAAACCAGACAAGTAACTTAACTCAAACCATTTGAGTAAACAGATATCCTTAAAAACCTGACAAATTAGGTTTACTCAAACCGTTCTAGGAAACCAATTGCCTTAAACCATTTAAGAACTATGAACTTAATTCAGTTGAGTTCACTGAAAGAAGATATACATTGCAATTAAGTAATTAAGTGATTAATTGAGTGATAATTGTGCATTATTGATGAACAGCTGCTGTTAACAAACAGAATTAATGAAGAAAAGAGAGAAAGGAACTACAACTGACTTCAGACACAGCCTCACTAAAACCTGACAAGTTATGTTAACTCAAACCATTTGAGTAAACTGATTGCCTTAAACCATTTAAGTACTCTAAACTTAATTCAGTTGAGTTCAGAAAAAGAAGCTATACATTGCAATTAAGTGATTAATTGAGTGTTACTGCACAGCAAAATCCCCAGAGTAAAATTAACTCTGTTCAGAGAACATTTGGTCCCTCTCTACAGAGAGTTAAAATAACTCTGAAACAGAGTAAAAGTTAATGAGATACTTAAGTGATTAATTAAGTGATGATTGGGCATTAATGATGAACACCTGCTGTTAACAAGTTCTCAGCAGAGGAGGATTAAACAACTCCATAAACAGCATTACCAGCTTCACTTATTACTAACCAGACTAACTTTATTTCTGTCATACATTTACAGAAGTTCGTATTGAGCATTGAGGTTTAGATGTTGACGATTTATTGAAAATGTATGATCACCATTATCGTGATGAATGTTTCCTTTAGTTGGGCAGTTTGACTCTAGCTTATATTTTTTGAGTGTTTATGGTTTTTGTAACAGCTTATACCAAAACATGTAATTTGTTGCAACGAATGCCAGATGCAAAGATATTCAGGTGATCTAATTTTCAACAACAAAAAGTAGAATGATGCGCTTATATCATCACTGTCCAAAAGTGGTCATTTGATGTTAATAGATTATGTTCACTAACAATACTCTCTTGCCACAAATTGGACATTTTGAATTTTTTTAAATACATAATAGGGGATTTTTTTTTTTCTGAGACACAGACATCAAGAATCAGCTTATGAATCTCAACAATGGTAACATGTTTCATGCCGCAATGCATCCTGGGAGCCATGAGTTTTATACTATTGTGGCTCCCAGCATGCATTGCAGCATGAAGCATGTTACCATTGTTGAGATTCATAAGCTGATTCTTGATGTCTGTGTCTCAGAAAAAAAAAATCCCCTATTATGTATTTAAAAAAATTCAAAATGTCCAATCTGTAGCAAGAGAGTATTGTTAGTGAATATAATCTATTAACATCAAATGACCACTTTTGGACAGTGACGATATAAGCGCATTTTTTTACTATCTGCTGTTAAACACTATATCACCTGATCATCTTTGTTTTTGGTTTTCTTTGTAACAAATTACATGTTTTGGTAAAAGCTGTTACAAAATCCACAAACTCGCAAGAAGAGTCAAACTGCCCAACTGAAGGAAACACTCATCACTATAATGGTAATCATACATTTTCAATAAATCATCAACATCTAAACCTCTGCTAATTCTTAATAAGACCTTCTGTAGATGTCTGACAGAAATAAAGTCAGTCTGGGGTGCGTTTCCCGAAAGCATCGTTGGCCAACTATGGTCGCAAGTTCCGTCGTTACCAATAGAGTTCAATGGACATTGCGATGAACTTGCGACCATAGTTGGCCAACGATGCTTTCGGGAAACGCACCCCTGGTTAGTAATAAGTGAAGCTGGTAATGCTGTTTGTGGAGTTGTTGAATCCTCCTCTGCTGAGAACTTGTTAACAGCAGATGTCCATCATTAATGCACAATCATCACTTAATTAATCACTTAAGTATCTCATTAACTTTTACTCTGTTTCAGAGTTATTTTAACTCTCTGTAGAGAGGGACCAAATGTTCTCTGAACAGAGTTAATTTTACTCTGGGGATTTTGCTGTGTGGTTCTTGACTCGAGAACGAAAACTGCTCCAGCAGTGGGCGTGTACGTTTGTTATCTGGCTCGGCTCGGTGTTCATCTTCAGTTCTCTCTTCACAGCAGTTCAGTCAGTGTACCCCCACACCCATTATTTTCTGAGAACTACTACTTACCTATGCCACACAATGTAACTGTAAAATGTATTTAAATATGTAACTTCACATAATTCTGTACATATTTGTTTACATGTTTGCATTTAATTAAAGAAAACCCTTGACCCTCTACTTGCTCTCTGTTTTTTTCTATCTAGGTTACTTGTTTTTCATCAATAAACACTTTCTTTCTATATTCTGCTTTTATTGATCTCATTAGTAATAAAATAGTCTGCTAATATAAATGTAGTAATTAATGATCTAATTTAAATTTCCATCATACCAAAACAAGTGGTTAGCGTTATTTCAAAGGACCTTTAAACATCTCAGATTTTTATTATATCGTGTTATATTGTAACGCATTCTCATCCCAAGACATCATATACTGACCCTTTTGACATTTCGTCAACATCCTACGCATATGGCACCCTCTAGCATAAATATGAGACACAGATTATGGGTTAGGGTTAGGGTTAGACCGCTAGGAGGCGCCTTCTGGCCCATATTTATCTGCGTCTAATATTGACGCTAGAGGGTGCCATGTGCGTAGGATGTTGACGAAATGTCAAAAGGGTCAGTATATGACGCCTTGGGATGAGAACGGTCTGTATATAGTTATTGGACATAAATGCAAGTGAACATTGTGTTCTTTAACCCACGTTGAATACGCGGAAGTGAGCGCATATTGGATAGTCTACAGTATTCTAATGTTCCAGATATAATTGTTTGCGCTCTGCTTAAACACTGGGTTTTGTTATAGGCTTAAACCATCAATATTTGACTGAAACTTGTATATTAACATCTGTTTGCATGAACTTTAACTTTGAAGTATTTTAACAGTTTTCCCACCTTCTACTTCTCAAACCTTGTTCTTTCTATGATATATAGTGCTGGAAAACACAGAGAACATTGGGCTTCGCAAGTTACCCATCACGTGTTGGTAGAGGCATGTACCACAGATTGCTTTGCCGATTGCGAAACTTGATTTGTAAATGGTTTGCCAGAATACTCTGACCCTAACAGAATGTATTTGCTCAAGATTTTTAAACGTCTTTTGGTTGTTGAGTAGCAGTGTTGCCAAGTGGTTTCCCCATCGAATTGGGCTACAATTTGATCTCACAGTGATGTCACCATGAGCTCACAGGTTACTCAAGATGAGGTCACAATGTGAGGTCACAGTGAGCTAAAAGTGGTGTGTGCTTATAATAATGTGAGGTCAAAGTGCACTCACTGCACAGAGACTAGGTACCCAGCATCCATTGCAGAATGAAGCTTTTGATTGTCACCATTGTTGAGATTAATACACTTTTTGGTACTCCTTGCCATAACAAAAACTGTGTTTACACTTGACATTAACATGCAATCTTTATCCAAATGTTATCCACGAATGCATTGAAAGGATAAGCATAAATTGACTACTTAATGAATTGTTATCTGTTCAGCGTGTTTGGGTTCAGAGATAATCGTGGATGCGTTGTAATTTGAGTGTGTAACATAAAAACAATCCAGCAATTATGTTTGCATGCATACGTCGACAGAAGGCCAATGTATGGAGTTGTCTGAAGTTTTAGACTCAGAGACACAGCATTACAAAACTTAATTCAGAACACAAAACTCCCAATGGAAAATAAGAGAAACTAAAGTAAAAGCATAGAAGTAAAGTTTGAGACTAGGTGGTGTTATTCCTCATGGTTTTGGAGGAGTTGGTGTGTAAACCAGAGCATGCTCAAAAAGCGCTAAGAAGCATCACCAAAAAGCTAAAAAGCATATTTTGATGGTGTCCTGAGTATTCAAACCGGGCTGTGGGACACCTCCCAAATGGTGTAGATATTGTCTTTGCCGAAGCTTTGTATATTTCACCTCCAAGTTTCTCAATCAAATGTTATCTTATCAGTCACATGAACAGCATTTTCCCACTCTTGCGGAGTACAATTTTGGACATGATTCCTATAACAAGAATATGATACATTGAACAAATATTGATTGATATAAACATGAATTTTCACACTCATACATACCCAACATGAATACAATCCTATAAACTATAAAATACTTATTCAAAATACATACACAATGAGTGATTAAAACATTATAGACAAATGTGTGGGTTACATGCATGCTATGAAGTTATGTAATGGCTGATATTTGTTTATATGTCTAGTTGCATCGGTGTATGTAAAAGGCAGTCTTTCTGTCATTCTGTGAACGTTAGATTGTGCTTTGTGAGGAACAAAAGATCAAAAGGTCTAGAAGGAGCCTGGACTTTGTCTTGGGTGTGGGAAACCAGTCCAAAGAGCTTGTTATTGTGATTACTATGGGTTTACATGTGATGGTCATGCTGTGCATCTCTTTGAACATCAATCTTGCTTTCTTGCCCAAAATTTGACAATCTCCTTCCTAAATTGTTATGATCAGTGTTATTTTTGTGTTAATGTCGAAAGCTGCTCAAAGCTGCCAGTTGGTGTACTTGCTTCTATTTTAACAATCTAATCTCTTTTTGCAGTGTGGGTAAAGCATTGGATAAACATAAAGACAGATTTCATTCTTGTACTACTCCAATGGTATACAGGAGAATTATTTGGTTTATTCCTTAAGATTATAGATTACTTATAAAATGTAATCTGTTGCTGACTCCAAATTACACAAATCCCTATATTACATTTAAATAAGAAATAATGTGAATTTGTGAGTTTTTGTACTATTTGCAATGTAATTGTTAAATGTTATCAATAAAAAAGTTACTTTAATTTGATTGTATGTTAAAATGTGATATAATCTAATTACAAGTACTTAATTTTTACATGTATACAGTTCCTTTATATACATAACTGGAAGCACAACACAGCAAATAATTGAACATTCTTTACAATGTCAGTCCAAATCTGATTTTGCGCACATCCAATGAGAATCTGATCTAGATGACTGACTGTCCACACTGTGTATGGCAACTGCTCAAATTTGATTTGTGTGTACTGTAACACCCATTTGTTTTACTGAATATCTGCATTGGTTTCTATAAACAAAAAATACAATCTTCATTACAGATGTTATCTTACAGCATGACAGCATGTTGCCTTTACACTGGATTGTATTTCGTCTTGAGATGAAGGGTGGGACAAGTGATAGTTCAGGTGGGCTTGGGGGTATGTGAGTGGGGTTGTTTTTTCCCCCTGTATTCTTTTAATGTTCTGTTCTTTTTCTATTATATTTTGCAAACTATTTTCTGTTCTAAGAAAGCAACACCAGACACTCAACACGGAATACTCTGAGGAGTATTCAAGCCATGATCTTTAGGCCTACAAGAGGGCTGCAATGGGAACAGGATCCCATTGGACCCAGTCCAAATCATGTGGGAACAGGCGGTTTTCATTTTGCTGATAACCGTGATTTGGCACATAACAAGAATAATGAATAATGAAGTCCAATAATAAGCCCTACACTCAAAAAAATGAAATGTTGGGTTTAATTAAAAATATTATGTCAACAGGTTCCACGCAATTTGTTTAAGTAATCTCAACAAACATTAATTTAGTTCATTTTACAAAAGAAGTTTAAGTAAACCTAACTTAACAAACCTTAGTAGAGTCAACAAACAACAATTGAGTTAATTTTACATGAAAATTGTATTTAATGATGACAAGAAAATTGAGTAATGCCACTTCAGAAACACCACCCCCTTTAATTAGGATTTAATAAGTCCACAACACTGAATCAATCATTCAATCAGAGTGCAGCTGCTCAATCCAACTGAACATATATATCTTCTCTTAATAACAGTTTATCAAACAGATCACAAATATCTTTGAGAGACAACGTTACATTTTCAACCATGTATTTATTCATTGCTATTTTTTGTTCTAACATATAACAAAACACGTTCTTTATTTCAAGCTTGATCATTTATTACTCATGTACCTATCTAATGGTGGTGCAAATAGGGATGCGCTGGTACTAGTATCGGTACCGAACGGTACCCGGGCAAATTAAATTTGGAAGTGATCATCCTTATCCCCTTGAAGTGGGGACTTTGGAGTGAATAGGGCATGTGTTGCCATTAAGTAGTCGTTAGGAATGCACTTTGCAAAAGGAGCGACATAATTTCCTTTTATTAAATTGAGTTACAACAAATATGTTTTAAATACACACGGTTATAACAGCCAGAGAAAAGACTAAGACAGAAGTCAAGGGTCAAGAGCCCAACTAAAGCAAACACTGATCTCTAACATGGTTACTTCAAATGAAACAATAAATCAACATCTAAACCTTAGTTCATTCTCAATAAGATCTTCTGTAGACGTCTGACAGAAATAAAGTCAGTCTGGTTATTAATAAGTGGAGCTGGTGATGCTGTTTGTGGGGTTGTTTAATCAGATCTTGAGAGATTTCATGTATTTTATTTCAGTTGATTTCATCTAAGACTGTGTCTGAAGTCAGTTGTAGTAGTTCTTGTGTTTCTCTTTTCTTCAGTGATTCTGTTTGTTAACAGCAGCTGTTCATCACTAATTCACAATTATCACTCAATTAATCACTTAATTACTTAATCGCAAAGTTTTAAAACTTACATGGTTTAAATCAAGGCAATCTGTTTACTCAAACGGTTTGAGTTAAGTTTACTTGTCGGGTTTTACAGTGTAGCATATTTTTAAAACGTATTTAAATATAAAATGTATGTTAATTTGCAATGGTTATGCTAACAACAATAAAAAACAAAACAAAAAAAACATTTATAACAGTAAAACCGCGACATCTGCTGACGGACACATGCTGCGCTGTCACAGGAACATGCCAGCTGAAGATAATGAGGAAATTATGTTGCTCCTTTAGCAAAGTGCATTCCTAACGACTACTTAATGGCAACACATGCCCTATTCACTCCAAAGTCCCCACTTCAAGGGGATAAGGATGATCACTTCCAAATTTAATTTGCCCGGGTACCGTTCGGTACCGATACTAGTACCAGCGCATCCCTAACTGCAAAATCCTTAGCCAATGAGATTCAAGTCTGTATTGGTTTTATTAATCTGTTACTTTTATGCAAAAATGTTATGTTGGCTGAACAAATAATTTTTAAGTAAAGCTGACAATACACACTTTTTTGTTGAATGAACTGGACTAAATTAAGTTCACATTGTTAAATAAATTTTTTTAAGTAATCACAACAAGAACGGATTAAATAAAACTGGCAAAACTGAAAGTACATTTTTTTGAGTGTATGGGGTACATTAGTGTAGATTGTACCTTGGGGGACAGAAATGGACTCCTACTGTATCCCTATTTCTGACAATGTAGAACACAAAATATTTCACTACAAGCATTTTGATTAAATTTAATTGATGCAATATTTCAAACCTTTAACCCTCTATGGTACGGAGTTGCCATATGGCAACAATTAATTTATACTCATTTCCTGAAAAAAACTACGATATATCACATTATGGGAATTAAAAGTGTAGGCGTTAAGGTAGCCAATGATGTGCTGTTTTTAAGTCACATGACAACTGAATGTCCTCCCAAAACTCCTTTTCCCATGGTCAACCTCAAACAGAAGACACCTGTTGAAGTGCTCCAGAAAATGCTCTATCAACCTAATTTCTAAACATCTTTTCTCAAGGGGGATTTTTTTGCAACATCTTTGGTAAGTAAATTAGATATTCTAATTCATAAATCTATTTTGTCTAACATATTTTTAATGTAAATTAAGAAAATATCAAGGTTGCCATATGGCAACTCTGTACCACAGTGGAATTGCAGTAATGTATTTCCCCATTGGGACTTTTTATAGGTAGTAGCATCAATAAAATTATCACAGTTATTTAATGATTTGAAGTGTTTATTGTAGTATAGTTGTATTTATGTATAAATAACAAAATTATGTCTTCTTTTCAGAAAATGAATACAGCTATTTTATGGAAAGGGCAATAGGAAGAGTGCAGAGTTGGCCTGTCATGGAGAAGAAAGGGAAGTGCAAATACCCTGGCTGCAGGGGGATCATCCGCATGAAGTGCAGCAAATGTGACTTGCACCTTTACATCACAGCTGAAAGGAACTGCTTTTTGCAGTTTCATGGGATGTCATGAAATTTGACATGAGTTGGATTTAGACGGATGCACATGGATGGACTGGGAAAACCCACACTGAGGGGCAGCTGTGCCCTAATGGTCAGAGTGTTGGACTAGTTACCCAAAGGTCACCAGTTTGAGTCTCTGTGCTGGCAGTACTTGTAGGTGGGAGGTTGTGAATGAACAGCGCTCTCTTCCAACCTCAATACCTACGGTTGAAGTGCCCTTGAGTCAAAGTCAAAGTCACCTTTATTTATATAGCGCTTTAAACAAAATACATTGCGTCAAAGCAACTGAACAACATTCATTAGGAAAACAGTGTCAATAATGCAAAAATGATAGTTAAAGGCAGTTCATCATTGGATTCAGTTATGTCATCTCTGTTCAGTTAAATAGTGTCTGTGCATTTATTTGCAATCAAGTCAATGATATCGCTGTAGATGAAAGGCACTAAACCTCCAGTTGCCCCGCCGGTCGCTGGATCAATAGCCGCCCACTGCTCCGGTGTGTGTGTTCACTCAGTGTTCACTTCTCACTGATGTGTGTGTGCACTTGGATGGGTTAAATGAAGAGCACCAATTCCAAGTATGGGTTACCAAACTTGGCAAATGTCACAACTTTCACTTTTCACTTTACTTCAGGGAGCTGCCTATATCGTAATACCTGTATTTTATGTTTTCATGTTCTACATGGTATTAGTGCGTGTTCCAAGCTACCATACATTTACTTAACTTGTATAAAATACTTACAAAAATATTTGTTTTTGTTGTTGGAATCTTTGAGGATGTAAAACAATAAAATGTTGATGAATTTGATATCCGTATATGGTACAAAAGCTATTTTTTTGTCCGTTTGCAAGCATTATAATAATACTTTTAAGTACCATTTTGAAGGTTAAATGATAGGAATCTACTTACTTTTGGTTTGCACAAGTTCCAGGTATAACAATCTATCAATATCTAAAAGAAATGTCAATTTAAATAAAAAGATAATCATAATTTAATATAAAATCTACTTTTTTAGGCATTTTCCATTGTGGTACACTGTTGCCATATGGTAACGTTTTCCTAAATACCCCCCAAAGAAAAATGTCACAATTTTTTTTTTTGGATTTGTATAATTGAAGCTATTTCATGTAATAAAAACTTATTTAAAAAAATATTTCATGGTTAGAACATAATGCTTACCATAGAGGGTTAAGGAGAAAAAATAAATCCAACTGCAACAGTTTAAAAGCTGTCCAAAATGAACTTGGAAACCCTGCTTCCAAAACGATTATTCACCTTATTTTTCCTATAAAAGCGGTAATTTGTCAATTATATGGGTCTGGCTTCCAGTCTCATCCATGTCCAGCTATTTGTAGCTGTACAAATCAGCTTGTTTTGTTGCTTGAGATTGCAAATTGGTGTGTCTTACCTTAATACATTAATGAATAATTACTACATTAATTACATTACTTAATACATTAATTACAAACACTTTTAACTGCATGTTGTTATTCTTCTGTTGTTTCCCTACAATGGCTAATGAACCAGAAGTCTTGCCCATAGGCTTACAACTGAATATCGCAATGATTTTGTGACAGGCCAATTACAAAAAAAAACCAAAGAAAAAAAACCAAAAAAAACAAATACAAATCTGACGTGTTTACGTTTTCCGTGGTGTGAGAACCTGAAAAAGATACTCTAAGTCTAATGAAGTGACATTCAGCCAAGTATGGTGACCCATACTCAGAATTTGTGCTCTGCATTTACCCCATCCAAAGTGCACACACACAGAGCAGTGAACACACACACACACACTGTGAGCACACACCCAGAGCAGTGGGTAGCCATTTATGCTGCGGCACCCGGGGAGCAGTTGGGGGTTCGATGCCATGCTCAAGGGCACCTAAGTCGTGGTATTGAAGGTGGAGAGAGAACTGTACATGCACTCCCCCCACCCACAATTCCTGCCGGCCCGGGACTCAAACTCACAACCTTTCAATTGGGAGTCCGACTCTCTAACCATTAGGCCACGACTTCCCTTAATTTGAGTTGTCAGACGGAAACGGATTTCCAGAAGGAAATGAAAATATGAGGATTCCAATCGGATATGCACAAAAATCTGAATGTCTGAATAAGCCTATTAAGAAGCATCAGAAACTCACTGTGAATCACGAGAGAGAAGATGAGAGGAAGAAGTAGAGCCATTCTGACTGACATCACCAAAGAAACACCTGCAAATTCCAATATGGTTGATATTTACAAGAAAATCTATTTCAGTTTTTCTACCTCAAAATTGTAATTGTAATTATTTGTGAAATTTACTAACAATTTCTGAGTGAAAATAATTTCAAAACAGAATTTTTTTTTTTTTGTTAAGTGTAGAAACATTGAAAATGCATAAACAAACAAACAAAACATGATTAGAAACTGGTCATACCGTAGCGCAGGACGACTCATCAGCTGAAAGCAGATGACACATGAAGAGAAACAAAGAAGGTTTAGCAGCCTCATTTATAACCACAGCGGCGTCATTTCTACCTCATTTCCCCTTTCCTCTCTCCTTTTAACCTCTGATTAGTGATGTAAAAATAGTACATTAAAAAAGACATTTAACATAAAATATTTTAAAAACACATTATTTAACATGATTTCATCATTTCTTTATAACATTTAATGTATTATATGCCACTCTGGTTAAAACGTTTGAGTTTTTTAAGCTGTTATTATACATGTTTTAGCCTGAGTCTTGTTGCATTTACACACTTTTGACCAGCAGGCATCACTAGTGTGGGGTGTTTGAATGCTTTGAATCAGTTAATTATTTTGCGAAACAATTGGTTCAGCTTATTTGAAGCTTCAAAAAGGTTTGTTTCTCCCATCACTACAATAATGTAAAATTACCACACCACCCATATAATCAGAGACTGGACTCAGAATGATGTAAGGTATAACCATAAGGTTTATTTTACCAAAACATGACCAGCAACTTAACATATTTGTGCTTTTTTCTATGCCATATAAATGGGTTTAATAAACTTATAAACTCTTTCCTTCAGTGATTCTGCTTGTTAACATCAGGTGTCTTCACTAATGGTCAATCATCGATCTAGTAATCCCTTAATTATCTTATTAGCTTTAACTCCACTTCAGTGTTTATTTTAAGCGTAGACTCAAATAAACTCATTTTTTGCTGTGTGTACATCTGCTGACATATGAGGGCGCACGTAGAGCTATCATTTATAGATTCTGTTGCAATCCAATAATAAGCAAATACAACAGTGGCTGTGTTTCCTGTTGCACATATGTACGTCTAATGAGCAAATCTCCAGGGGGTTGAAACAAATCAGCAAAAGTTTTTGTGGCTTGTGGCTGTTTTGTTGCTTTGATTTTGCATGATTATATGTTTAAAAAGTTTTAATTCAGTTGAATTTCATTAGACACACATTTAAAATCAGTATCATTCAGGTTAACCTTAAATTTGGTTTTGTTGGTGTAACCTTTGTATATATATATATATATATATGTATAAAACGTCACATCATAAAACACATTTTAGGTTGCCGTTTATTCAGGGCATTTACATGTCCAAAGCTGAGTAGAAAGAGGATGTGGGATCAGAGGTTTCACTTCCCTGACTTCTAGTCACTCACTCTAAACAAAGTACTGACCAACACCAGTGTTATTTATATGCCTGAGTGACGGAAATGGGCCTTAAAGGTTTGAAATAATAACTCATTCCAAGTAACAATGGAAAAACTTAGTCATCTGCATCATTCAAACAAAATTACCTCTACAAAAGATCTGTGCAATTTTAAAGACATCCATATTGACACAATCAGGTCAAATAGGAAAAGATATTGGCTATATCGCAACATGTATCCTAAGATTATTTTGGATATTGTGCTTACAGTAGGCAGGTCATGAAAATTATGAAATTATTAAAATGTATCCCAAAGGCTTTGAAAGATAATTTATTATGTGGCAAGCTGTACATATTCCTGTGCTTGTACTGAGAGACTGTGCAGTGGAATTCAATTAAGTCTTTTCAACATCTCACTTAGTCAGGCCGTTGTCCCCACTTGCTTCAAAGCTACCACCACCATTCCAGTCCCGAAGAAGCCATCTCCATCCTGCTTCATTGACTACCACCCAGTTGCACTCATTGAAGTGCTTTGAACGGCTAGTCATGCACTGTATAAAGTCTGTCCCTCACTGGACCCCTTCCAGTTTGCATATTTTAGTTTCCAACCGCTTTAACCGCATCACTACCTCCACTCAGCACTCACACATCTGGACAAAAAAATACTCATACGTCAGAATGCTGCTTATAGACTTCAGTTCAGCATTCAACACAATCATCCCTCAACAGTTCATTAAGAAACTGATCCAGCTGGGGCTCAATACTTTGCCGTGCAACTGGCTGTTGGACTTTCTGACTGGAAGACCTCAGGCAGTATGGGTTTGCAGCAACCAGAGGTGGACTCTCCAGGGGCCAAAGAGTAAAAGTCCTGCCATATTTTTGCTCCACCCATGAACTCAGCAGCTGATTTCATCAGAGGAGGAACCAAGTCATTCCTTCCAAGTCACCAACAAGTCTCAAGTTAAATCCCAAGTCCTCAAAGAGTTAAAGTTAATGAGATAATTTAGTGACTAATTAAATGAAGATTGTGCATTAGTGATGAACACCTGCTGTTAACAATCAACATCACTGAAGAAAAGAGAAACGCAAGAACTACAACTAAGCACAGCCTTGGATGAAATCAGTTGGAAGGAAAATAAAAAATAACTTTGTCGCCATAATTTTGGTGAGTATTTGCCTCATTTGGGCTCTTGAGACTTTTAACAGTTTTCATAAGTTTGCTTCTAAGCAAGTGCATTACTGTTTCACAGCAAACATTTGTGCAATGCAGAAACAAACTAGCAGTAACTTATGCTTTTGATGACTGTATGATCTTTATTCAAATCTATTATTCTTAAAAAAAATAGTGATATTTTATTATATATTGCCACCATAATACTTCAATATTAAGGGGGGGGGGGACTGTTTAGGATTATGCATTTAGTCATGATCATTAATCATATGATCCTCAACAGTGGTGACAAATAATTATTCATAGTACTGCAGTGCATTATGGGAGTTTTTTCATGTATTGCAACATGAAGAATTTTGTTTTGTGCACTAATGCACAATCATCATTTAATTAGTCACTTAATTATCTCATTCACTTTAACTCTTTGAGGACTTGGGATTTAACTTGAGACTAGTTTGTGACTTGGAAGGAATGATTTGATTCCTCCTCTGCTGAAATCAGCTGCTGAGTTCATGGGCGGAAAATGGCAGGATTTTTACTTTCTGACCCCTGGAGTGTCCACTTCTGGCAGCAACACATCCAGCACCATCACACTGAACACTGGGGCTCCCCAAGGATGTGTGTTGAGCCCCCTTCTCTTCACTCTGCTGATCCAGGACTGCACACCGTCACACAATTCCAACCTCTTTATTAAGTTTGCGGATGACACGACTGTGGTGGGTTTCATTAGCAACAGAGATGAGACAAACTACAGGAATGAGGTGAGCTGCCTGGCCGGATGGTGCAGTGACAACTATCTCTCTCTGAACGTGGAGAAGACAAAATAGATTTTTGTTGACTTCAGGAGACCACACACTCACCATGTTCCCCTGACCATCAACGTTGTGACTGTGGAGAGAGTGAGCAGCACCAAGTTCCTGGGTGTGCACATCACAGAGGACCTCTCCTGGACTGAAAACACAGCAGCACTGACCAAGAAATCAAATCAGCGTCTCTACTTCCTCCGCAAACTGAGGAGAGCCAGAGCCCCGCACCCCATCATGTACACTTTCTACAGAGGCACCATGGAGAGCATCCTGAAGAGCTGCATCACTGTATGGTATGCAGCCTGCAACACTTCCTGCCAGAAGACACTTCAGCACATAGTGAGAGCAGCTGATAAGATCATTGGTGACCCCCCACCCCCCCCCTTTAAAGAAATTTACAGAACCTGTCTCACATGCAAAGCCCTCTGTATTGCAGGTGATCCCACACAACCATCACACAGCTTCTTCAGTCTACTGCCATCAGGGAGGAGACAGCGGAGTCTCCAGGCCAGGACCAGCAGACTGAAGAACAGCTTCATTCATCAGGCTGTCAGAAAGCTGAACTCCCTCCTGACCTTGCTCCTCTCCTTTCACAGTTTCAATTATCTGTATGTATGTGCTGTATATGTGGAACAATTGACAAAAAAGCAGACTTGACTTGTTGACAGAAGCGTCTCTAGACAAAGCATGCCCAATTTCATACAAACTGAATGAGGACTTTATTCTTTTTGAGGGTTTGCCAACAGTAATATAGATAAAAATAACATAGTCATTATATTTCCAAAAATCAGAAGTGTAAAGTCCAGGGGTCAGAAAGTAAAAGTCCTGCTCTGTGTTCATGAGTGAAATAAATATATTCCAGGGCCCGTATTCATAAAGAGTCTTAATGCAAAAAGTAGCTCTTAGTGACAAAATTCTAAGAAAATTCTTAGAAATGTGGGCGTTTACTCTTAAAATTAAAGAAAAAATCCTAGTAAAGAAAAAAGTAATTCAGAAAGCATCTTAACCCTTAAAAGAGGTCTTAAGGTCAAACTTGTTAGGAGCACAGACGAGGACTTTTAAGAGGCTTAAGAGTTTCTTTAGCAGAGGAGAAAATGGCAGAAAGACGAAGAGGCAGAAGAAATGTGTTGCAGACAACGGATGACAGTGAGTTAATAAGACGCTACAGATTAGATCGTGGAGGGAATCATGTTTGTGACTGATCTTATTAGAGACGTGCTAACATCTCCGACACAGCGCAGAAATGCCATAGAGCCAGAAATTAAAGTAATCATTACATTACGATATATGACAACTGGAAAAATGCAACAATGCAATAGTGATGATTTGGGTCTGTCACAACCTTCTGTAAGCAGAGTGATCACACAAACAATTACAGCACTTTCAGAACATCTTATTGTGTCACAGTTCATTTCGTTTCGACTGGACATTCCCACCTTGCAGGCTCAAAAAACTGTATTTATGAATATAGCAGGCTTATAGGTGCGCACAAGCAGGGGGAGTGAACCGTTAACAGTTTGTGCTATACATGCCCATGTCTGCTTCTTGTCCCTTGCTGTGACACCCGGCCCGAATTTTCCTTTAAGAATGGCCTTGTGTTCATCCACTAACTGGGCTAACAGTAAACACCGTTCCTCTGTCCAGTTTGGCTTTCTTGCCCATCTTGGTTTTGATTCCATGTTTGATACATTAAAACCAACATTCAAACCACCACTTAACCCTCTGGGCTTCTTCGCCCGAAAACGTGCGAAAACTTGAACGTTTTGAAATGTTTAATTTTTTTTCTTCATCGGATGGGGGTGAAACTTGGTGACTTTTGTTGTAATACCTATATGAACACACAAAAAAATCAAGGAGATGATTCTGATATGTTAAAGGGTCGTAAAAAAAAAAGTCACACTTAGCTTCCTCCCGCCCGAAAACGGGCGACATAGGAAATGAATGGGAAATATGAAAAAATAGGAAAACTCAGAGAAACTTTTGGTGGTACAAGCTACAGATCAGCAACTGTGCTGAAAAAAGTGTACAGCAATGAAGGGTTGACACTCTAGAACATCAAGAGTGCAAATAAGACCCCCCCCCCACACACACCCACGCACACAAACCCAAACACATACACAGATAAACTGGCGACTGCAACAGCAAATTTGTAGAATATTCCACATAAAATCAATAAATGAAAAAAAAAAAACTTGCTCAAATTCACACACACACACACACAGAGAGAGAGAGAGAGAGAGAGAGAGAGAGAGAGAGAGAGACTGGTAAGACTGCAACAGCAAATTTTGAGAATATGCAAAAATAAATAAATAAAAAATACAAAAGAGACTCTCGCTCAAATGCAACACACACACACACACACACACACACACACACACACACACATTCACTCACACACACACACACACACACACACACACACACAGAGAGAGAGAGAGAGAGAGAGAGAGAGAGAGAGAGAGAGTGAGAGAGAGAGAGAGAGATTAACTGGCAAGACTGCAACAGCAAATTTTGAGAATATGCTAAAAAAATACAAAAGAGACTCTCTCTCTCAAATGCAACACACACACACACACACACACACACACACTCACACACATACACATACACACAGAGAGAGAGAGAGAGATAGAGAGATTAACTGACTGCAACAGCAAATTTTTTGAATATGCAAAATAAAATCAATAAATAAAAAAAACATCTCGCTCAAATGCAAATACACACACACACACACACACACACACACAGAGAGAGAGAGAGAGAGAGAGAGAGAGAGAGAAGGCAAGACTGCAACAGCAAATTTATAGAATATGCAAAATAAAATCAATAAATGAAAACAAATCTTGCTCAAATACACACACACACACACACATACAGAGAGAGAGAGAGAGAGAGAGAGAGAGAGAGAGAGAGAGAAAACGTACTGTTAGACTGCAACAGAACAAATTTTGAGAATGTAAAATAAAATCAATAAATGAAACGCTTGCACACACATAAATAATCATAAATAAATAAATCATAAATCGTAAATAATTTAAAATCCAAAAGATATTCTTATCCTCTCTCTTACAGACACAGACATACAGACACACACACACACACACACACACACACACACACACACACACACACACACACACACACACACACACACACTCACTCTCTCCAGGCCAATCACAGTATTTGTTTATAAAACAACATTTTCTCCCCTGCCTGCTACTGTGGCTACTGGTTAGATCAAAGAATCAAGATTGCCCCCCAGTAACCACCACACCAATCAGAGTATATGTTTATAAAACAGTCACTTTCCCCTCAGCCTGCTACCACAGCAAAATTCATTCTTCGGCAAAAATGTCAAGGAGATATACAGCTGAAGAGACCCTGCAATTCTTGCTTCAGGCAAGTGACAATGAAGCCTTTAGTGAAGATGATGACTCTTCAGGCACGGAGGATGCTTTAGAGGTTGACCCAGAGTTTCAGGTGACAGATGATCAGCCATCAGAGGATGATTCAGAGGAGGAAGGCCCTCAGGGAGATCCATCATTCCAATCTAAAAATAGGGAAATAATTTGGAGTTCTTCTCCTCCACTACAAACTCCAGGAAGAGCACGAGCAGAGGAGATCATCAGAAAGAGACCTGGGCCCACAAGGTATGCGATTTCAAGAGCTGAGGATATCAAGTCAACTTTTGAATTGTTTTTCCCACGCTCTATTCAGACCATCTTAGTTACCATGACAAATATGGAGGGGAACAGAGTTTATGGCGATCAGTGGAAAAAGATTGACTGGGCTGAATTAAAAGCTTTCATGGGTCTTTTGATTCTTGCTGGTGTTATGAAATCAAACGGAGAATCAACACGAAGCCTGTGGGATGGGGAGATGGGAAGAGCTATTTTTCGGGCCACCATGCCTCTCAAAGATTTTATCAAATTGTCTGGTGTTATTCGTTTTGATGACAAAACAGCCAGAAGGCAAAGAAAAGAAACCGACAAACTGGCACCCATCCGTGAACTGTGGGACAAATGGGTGGAAAGGCTTCCCCTGATGTATAATCCAGGCATGTATGTCACAGTGGATGAATGTTTGATTGGATTCAGAGGCCGGTGCCAATTTAAACAATATATGCCAAGCAAACCGGCAAAATATGGCCTGAAAATATGGGCAGCCTGCGACGCAAAATCCAGCTACAGCTACAACATGCAGGTCTACACGGGTAAACCTGAAGGAGCACAAAGGGAACAACATCTGGGCAAACGTGTGGTGCTTGACCTGGTACACGATCTGAAGGGGCACATTGTCACGTGTGACAATTTTTTCACGTCTTATGCACTTGGTACAGAGCTCCTGCAAAGAAAAATAAGGATGCTGGGCACTGTAAGGAAGAACAGAGCGGAGCTCCCAAGTGCATTGGTGACAATGCAAAACAGGCCACTTCATTCTTCACTTTTTGGATTCACTGAGACACACACCATCGTGTCGTACTCCCCCCCAAAAAAGAAGAATGTGATTCTGATGAGCACCATGCATGATAATGCAGGAGTGAGTGACCGCGAAGACAGAAAGCCCATGATGATTCTAGATTACAATGCCACCAAAGGAGGAGTCGATAATCTAGACAAGGTATGTGGTATTTGTTCAATGCTAAAAATAATTGTACAATAATTACTTATATTCTAAGATAAATGATAAATTGAACTTGAAATGTATTGAGAAAAAAGTAAATTGCATTATAAAATAGATTTACTAAAATGTTGTACATGTTTGTGTAATATTACAGATTGTTGCAACATACACCTGTGCCCGAAAAACAGCTCGTTGGCCCATGGCTATCTTTTTTAACATCCTGGATGTCTCGGCCTACAACTCCTTCGTTCTATGGAGGGAGATTAATCCAACCTGGGGGCAGCAGAAAAGCTAAAAGAGGCGGATTTTTCTCCAGGAGCTGGGGAAAGCGCTGGTCTACCCATTCATGAAAAGGCGTCCGCACATTCCTCGAACACCGGCCTCTGTGAGCTTCCTAAAAAGCGTAAAGGACTCTAGAGATGAGGAAGCTGGTCCCTCGTCTTCCTTGTCTGCCTCATCTGCCGGTCCACCTACAGCTGCCTCATCTTCTTCATCGGCCGGTCCACCTACTGCTGCCTCTTCTGCCGGTCCACCTACAGCTGCCTCATCTTCTTCATCGGCCGGTCCACCTACTGCTGCCTCATCGGCCGGTCCACCTACTGCTGCCTCATCTGCCGGTCCACCTACAGCTGCCTCATCTGCTTCATCTACCTCATCTGCCGGTCCACCTACAGCTGCCTCATCTTCTTCATTGGCTGGTCCACCTACAGCTGCCTCATCTTCTTCATTGGCTGGTCCACCTACAGCTGCCTCATCTTCTTCATTGGCTGGTCCACCTACTGCTGCCTCATCTGCCTCATCGGCCGGTCCACCTACAGCTGCCTCATCTTCTTCATTGGCTGGTCCACCTACAGCTGCCTCATCGGCCGGTCCACCTACTGCTGCCTCATCTGCCTCATCTTCCTCATCGGCCGGTCCACCTACAGCTGCCTCATCTTCTTCATTGGCTGGTCCACCTACAGCTGCCTCGTCTTCCTCATCTGCCGGTCCACCTACAGCTGCCTCATCTTCTTCATTGGCTGGTCCACCTACAGCTGCCTCATCGGCCGGTCCACCTACAGCTGCCTCGTCTTCCTCATCGGCCGGTCCACCTACAGCTGCCTCATCTTCTTCATTGGCTGGTCCACCTACAGCTGCCTCGTCTTCCTCATCTGCCGGTCAACCTACAGCTGCCTCATCTTCTTCATTGGCTGGTCCACCTACAGCTGCCTCATCGGCCGGTCCACCTACAGCTGCCTCGTCTTCCTCATCGGCCGGTCCACCTACAGCTGCCTCATCTTCTTCATCGGCCGGTCCACCTACTGCTGCCTCATCTGCCTCATCTTCCTCATCGGCCGGTCCACCTACGGCTGCCTCATCTTCTTTATTGGCTGGTCCACCTACTGCTGCCTCATCTGCCTCATCTTTCCCATCGGCCTGTCCACCTACAGCTGCCTCGTTTTCCTCATCGGCCGGTCCACCTACAGCTGCCTCATCTTCTTCATTGGCTGGTCCACCTACAGCTGCCTCATCGGCCGGTCCACCTACAGCTGCCTCGTCTTCCTCATCGGCCGGTCGACCTACAGCTGCCTCATCTTCTTCATCAGCCGGTCCACCTACAGCTGCCTCGTCTTCCTCATCGGCCGGTCCACCTACAGCTGCCTCGTCTTCCTCATCGGCCGGTCCACCTACAGCTGCCTCATCTTCTTCATTGGCTGGTCCACCTACAGCTGCCTCGTCTTCTTCATTGGCTGGTCCACCTACAGCTGCCTCATCGGCCGGTCCACCTACAGCTGCCTCGTCTTCCTCATCGGCCGGTCGACCTACAGCTGCCTCATCTTCTTCATCAGCCGGTCCACCTACTGCTGCCTCATTTGCCTCATCTTCCTCATCGTCCGGTCCACCTACGGCTGCCTCATCTTCTTTATTGGCTGGTCCACCTACTGCTGACTCATCTTCCTCATCGGCCTGTCCACCTACAGCTCCCTCGTCTTCCTCATCGGCCGGTCCACCTACAGCTGCCTCGTCTTCCTCATCGGCCGGTCCACCTACAGCTGCCTCGTCTTCCTCACCGGCCGGTCCACCTACAGCTGCCTCGTCTTCCTCATCGGCCGGTCCACCTACTGCTGCCTCATCTGCCTCATCTTCCTCATCGGCCTGTCCACCTACAGCTGCCTCATCTTCTTCATTGGCCGGTCCACCTACAGCTGCCTCGTCTTCCTCATCGTCCGGTCCACCTACAGCTGCCTCGTCTGCCGGTGCGTGCAGACTGGTACATCGACAAGCGGACAAAAGAAAAAGGTGCCAAATGTGCTGGCCGGAAGATGTTAAAACCAGCACTATTTGCAAAAAATGCAAACTTCCAGTCTGCAAGAAGCACTTTGTCACTATCTGTGACTTCTGCAGTGATTAGTAAAACAATTAGGCTACAATTTGTATGTATATATTTCAAATAATATGTAGCATTATTATTATTACCATATTTATTTTTTTATTAAATTTACGGTTTGATAATTATTGTTTGTTTTTATTTTAGCATATGAGTTCCTGATATATATTCCATATTCAACAATAAATAAAATAAATACAGTTTGTATGTATATAGTTAAAATGTTTGTAAATGTTTGTAATGTTTATTAATATTATTATTATTATTATTATTATTATTATTATTATTAACATTTCATTTTTTAACCTAGAGTTTGATAATGATTGTTTGCTGTTGTTATTTTATGTTTATTTCTGTTCGATCATAATTGCTGTTCCCTTCTAAAGTTATTACTTATTGAATTAAAATTAATACAAAATACCAATTTATTGCTAAATGTCTGTATAACGTGTTTTGAATTATCACTAACCATCCCTTATTTTGTTCAATTATTTGAATAATCAAATACTGAGTAACAAAAATGTTTGCATTGTGTTCCCTTTCTAACCAAATGCTATAGTTTGATTGTATCATAATGCAAAACCTGATACTTATCTAAACATTTTTGTTAAAAAAATAAAGTAATCATCTTTTAGAATATCTAAATGTATATCTAAATTTAAAAAAAAAACGAATAAGATAGAGAAATCATGTCTAAAACAACAAAAGGAATCAAAAAGCCTTTCTATATAGGATATATAGGAGGCAGCCTACAGGCTGGTACAGGACATTACACAAAAGTGGCTATTTTTTAAAGACACTAGATGAAGTTCTTCTCCTGGAACATTTTTTTTTAGGCTGGCACTCTATTTTGATGTGAAATGCTGCATTTATTGAATTTTTTTTTAAATAAATATAAAATAAAAAATGATATATTAATTCTAATGGAAAAAATAGCTCATAAAAATTATATAATTAATGCAAAGTATCATAAAAAATTCTAAAAATCCTAAATAATAATCAGAAAACATTATAGAACAAAAATATATTTGATTGGTTATCCTGGGAAAAAGTAAAGTACAATTGTAAGGCTTCGCCCGTTTTCGGGCGGGAGGAAGCTAAGTGTGACCCATTTACGAAGAAGCCCAGAGGACAGCAATCACTGTAATTGGAAAGAGTGGAACAATTTTTATCATTCTAAGCCAATCAAATACCTTATAGGAAATTAAAAGCATGGTAAATAAAAAAGGATTTATATACACACATATAATGTGTGTGTGTGTGTGTGTGTGTGTGTGTGTGTGTGTGTGTGTGTGTGTGTGTGTGTGTGAGAGAGAGAGAGAGAGAGAGAACGGTCAAATAGGAAAAATTACGCATGTCAATTCAAAGTGAGAATTAGAATAGACCCTATACTTAAAATCACTCTTTTTTTTTCCTTCTTGGACAACCAACCAATCACAGTCTTCAAAAGATTGTGTCATACATAGCAACGGGGTCAACCCCGCCTCCTCACTAAGATGAAAGTTTTTGTCTTTTCCTTACTCAGAGTTGCTCTCAGATCGGTCCCGAATCGCTCTTAAGCTAAGACTCCTACGTAAAAGTTTTTAAGCTAAATTAAGAGTTTTCTGAGAGGATTCTTAGAATCTTTATGAATACGGGCCCTGGACTTTTACTTTCTGACCTCTGGACTTTACACTTCTGCCAACAGTTAATCTGCTTTTACCAACATTTTATGGGTCTCTAGATTTCATACAAACTGGACAAAGAATTCAGGATCTCAGCAACTTCCTGATCAGAGGACCAGTGAAAATAAAAATGCTCTGCAAAAACAAGGACTAATCCAGCTCATAGCTAAAACTAAAAAGAATAAAATTACATTTCAGCATCAGACCAGCAGTGCCACAGTCCCCCACACGAGGGAGATGTCAACATGCAGATCAGTTTTCCCAGGAACAGCAGTTTCACCAAACTGATCTGTTGATCATTTGACTGCGCTGTAAATCACTGATTGATCCTCCACCATCTGATCAGTAGATCTGTGAAACGGATATATCCAGAGATAATTACTGTACCAATGATTTTTACAGATGCCTATTAATACAACCTCAACCAGTGCTGGAGCAACATTCAAAAGTGCTCAAAGTGTTCTGATGATTCAATCTAAAATATGTTTATTACGTTATGAACATGCTATGTTTCTCACCTCCTTGCAGCATCAGTCTGGTATTTTCTAATGTTGTCGTACTGGCTTTCATTCTCTTTCGGTTTGTTCATCTCATTGTTTCTATGATACAGGACAGTTACATACTGGACCTCTTCTGTATCTTCAGAATCAGACGCTTTTTCTTCTGTCTGATTTTGACTGAAATTGCTGAGAGTAATTAAGGAATACAAGGCGTCGTTTTGATTTGTGGCATCAGATTCAGATAGAGACCCATTGTGAGCTGATACATTAGCATAAAGATCATCCTACAACGAGAGAAATGTACTTGTTACACTGTATTTATGGCAAAAATGATTAATACCTTTGAGTATAACATTTGCTTAATACTAATTTAATAATTTGCTTTACCTGCTTTTGTGTGGTGTGAGTAGGTCTCTGTTTTTTCCTCCTGCAATAAAGAATCATCTAAAATGCATTTAGGAAATACGCTTGGTATACTAATGTGTTTCCTGACACACCACATGAACTTACATGAGCAACACGATGAAAATCAAGATTAAAACTCCCAATCCTCCAGTGACTCCACCAACTGCATATAGAAACGTCCTTCCTACAACACGACAAGTCACAAGACCATGCTTTTATCTTTATACACTATGAGAAAACAAAATCATGATTCATAGTGTACAGCTGCATTGCAACACAATCCCATTTTCTTGTCTGGTGCCCCCTTTTTTTACATTTGCGTGGATTGTTATGACTGCTTATGTTAACATCTGTGTGTATTTTGCAAACTCTACATTTATTGTAGATGGCACACATATGTTTACAATATGTCTGTTAAAGATCACTTGATCTGGAAAGCTTCTGCTGTCTACAAACGTCTGACAGACATCTTTAATATGTCGGTTTTACATACATTCTAAATCATAGACATCTACAAGACGTCTAATAAACGTCTATTTGACATCTGATTGGAAATATATAGATGTATTGCAGATGAGCAAACACTTCTAAAATACATCTTGCAGATGTAAATGCAGACATCAGATAGATGTATCTGTGATGAACATGTGCTATTGGGAGCACACAACTCTTTTGTGTATTCAAATATCTGAAACTTAAAATAAACAATGTGGTTGAAAACACTACATAACTGAGATTATAGAAGCGCGCCTGTCTCCGGCCCAGTGCCAGCCAAAGCGCAAAGGCAAATTTTGAGTTTGGCAGTTATGTGACGTCATTGACCATTATGAATCACATATGTGAGACTGTACTCCCAAAGGCACAGATATAAAAATAAAATCATAATAATCAAAAGGTTCATAAAATGTGGAAATTAAAGCAGACTAAATGCATTATAATTGTGTCTTAAAGGGACTGTTCCAACTCCAAACTGAGTCTGCACCAAATGTTGTTGTCTTTCGGAAATTGTATAAATACAACAGATTTTAGCATTCTTGATTCCCCCCACAGACATCTTCTTCTTTTCATAGCTCATCAGTAGCATACATATTTGTCCAGTCACAGAATGACTCAGTGATACACACCATGTACAGTGACAGAAACAGCATCTGATCTCTGAGATCCATGTTGATTGTGAGCCTCACAGTAGAAGCGTCCACTCTGTAGTGCACTGAAACTCTGTCCAGATCCAACAGAGGAGCTTTGATTCTCCTTAAACCAGATGAAGTTCAGAGCAGGAGGGTTTGAATCACTGCTGCAGATCAGAGTCACTGAATCTCCTTCCACTATTTCAGCGGATCCATTTATGAACACTGAAACATTCCTGGGTGGATCTAAAACAGAAAAAAAAACTAATATAATTTACAACCACAATAAATCCCACAGTTACTGAAGCATCATTAACTCACACATGATGTTTAAAGTCACAGCATCAGAGTATTTCTCTCCATGTTTGTTTCTGGACTTGCACTTGTATTCTCCACTGTGATCAGAGCTGATCTTTGAGATGTTGTAGATTCTTCCAGATCCTACAATCTTTCTTCCTTTAAACCAGCTGATTTCTGCAGGAGGGTTTGAATCACTGCTGCAGATCAGAGTCACTGAATCTCCCTCCACTATTTCACCAGATGGACTCACTTCTACAAAAGGTTCATTTGGAGGATCTATAGGTCCAGTATAAATGAAAATAATATTAATAAAACTGTAAGCATTTCTAATTTGATTTGGTTGTTGAAACTTTTGTAACACTTAATTTTGATTGTCCCTTTCGAGCACTCTTTTGACAATAAGTAACTTGGCACCTACATGTCAAGAAACTGCCCGAGTGTTAGTAGATTGTGTGATTGATATCTGCCATCTCTTTACTGTGATGGTCTCCCAGATATACTTTACAAGTACATCTCAACTTATTCTTACCCTAACCCTACCAGTGTACTAACACTTCACTGAGAGTTAGTAGATATGTACAGTAGGTGCAATGTCACTTATAGTCAACAGAATGTGTTAAAGGGACCATCAAAATGAAGTGAAATCGTAATTTTAGCATATTCTGATTTAGCTGCTGATATTGAAACTAATTTACTCAGGTGGCCAAAATGTATGAATAAATCTGTACTCACAGGTGACATTGAGCTGAACAGCAGGAGAGATGTATGTGTGTTCCTGTAGAGCACAGCTGTATCTGCCTGCATCCTCTCTTCTGACTGACTGCAGCAGGAGTTGATTGTTTCTGTCTCTTCTCTCAGTTAATGGCTGTGAGTTTCTGTACCAGATGAATGTTGCTCTGTCAGTCAGATCACAGCTGCTTTTACATGTCAGACGGACTGAATCTCCCTCTTTCACTGTCTCAGGAGACTCCACCTGAAGATCTGAACATGACACACACATTATATCTAGTGCTGCTGTCATACACTGATTATTAATCAACATAATGCACAGAAGAAGAGGGAAACCTCATCAAAGTCACCTGTGACAGTAAGAGACACTCCTGGAACACCAAGCCATTTCTCTCCATGTTTATCAGTGATGAATCTGAAATAGTACATGTGTGAATCTTTCTGTGTCACATGACTCAGTCTGATGGTGCAATTCTTCTGTTCATCTCCCAGATACTGAAGCCTCTGACTGTATTCAGGGTCCTCAGACAGATCTGGAGGCTCTTCACCAAATACAGGGTTTTTGGTCCAGAACACTTTCCTGATCTCATATCCAGTAGGGTATGTGTAAGTGCAGCTCATTATCACCGATGAGTTCTTTAGTGCACAGATGTGTGAATGTCTGTAATTCACTCCCAAACCATTTTTACTGAAAACATCTGAAATTATTTATTATCATTATTATTGTTATTATTTTTATTATTATTCAATTGAACAGCATCTGTAGAGCTGGAGGATGTTGAAAAGCAGAAATAGTTCCGACTCACTATGAATCACAAGCAGAAAGATCAGAGGAAGAGGAGGAGCCGTTCTGAATGACATCACCATAGCAACACCTGCAACACAATCAATGTACCGTGCCTTATATTTTAGCTTCAGTGAAGGTGAGTCGCATTAAATCCATCAAGAACAAGATCAGGCCATTGTAAGATTTTTGTCATTAAAGGTAAAATAAGTGTCCTATATATATATATATATGATGAAGTGCCATCTGAAATTTTCATCTAAATTTAAATGCTTAGGTTGAGTCATTTTACTTTAATGGCAATGTGCAGGTCCTTTTCCAGGCTATTAAAGTGAAATTACTGAACATAAATATAGGAGCCTGATAAAAATCCTAATTTTAGATGAAAATTTCAGACGGCACTTAGAGGCTTTTGCATCTGAACTCTTCATATATATATATATATATATATATATATATATATATATATATATACAACCCGAATTCCGGAAAAGTTGGGACGTTTTTTAAATTTTAATAAAATGAAAACTAAAGGAATTTCAAATCACATGAGCCAATATTTTATTCACAATAGAACATAGATAACATAGCAAATGTTTAAACTGAGAAAGTTTACAATTTTATCCACTTAATTAGCTCATTTAAAATTTAATGCCTGCTACAGGTCTCAAAAAAGTTGGCACGGGGCAACAAATGGCTAAAAAAGCAAGCAGTTTTGAAAAGATTCAGCTGGGAGAACATCTAGTGATTAATTAAGTTAATTGATATCAGGTCTGTAACATGATTAGCTATAAAAGCTTTGTCTTAGAGAAGCAGAGTCTCTCAGAAGTAAAGATGGGCAGAGGCTCTCCAATCTGTGAAAGACTGCGTAAAAAAATTGTGGAAAACTTTAAAAACAATGTTCCTCAACGTCAAATTGCAAAGGCTTTGCAAATCTCATCATCTACAGTGCATAACATCATCAAAAGATTCAGAGAAACTGGAGAAATCTCTGTGCGTAAGGGACAAGGCCGGAGACCTTTATTGGATGTCCGTGGTCTTCGGGCTCTCAGACGACACTGCTTCACTCATCGGCATGATTGTGTCAATGACATTACTAAATGGGCCCAGGAATACTTTCAGAAACCACTGTCGGTAAACACAATCAGCCGTGCCATCAGCAGATGCCAACTAAAGCTCTATCATGCAAAAAGGAAGCCATATGTGAACATGGTCCAGAAGCGCCGTCGTGTCCTGTGGGCCAAGGCTCATTTAAAATGGACTATTCCAAAGTGGAATAGTGTTTTATGGTCAGACGAGTCCAAATTTGACATTCTTGTTGGAAATCACGGACGCCGTATCCTCCGGGCTAAAGAGGAGGGAGACCTTCCAGCATGTTATCAGCGTTCAGTTCAAAAGCCAGCATCTCTGATGGTATGGGGGTGCATAAGTGCATACGGTATGGGCAGCTTGCATGTTTTGGAAGGCTCTGTGAATGCTGAAAGGTATATAAAGGTTTTAGAGCAACATATGCTTCCCTCCAAACAACGTCTATTTCAGGGAAGGCCTTGTTTATTTCAGCAGGACAATGCAAAGCCACATACTGCAGCTATAACAACAGCATGGCTTCGTCGTAGAAGAGTCCGGGTGCTAACCTGGCCTGCCTGCAGTCCAGATCTTTCACCTATAGAGAACATTTGGCGCATCATTAAACGAAAAATACGTCAAAGATGACCACGAACTCTTCAGCAGCTGGAAATCTATATAAGGCAAGAATGGGACCAAATTCCAACAGCAAAACTCCAGCAACTCATAGCCTCAATGCCCAGACGTCTTCAAACTGTTTTGAAAAGAAAAGGAGATGCTACACCATGGTAAACATGCCCCGTCCCAACTATTTTGAGACCTGTAGCAGAAATCAAAATTGAAATGAGCTCATTTTGTGCATAAAATTGTAAACTTTCTCAGTTTAAACATTTGCTATGTTATCTATGTTCTATTGTGAATAAAATATTGTCTCATGTGATTTGAAAGTCTTTTAGTTTTCATTTTATTAAAATTTAAAAAACGTCCCAACTTTTCCGGAATTCGGGTTGTATATATATATAATAATTATTATTATTATTATATCTGTATATACATTTACATGTACTCATTTGGCAGATGATTTTAACTTAGGTTGTACTTCAAAATTCAGCTTTATTAAGGAAAAAGAAGCAAAAAACAAAAACAGCAATACATGTTGTGACAAGTCCCGGTTTGTCTAACACCAAACATGTAGCAAGCAAACAGAGACATTCTCTTACCGTTTTTCAGGGATGAAGCGATACAGTAAGAACAGAAGTTTACAATCATTAAATGATTTCTCTTCAAGATGAATGCTTTATCTTCCTCTTATCAAGTACATTTACCCTCAGACTCTGCTTAAAAAGCAACTTTGTTTAAGTCCATTTAAAGAGTATTTTGATAATGTACAAAAAAATCTCATCATAAAAAGTACAGGGCAAATGAAGCGCCATCCACCATGCAGTGCATGACAACTAGTGAAACGGGGGAAAAAGAGGAAGTGAAAAGAGAACAAAATGCAAAGTTTTTCACATTTTCAAAGCAACTTTCTTATGCAGTGGAGCTTTGAATTTCTCAGACAGGATTGTCCACAGATACTGAGTTCATTCACAGAGAACAAATGCAATCATAGGATATTTTTCTTCTTCTTCTTGGAGTTAGTTTAGTGAGTTTTTTGGAGCTCTTAAGATCATACAATTCTGTTTTACACTAAGTTTCTCTTCCTCTTTAGTCTGTTAATAAGAGGCCAATGAACTACATCAAACCTTTATGCAAATCACCAACCAACAGTCTCTCTTAGAGCTTCAAGGGAGCTCAGTACCACAGATACTATCTATCTATCTATCTATCTATCTATCTATCTATCTATCTAAATTAAAAATAAATCCAATAGTTCGATTTTATGATTTTTTTTAAATACACAGTTGTAATAAATTATTCAGTTTTCAATACATACAGTGAAATGCAGAACAACAGTTGTTTCTGGTCCTTGAACCTGACTGGCTGATAAGAGTGTGATATTAGTGTGCTATCAGATCTCCAACAGCTGTTTCACAGTGTGTATCACTCCCCTTGCGAGTGTCATGGAGAATGCCCAAATCCAGTGTTATTTTAGAAATATTACTGTTTTTGTGTCACATAATGTAGTTTTAAAAGATTTTCAGGCAAGAGTTTACTTGTTTACAGTTCAGATATGCAGCTTATCAATAAAGATAACATTTATTTTAAAATTTGCTTAGACATTTTTGGACATGTGAGCTCCAGTTGTTCTGCACTCATGAAGCCTTCGGGGTCTTCTATAATGGGTTGCTGGCTCAGATGTCTCTGTAGTGGTTAAACATGATGTAACACCAAGCTGAAATGTTCAGCAGCCTAGATAGGAAATTTTTTATATTTATACATATGTAATATATGACATATATTGCCCACTATGAGTATATATTGTAATATGTTACCTATAAGGCCATATACTGCAAATAATTGTCCTGGTAATTCACAGTTAATATGGCCCACACACACACAAACAAAAGCCAATTAGTTACTATTAATAGTACAATTTTACTTTAAGGTTTACGGTGATTTGGATAAACCGAGTGCCTTAACCTGTTAGCCAGCACCCCCCATTATGGGACTCACAGCTGAAAGTGCTCTACCTAACTTATAATTGTAACAGTTTCCTACTTCAGTGTGTTACAAACATAATTGTGGTGTCTTTAGAAAGAAGACCCTTTGGGCTTCACTTTTTATCAACCAGATTTGATAATGCTCAAAAATATTAAAAGTTATAGACACTGAAGTGCCTTGAATTTTTTTTACCACTCTTAAATATTTTTTATTTGATATAAAAATACATGAAATGAGTCCTGGAGCAATCTAGAAAAGTAATGGGTTGAAAGTCACATGTCTCATGAGTTTCTATTTCAAATCTGAATAAAATGTCATGAAAAATGAGACTCCTGCAAATATTTTTATGAGACTATGTCTACACCCCCCAAATATAAGAAAATATATTTCCCAATAGTATTGAAGGCTTCTACAAACTATTTAGTCAGTAAACATACCACTGCATAGTTTTTTCAATTATAAAACATTAGACAGAAACTTAGACACCATATAAATGATTTATTTGAGCTCTAGAAAAATACTGAGGAAAGAATAATTTGAGTAAGAAAAATAAGAATAATAAGAAAAATAAATTTTGTTTTAACTTTGTTTGCCAATTACAGAACACCCTGAGATTGCTAGAGATGCATATTTTACAATGAATTACGATGCAAATAAGTGCTGATGTGCTGATGGCCACTCATACAGATGGTAATAACACAAATGTGCCGAAGTAAATAATCCACTCTCTCTATTCATATAGACGCGTTCACTTTGATAGCCGTGACCATTCAGTAATAGCGAGCTGATTTGGGCTGATTTGCACTCAAACAGATGGTAATCATGCAGATACATTCACATTCAACATAAAACACACTCTCACATATTTAAAAACTGTCTAAAATTAAAAGAAAGAAAGGAAAATGCGATCGCTGTAAGTTCCGCCTCCATCAGCTGACAGGTGCGTCAGAGCGCCAAATTCAAATAAACTATTTTCCGCCTATTTTTCATTCATTCTTTTTTCCGGTGGATCGCCTCATTCTGTTTGTGACACTGTACGCTGCAAAACCATGCCATGTTTTTACTACCAAGACGCAGTTTCTGACCGTGAGTTATTCCATAACGGACGCAAACAATTCTGTCGCTGAAGATATGAAACGTAAACAAAGGAATTATGATCCATATTACAACGTTATTGCTTAGTTGGACTAAACGTGCTTCATGTGATGTCATTCAGTGGACCCTTACCTTTCTAACTAAACCGGGATTTACAGCTGTGGATGTGTTTATGACTCCTTATTACGACGGATCTGGTGTGTACAGCATTTTCATTGCTTATTTTTTTATGTGTACTGCTTACACAAATGTAGCAAATACAGTCTTTATAAGCTTTCCATTGAAAAACAGCGATCTGTCGTCGATGCTTGAGGCTTAGATCTTTATAATGATACATAGTTTGTCAAGATTAAATTTGTCCTGTTTCATTTAATCTATTCATAATCACTGACACGTGCGAGTGGAGAGGCTTTGAGGACGAGGGCGTTCTGGTGCAGGCTAACACATTTCATTACACCAAATACATTAAAAAATATATTTTTGGCAGCATCATATGACCCCTTTAAGACCCTAAAAAAAATCAAACCAACTTATGGAAAATGAGCATCCGATGACCCCTTTAAAACCAAAGCAGTTGAAACTGATTAACAACCCCATCTGCAACTTAACTGACCAGGGGTGCGTTTCCGTACGTACAACAACACAACTCGCTGATTAACCACCATAGTACGATGCATTGTTGTTGAAACTAACTAACTATTTACGACTGTTTCCTGAACATGGTAGCATCTCTGTTGTTCGAACCACATTGGATCAACAACATGGTGGAGAAATAACTTCTGCTATTTAACTGATTAGACATCTCTAAGATGCTGCTGTATTGAACATGGCACCTGATGTCTAATTTACTATTTTTTGTTCCCTGTCACTTTGCTTTATTTGATGTTTGATTCATAGCAGGTTCCCTCTTATGCCATACTCCAGAGTTCCCTTAAGTATTTGTCTACATGCGCACTCTGCAAAAAAAACTAAAAACTGCACTTTTAGAGGAAGCGCAAACATACATAGATTAAAATGTATGTATATTTAGATAGAATGTAATATATAAATTGCACTGCATGTTAGCTTGCTTTCTGTAGCCGAGAGCATATTTATTTAAGCCCATATCCATTGCTAACAAAAAACTATATTTCTAACCATGCACGGCTCAAGAAATGTAGTTTCTACCAGGCAAATTTGCAATGCTGTGTGTGAATGTTTGTTTGAACTATGGTTTCAAGGAAAGCAGACTCGTTGAAATATGAGGATAACGACGGAACTTGCGACCATAGCTAATGATGCTTTTGGGAAATGCAACACAGATCAATATCCTAGGAGTTGAATTGACTTGATGCTATACTCTGATTACAAAGTGTTTTTTAGCAGTGAATATTGCAAATATCTTACAGTTTATCTTAAGCAAAGTTTAAAGAGCAGTAAACATGCTTAAGTGGATCCAAAATAACACATTTAATATGCACTTACAGAGATGTACATATAAAATATAATAAAGGCATCAATATTAGTACAACTGAAGTTTATTTATTATTTACATGGGTTGTAACCAAAGGTCAGTGAAACAAGATTGTGAAATAATGATGTTCGTTAATATTATCATGAACTGCAAAGGCACAAAACATGACAGACAGGTTTGGTTTCTATATAACTATAGTTGTAGAAGTTCTTGATAAGACAGAACAGGTCGAACAACACATTGAAAGAATCGACAGAAACTGTTTTTTTATGTTTTGTTTTTTGTTTTGCCATACAAATGACATTTTGTTTAGAGGTATGTATTTAAAGAATATTTATCTTGACAGACCTGATAAACATCTCAGTCAACTGTCTATTCTGAAGATTTTGGAGATTTTGGTGTGTCATGCTTCTTTAGTTTACCTGTTTAAATCAGTTAATGCAACACTATGTCACAGTCATATTAGTTTGTGCTTTTAGTTTGCTTTCGTTAGTTTCCTGGATTCCTTTGTCCTATTTTCCTGCTTGTTGTTAGTGGTCATGGTTTCAGATTACTACTTCATTTAGTTCACTTGGGTTTTAATCATCCTTGTCTGTACCTGTACTTCAATCATGACAACGCTCTGAAGATTTTAGCATGGTGATGGATATGACAAGCAGATCTATTGCCATGACATGTACTGCTGCTGCTCTGGAGAGCCATGAGACCGTGTGTTTGCTATCTATGTGAGCCTGGGCCGGCTTTGAGGAATGGCTTACTATAGATGTGTGTACCTGATCGGTTGACCAGATAGCTTAAACTAGTGACCTGAGTGGAGCCCAGATAAATTAACTAGTGGCTTAACAATGCAAACCTGAGTGCTGTACCCTTAAGTTTATTTAAGTTGGATTAATGATAAGACTGGTGAGTTTGTAATTGTGAGGTCCAGCGCAAAATGGGCTACATGAGGCACTCTGAGCTAGTGTAGTGACTAATATGTTTTTGACATCGTGAGATGGGATAACTTGACTAACAAGCCCGTTCACAGAATCTATCATGTTTTGGTCATTCTGAAATGCCTGAGGATCTTCTGTAATCAAAATATTTGTATATATATTTTTATTCGTCACATACACAATTATATATAGCATATATAACCAGCAGTGAAATGTGAGTCAGGTCCGCTCCATGGACAGTGCAATTATTAAAGAAAACAACACCGATGATAATATACATATATATAGCTATGTAAGAATGAAATAAAAGTAAACAATAAAAATATAAGAATAAAATATAAAAAAGATGTATATTGTAGAATTAAACATAGAACGCAAAATAATGTGCATGAAAGTAAACTGTAGTCTTAAATATTAAGATACACAGGGATGTACAATGTGCATATATGCATTATACTGTAGTCTTAAATATTAAGATCCACAGGAATGTACAAGAGGCAAATGTGCAAACAGGGTGACACTGTCAGTGTGTCTGTGTGAGGTAGTGAATGATGAAGATATTACTGATAAAGTGAACATTAAGTGGAGACATGAAGATGTTAAGAGGCTGGTTTTGAGTTTAGGAGCCTGATGGCCTGGGTGAAGAAACTCCTCCTGAGTCTCTCGGTTTTTGCCATCAGGCTACGGAAGCACTTACCGGATGGCAGCAAAATGAAAAGATGGTTACTGGGGTGGGTGGAGTCTTTGTTGATTTGAACAGCTCTGCTTTTGTAGCATTTGAAGTACACTGTAAAACCCGACAAGTAAACTTAACTCAAAACCGTTTGAGTAAACAGATTGCCTTGATTTAAACCACGTAAGTTTTAAAACTTTGCATTCAAGTAATTAAGTGATTAACTGAGTGATAATTGTGAATTAGGGATGAACAGCTGCTGTTAACAAACAGAATCACTGAAGAAAAGAGAAACACAAGAACTACAACTGACTTCAGACACAGCCTTAGATGAAATCAACTGAAATGAAATACATGAAATCTCTCAAGATCTGATTAGACAACCCCACAAACAGCATCACCAGCTCCACTTATTAATAACCAGACTGACTTTATTTCTGTCAGACGTCTACAGAAGATCTTATTGAGAATGAACTAAGGTTTAGATGTTGATTTATTGTTTCATTTGAAGTAACCATGTTAGAGATCAGTGATTGCTTTAGTTGGGCTCTTGACCCTTGATTTCAGTCTTTGTGTTTTCTCTGGCTGTTATAACCGTGTGTTTCTAAGAACATTCCCATGGATTTTTCTAAAATGTGGGTAGTTTTATTTTTGTTCCCAGAATGTTCTCTCAACAAATAGGATAACATTCTCTAAAAACATTCTAAAAATGTTTATTAATAACATTATTAGAATATTATCCCTATTTAAGCAGCTGTTTAGATGTGGATGTCTGTTTAAAAGTAATAGTTTGGTTTGATGTCACCATAATGGTGGTAAGTGTTGGCTTTAGTTGTGTAATTTGACACTTGACTTCTCAGTGTTGTTCTTTAGCTGCTGTTATCTTTATTATGGCAAAACAGCAAGTGGACATGTGCATGTTACTGGTTGCTTGCTTGTGAATAAGACATAACCACATACGTGATCTGGTTACACCCAACCTAATGTATGGTGTTAGTTGTGTACTATTTATTAAAGTGAATCAATGGGTGAACAGCCTGAGGCTCAGCTGGATATGAAGCATATATTTCAAGAAAAAAAAATCAAGATTCAGTGTATTACTCTCAACAATGGTGACATGCTTCATGCAGCAATGTATCTTGGGTACGTCATACAAAACTCATACATGGCACCCAGAATGCACTGTGGCATGAAGCATGTCACTATTGTTGAGATTCATACACTAATTTTTGAGGTCTCTGTGTGTCTAAGCATTCTGTGTTACAAAGAGGTTCATAAAGTAATTTAAATAGAATAGACAAAAACTATATATGATATAAATCTGCAGCATCCTATGCGTTGCAACACATTTGATATAGTAACTAACAGTAATGTAATTACAAACACTAGTCTCCAGATACAACCAGTTGATCAGATCATTATACAATTACATTTTTAACATCAGCAAGTAACCCGCGTCAAATGATGATTTTTTTTTACTGTTTTTGCCGTAACAAATAATTGAAAAGAGTCATACTGCCTAAGTACTGATCACCATAATGGTGAAGTCTATTTTCAATAAACCATCACACCTCTGTTAATCTCTATAATATTTTTTTTTACATTTATGACAGAAATAAAGTAAATCTTGTTTATAATAAGTGAAATTGGTAATACTGTTTTTGGAGTTATTTACGCTGGAGTTTGACATCAAACAAAGGTTGGGATTTTACATTCAACCAACATTTGACTTCTGAGCCCCATCTAGTGTGATGGGAAGCTTTATAAGAATGTTAGAGGATAATGTTCTAACAATTTTATCAATAGACAATTTTAGAATGTTTTTAGAGAATGTTATCCTAACTTTTAAAAGAACATTCTGGGAACTAAAATAAAACTTGCCGCTGAAAACATTCCCAGAACATGAAACATTTCTAGCTGAGATAACTCTACTGACATCTGTTTATCTTTTATTCTTTTCTGTCTGTTACCTAAGTTGGATGAGTTGGATGCTTATGTACATTTTTCCCTCATTTCCCATGTATGTGGTCAGTTGTTGTCATGGAAATATGCCATCTTCTCATCTCCTGTGCATAATTTATTAGCACCACAGAGTTCTCCTTTCTGGGTTGTTGAACATTTCAACTTGGTGTTACATCGTGTTTAACCACTACAAAGACATCTGGGCCTGCATCCCATTCCAGAAGATCTGGCTGAGGTGAGACACTCTCAGGTGGCTTCATGAGTGCAGAATATCTAATATAATATGACCCCTTTAAATTCTCATTGCACCATATCACTGTATGCATTGGCAGTAGCAAGTTCCTGCACTTGCAGCAGAAGCAGCAATAATCTACAACTACAGCAATTACCAACAGCAACAGCATAGCAGATCTTTTCCACCAAGACCAAATACATTAACATTGTCATATGCATCACCGTGCTAAAATATTGTAATAAAGTATAAAATAAAGTAATAATCTGAAACCATGACAAATAACAATGAGCAGGAAAATAAGACAAAGGAATCCAGGAAACGAACGCAAGCAAACTAAAATTACTGTGACGTAGTGTTGCATTAGCTGATTTAAACAGGTAAACTAAAGAAGCACGAGACACCAGAAATCTTCAGAATAGACAGTTGACTGAGATGTTTATCAGGTCTGTGAAGATAAATATTCTTTAAATACATACCTCTAAACAGTCCTTTTGTAAGGTAACAAAAAAAAAACACAAAAAAAAACTGTTGCTGTCCTGAAACGATGCTTTCATCTTGTTGTTTGACCTGTTCATTCTTATCAAGGACTTCACATGTTTTTTTTTGTGCTTTTAAAAACCAAATTTATTGAAACCAAACCTGTCTGACATATTTTGTGCCTTTTCAGTTCATGATAATATTAACGAACCTCATTATTTCACAATTTTGTTTTGCTGACCTTTGGCCACAACTTATGTAAAAATAAGTAAACTTCAGTTCTACTAATAATGATGGATTTATTATATTTTTATTGTACATGTCCATAAGTGCATATTAAATGTTTTATTTTGGATCAACTTAAGCATGTTCACTGCTCTTTAAGATATGCTTAAAGGTACAATTTGTAAGATATTTGCAGTAAAATATCCCAAAACAACACTAGGCTAGTGTTATATATTTTGTCCAGCTGATTACTAACAATATCTCTAATGTTTTATAAAGTATCTTCTATTTATATTAAAAATACAGTTGGTACGGAAAGTATTCAGACCCCCTTGAATTTTTCACTCTGTTATATTGCAACCATTTGCTAAAATCATTTAAGTTCATTTTTTTTCCTCATTAATGTACACACAGGACCCCATATTGACAGAAAAACACAGAATTGTTGACATTTTTGCACATTTATTAAAAAAAGAAAAACGGAAATATAACATGGTCCTAGGTATTCAGACCCTTTGCTCAGTATTTAGTAGAAGCACCCTTTTGATCTTATACAGCCCGGAGTCTTTTTGGGAAAGATGAAAGTTTTTCACACCTGGATTTGGGGATCCTCTGCCATTCCTCTTGCAGATCCTCTCCAGTTCTGTCCGGTTGGATGGTAAACGTTGGTGGACAGCCATTTTCAGGTCTCTCCAGAGATGCTCAATTGGGTTTAAGTCAGGGCTCTGGCTGGACCATTCAAGAACAGTCACAGAGTTGTTGTGAAGCCACTCCTTCATTATTTTAGCTGTGTGCTTAGGGTCATCGTCTTGTCGGAAGGTGAACCTTCGGCCCAGTCTGAGGTCCTGAGCACTCTGGAGAAGGTTTTCATCCAGGATATCCCTGTACTTGGCTGCATTCATCTTTGCCTCGATTGCAACCAGTCGTCTTGTCCTTGCAGCTGAAAAAACATCCCCACAGCATGATGCTGCCACCACTATGCTTCACTGTTGGGACTGTATTAGACAGGTGATGAGCAGTGCCTGGTTTTCTCCACACATTCTGCTTAGAATTAAGGCCAAAAAGTTCTATCTTGGTCTCATCAGACCAGAGAATCCTTCAGGTGTTTTTTTATCAAACTCTATGCAGGCTTTCATGTGTCTTGCACTGAGGAGAGGCTTCCGTCGGGCCACTCTGCCATAAAGCCCCGAATGGTGGAGGGCTGCAGTGATGCTTGACTTTCTACAACTTTCTCCCATCTCTCGACTGCATCTCTGGAGCTCAGCCACATGATCTTTGGGTTCTTCTTTACCTCTCTCACCAAGGCTCTTCTCCCCCGATAGCTCAGTTTGGCCGGACGGCCAGCTCTAGGAAGCGTTCTGGTCATCCCAAATGTCTTCCATTTAAGGATTATGGAGGCCACCGTGCTCTTAGGAACCTTAAGTGCACCAGAACATTTTTTGTAACCTTGACCAGATATGTGTCTTGCCACAATTCTGTTTCTGAGCTCTTCAGGCAGTTCCTTTGACCTCATGATTCTCCTTTGCTCTGACATGCACTGTGAGCTGTGAGGTCTTATATAGACAGGTGTGTGGTTTTCCTAATCAAGTCCAATCAGTATAATCAAACACAGCTGGAAGGTGTAGAACCATCTCAAGGATGATCAGAAGAAATGGACAGCACCTGAGTTAAATATATGAGTGTCACAGCAAAGAGTTTGAATACTAAGGCCCTGTCCACACGGACACGGGTATTTTTATAACCGTGACTTTTTTTACGCGGTTCGGCCTTTCGTCCACATGAAAACTCAGTTTCAGGGCACCGAAACCGAACATTTTTGAAAACTACAGCCAGGGTGAGCATTTTCAGAAACACCGGTTGCAGTGTTGTCGTGTGGACAGTATAACCGGGGTTTTTACCTTGCGACGTAAGAGTGTGCGCCGTTATCCGCTGTGTTTGACGTCAGATTGTGCGCTGCTGGCTGCTTCTGATTGGCCAAGGTGACTTTACGATTTGGGTTATATCGCCGCCTGCTGGTGTGGCATGCTCTTGACAGAGCTTGATAGCATTTTTTTGTGTTTTCATGTGGACGGGAATTTTTTTTTAAACGCAGGAGGAAAAACTCCGGTTATAAAAATACCCGTGACCGTGTGGACTAGGCCTAAGGACCATGTGATATTTCAGTTTTTCTCTTTTAATAAATCTGCTAAAATGTCAACAATTTTTTTTGTTTTTCTGACAATATTGGGTACTGTGTGTACATTAATGGGGATCAAAAAGAACTTTTGATGATTTTAGCAAATGGCTGCAATATAAAAAAGCGTGAAAAATTTAAGCGGGTCTGAATACTTTCCGTACCCACTGTATATACTATATATTAAATTGGTATCTTCTCTGATACCCATTTTGTGACCATTATTAAGCCGATTATTTTCAATCAAATGATTCGGGTCATTCTGCGCTTAACATGGCTTAATGCATAATAGACCAAACTCAATAAATGCATTAATAATACAACTTTCTACAACTTTATTTTCTAAAAGCAAAAAAGGAAAAAAAAAAGAACCAAAACTTCATGCAAAGTCCTTGATAAGACAGAACAGGTCGAACAACACAATGAATGCATCGTTTCAGGAGAGCAACCGTTTTTTTGTTTTTTTTTTGCCCAACAAAGGACATTTTGTTTAGAGGTATGTATTTAAAGAATATTTATGTTCACAGACCTGATAAACATCTCAGTCAACTGTCTATTCTGAAGATGTTGGAGATTTTGGTCTTGATTTTTGGTCTCACGCTTCTTTAGTTTACCTGTTTAAATCAGCTAATGCAACACTATGTCACAGTCATATTAGTTTGTGCTTTTTGTTTGCTTTCTTTAGTTTCCTGGATTCCTTTGTCCTATTTTCCTGCTCATTGTTAGTTGTCATGGTTTCAGATTACTACTTCATTAAGTTCACTTGTGTTTTAATCATCCTTGCCTGTGATAGTCATGATAGTCATGATTAAACAATGGGTTCACTGATTTTATCCAGTGTCTCTCCTCTAATCAAAACAATATCAATATCATTATAACAAGATTGCTCAACACATCACTCACTCACAGAAAAAAAGAAAAGCTCTTATGTGCTATGAAACACATACATCAACAATCAGCATATGAATCTTCAACCCGAAATACATGCTGGGAATCATGGATGAGTTTTGTACTGTGCAGGTACCTCTGCATTGCAGCATGAAGCTTTTGATTGTCACAATTTTTGAGCTTCAAATGCTGTGTCTAAATGATACTGTTAAGTAAGGTTTGAGTATTTAAGATGTTTTTTTTTTAAATTCCTAATTGTTTATCATACGATCTTGTAGTGAAAGTAACTTGAACCAAATAAACTTTTCTTGCTCTAGCAAATGTGTTACCAAACTGCTTCAAACACTGATTGTTATAATGGTGAGTTTAAACTAAATTTACTTTTTTTTAGATCAGAAATAGAGTTTAAGAAAAAGAAATACTTTGTATTCACAGGTTATAAAACATAGATGTGAACCATTACCCTCATTTTTATTCTTTTTTATTTGAATGAATGAAAACATTTTTTTCAGTGTACCCTCGTTCACTATTTCATCAGTGGTTCCCAGCCACCTTTTGCATTAACACATTAATTGATTAACACAGAAAATTACTTGTTTTGCTCATTAACACAGTTTTTTTATCATCATGAAAATCTGTTGCTCACTGGCTCTGAATACACATACAGACAAATCTGGGTCACAGGAGTTGATGCTCCCATTCAAATTATTTAGGCTAAGCATCAACATTCGCAAACCACTGTCCAATGTTATTTTAAAACAGAAAAGGTAACACATGACCCTCTCACAGTATATTGCTTTATGCACCTATCACTCTTGCCGCTCAGAATTATTCAAGCAATCATTCAGCACATATCAGAAGATCTGCGCTCTGGCGCGTTTAGTGCTCACACGCACTGATCTATATATAAATGAACCACGTTCTGGCCTACCTCTTCCAAACGAACAAGGGACTGCTAAACGGAATGATCACCTAGTTAAACAAACCAGGCTTTGGGGGTTAAGATTGCTTAGTGTGAGCACACCCTAATTATTCTCCTTCATCCCGCACACATGAGTCTCTACCTGCCATCAAGTGTTGTCCCACGCTGCACTCTAATGTGATGGGTCCGGCAATCGTGCAGGTCTCTACTCTTAAGATGCCTGTTATAATGTTATGATCAAAGCTCTGTACTCAGCATAAATTGTTTTTCTATAACAAACTATTAAATATTTTCTATAAAAACCAGTCACAAATAGCTTGTTTTATATTAAGTTTAATTACATAAATGCTATAAGTTAAGACTTACAAGATTTTTTAAAACTGCTAATATGTAAAAGGAATACTACTGTACAAAAAATAAGTTTTTGCCAAACAATTGTTATTAAGCTTTTGTAAATACTGCAGTACTTTTAAATAAAAAAAGTGCAAAATACACTATGTTGGAATGCATTATTATTTTTGTGCATAACAATGTTATTAATTGTGATTAATTATTGACCAGCATTAAAAAAAATCTAATTTCAGTATATCCTAATTTGGATAAAATGCATAGGTGGGTAGTCCAGGGGTCAAACAGTAAAAGTCTTGCCATATGTTTATGCCACACATGAATTCAGCAGCTGATTTCACCAGGGGAGGAACCAAGTCATTCTTTTCAATTTACAAGTCAAATCCCTAGCACTCAAAGATTTAAAGTTAATGAGATAATTAAGTGACTAATTAAATGATGATTGTGCATTAGTGATAATTGATGAACGCTTGCTGTTTTTGAGAATAACAGAGGATCAGATGTTGTTGTTTTATTGGTTTAAATGGTACCACCATCATATAGATAAGTGTTTACTTTAGTTGGGAGAAGCACTCGACTGCAGCCTGAAGATTGAGGCATACTTAATCTGATTTGTTTGCTTGTCTTTCATAGATATTCATTATAGGAAATGTGTGTTGTTGTTTAATTATGCAGTTTTACAACATCTTTGTTATAATGCACAGAAAAAAAATAGCCTGTAACTCAAAGTGCAACCAACTGCAGCCTGCAGATCAAGGAGGGGCTGGGTCAGGGCTAATTTAGTAGCATTTTGTATTAATTTACTAAATGTGGTGGGTTCTTCATATGTTGGCCTAAAGATCAGCTTAATTAAGCAAAACAATCATTTCAGGGTCATGGTGAGTTTCAGGCAAATGTTTTTCTTCTTCTTCTTCTTCTTCTTCTTCTTCTTCTGTGCTTTATAGGGATATGCCGGTATAAAATTTTCCTGTTGCATATGTCTCAACCTGCAGGATGCGGCCGAGCGCTTCTCCCAACTAAAGCAAACACTGATCTCTATGATGGTGGGATAATTTAAACAATAAAACATCAACATCTGATCAGATGCAGACCGTCTTGATCTGCAGGCTGCAGCAGAGTGCTTCTCTTTAACTCGCCATGTCCCTGAAATGATTGTTTTACTAAATTAAACTGATCTTTAGTCTAAAAGAGAACAACCCACAACATTTAAGAAATTAATTGGATTGATTATCCACAGTGGGAGGATCAGGTCTTCAGATAAAAGAATTAATTATGAATTAGATAATTTTTTGAAAATTTGATTATTTCACATCATCAGAGTATGAGAAAGGAAATTAAAATTATGTATAAGTATTGTTTTAATTTATATAATATGACAAGACAGTTATTGTTACATATAATTATTGGTCATGCAGTTGATAAATGACATCGCAATTGGCTAATGTGTAATATCATTATTTAATTAACATTGAGATAATTTAACTGATTCAACTGAAAATGTAATCTCACTTAAATGTTTTGTGTAATCTGTTGCAAAATATTTTTGGAGTTCTGTGAACTTATTAGGGTTTATAGTACAATGAGAATAAAATGTATGCCTTGAACATCTGTACAGCGTTATGCAAACTTTCCCACATACAGACGTTAATATGTTGGGGTGTGTTAGAAATGAGCCTTTTTAGGGGGGTGTGAACAAGTGTTAACTTTTATAAAGAATATATCTTTGGATTTGAGACTTCAGTCTTTGCAACTTCACAGATCGTCTTTATTCACCAATAACTTGTAACACTCCTAAGAGAAAGGAAAATTTGAAAATGCCTCATATGACCCCTTTAAAATGTTAGTGTGCATTTGTGAAGTTACCATTGTGCTGAAGAGTAGAGCACGTGCTTCAGTCTAGCAGAAGACCAGGATCTGTTGATGTTTTGCTGTATGTTGTTTTTTTATTCTAAAGACAATGATATATAATTGCTTAGTATCAGGCATGCTGTTTAAGATATTTGTAAAACAGCAGTTTTTCTGTAAAGTTTTTTTTTGTTGTTGTTTAAATATGATTTAATACAGTTAGAATAAATTAGAATATTTTACAATAATTTTGGGGTTTTTGTTTGGCAGCTGTAGCTGACAGTCATTGACTGTTTTTATGCCTTTTTATTATCAATGTATTTCGAACTTTAAACATTTAAACTTTAGGTACTAATATGCAAATAAATTAAACTTCACTCTTTAGGGGTAAAAAATGAACAAAGGTATGTCTTTTGAAAAGGTACATGCCAATAGCTATGTTCTCATCCAAATATGCTAATTTAAATCTATCTCGTCTGGTGGAATTTATTAATTCACAACATTAGCTCTTCTCTGGAGCCATATTCCACCATATATTTTTGTCCTTGTTCTCTGTGCTACATTTATCTAGAAATAAAATGTTGAAACCCTGTCGTTGTCCTGCCTTTTTTTTTCAATACAACTCAACATTTTCAGAGCTGTACAAACATGTTCCTCACTCACAAGCTGACGTAAAATAGGAGAACAACAGACATGATCACGCTGTCTGAGAAGAAATCAAATGCACCAGGTAATCATGAGTTTATGGACATTATTAAATTTTTCACATTACGGGTCAAAATATATGTTTAATGTTTTAAAGGATTTTAAAGTTGATAATTTATATGTATTATCAGTCTGCAGATTAAGACCATGTGCATTACTACAGGCTTGTTTAATTTGGACATTGTTCTGTTTGGTAAGTTTATGATCAATTTTAAAGCTGATGTTACAATAATGATCAAATAAATAAGCATTTTATTTCTGCCTAAAATAAAAATAACATTAATAAGATCATAATTTCTGTGTGATGGCATTTAAGTCATTTTGAATTCTGAAATATATTTTTTAGATTCAATTGAATTCACAAATCATAATTTAAGGATCAATAACAAACAAATGCAGAATTAGAATGTGTACAAATTGGTGTAACAGCTGTAATTGTGGTTTTAAAGTAAATTAAGTTTTAGTCAGAATCTATGAAGTTGTAATTTTGATATACGTTTGCACTTTTTGAAATATTTGAGATGTTTTGATGTTTGTTTTTCTCAGCTCTTAAATATGTAACACCGTTGGGTCTTTATTTGTAGGCTAAATATTAGAAAATGCCAAGATTATTTCTGTTTAGCACACAGGCTTTACAGGTGTGCCAAACAGATGGAGCACAAGGGAATACTGTAATGATTTTGACTAAATATTTAATATTTAACTAGGGAATTCTAGTCCACTACTGAACTCCAGCAGGAAGTGTGACTAGACAATGATTGTTGGTCCCACATTATATTGTGTCCCTAATACCTGTGTACGTATATAGTACCTACATGTGTAAGTTCACATTGGTACATAGTATCTACAGCTGTAATATTTCTTTAACTACACACATGTGACAACCCTCAGGATGGTTTGTGCAAGTAAAAATGTGTAACAGGACATTGTTAACAACACCTTTTTTCACTTCACTAAGTACTTGTTTACCAGGAGTTATATTTATTTATATTTTGTAAAAACATGTACTAGAGTAATTGGAACCATTTGATCCAGGGGGTGGAGATGGGTACACTGAAAAAAATGCTGTAAAATAAATGACATATTCTGACAGTGACAAACAGTTTTCTTTTTTTTTCACTAAAACTGTAAAGTCCCGTGGAAAAAACTGCATTCTGGACTGTAAAAATGTACTGTATAACTCACAGTAACTTATTAATAGTGATGGCGAGAAGAAGCCTCATGAAGCTTTCAGCTTTTGAGTGAAGTGGTTGACGAAAGGGTTCATTTTTGGAGGCTTAATTTGCTCACAATACCACCTAGTGGCCAAAGAGTGCAAAAAAGCAGATATATTTATTACAGACAGAGGTGTAAAGTCCAGGGGTCAGTAAGTAAAATTCCTGCCATATGTTTATTCCACCCATGAAATTAGCAGCTGATTTCAGCAGAGGAGGAACCAAGTCATTCCCTTCAAGTCACAAACAAGTATTAAGTCAAATCCCAAGTCCTCAAAGAGTTAAAGTTAATGAGATAATTAAGTGACTAATTGAATTATGATTGTGCTTTACTGATAAACACCTGCTGTTAATAGAATTACAGAGGATCAGATGATTTATTAGTTAAAATGATGGCACCATCATGGAGATCAGTGTTTACTTTAGTTGGGCTCTTGACACTTTTAATAATTCAAAGTAATATGCATTTAAGCAATTGCAGTTGTGTTATATAGTAAACATTAGCACACTGCTGAATTAAAAGCTTGCAATAGCAAACTAAATTGCCCTTTTTTTCTTCTGAAACATAGAAACAAATATCATCAAGGTGTCTCTCTTTGGTTTGTTAAGTGATGTTCAGCTATTACTGAACTACAAAAAAAGTCATATTAAACAAATATTACTGTAATGAATAAATACTGGGGGAAAAAGTTGTAGAGGCTCAGGATTTTAGACATGAGCACTTATCATATGATCCTCAACAGTGGTGACAATAATTATTCATGCTACAGTGCATGATAGGAGTTTTTACTATGGTGTTACCCAGCATGCACTTCAGCATGAAGCATTTTGTTGATTGTCACCATTGTTAAGATTCATATGCTAGGTCATAATGTCTGTGCCTCTTATTAGAACAAGGTTTTAAAAAATGTATATTCATTACATACATTAGATTTCAAATTAATTCCTTATAAATATTAAATCAACAGATCATTTGCATGTGGCAGTTCCAGGCAGGTTATTTAAAAACTGAACATATGTTAAAATAAATAGAATTGTTTTGGAAGTAAACAGGCTTATGCCTAATAATTACTACATCATGTAAAACCAGCTAGTAGCTGTTTTCTAAAACGCACACGTACTTTTACAGAGAAACATCTAACACAAGAAGCCAAAGGTCAAGAATCCTACTGAAGCAAACACTGATCTCCATGATGGTGGCATTATTTTAACCAATAAAACAGGGATAGGCAACTCCGGTCCTGGAGGGCCACTATCCTGCAGAATTTAGCTCCAACCCTAATTAAACACACCTGAAAAAGGCAATCAGTGTTTTCAGATAACTAGATAGATACAGGCAGGTGAGTTTTTATGAGGGCTGAAGCTAAACTCTGCAGGATAGTGGCCCTCCAGGACCGGATTTGCCTATCCCTGAAGTATATATTACAGATAGAGGTGTAAAGTCCACGGGTCAGAAAGTAAAAGTCCTGCCATATTTTTGTTCCACCCATGAACTCAGCAGCTGATTTCATCAGAGGAACCAAGTCATTTCTTCCAAGTCACAAACTAGTCTGGCTGGATTTAAATTATTTACGACCCTCTGGACAGAAATTCCACAGTCACGTGAGCAGCCTCAAAGGAGAAACGAAAAACATTCCACAACACACACACACACACACACATAAGCACACACACACAAGCAAACTTTTCTTTACGCTCTTTATATAAGTCCTTAATAATATGTATTTTGAACAGGCTTGTGTGTTGCATAAAATGGTTAATCCTTGTTATGCGAGGATTATAAGTTGCTGACTTGTAAACTGGAAATGTTTCTTCTAATTTTAATGTTCTCAAATAGAATCATGAGTTGTAACCCTACCCCCTGACCAGGTCGTAAAACTTTATGACCTAACAAACAGGACAGGAAAGCTAACTCTTAGAAAAGAGAATAGTACCCTTTTATTTTCTCAATGTATTCTAAATGTATTGAGTATTGCCTTTTTGGGCAGTAGATGTTTCCACATATAAATTGGAGTATCTGTAGTTTTATCATGTGTTAATCAAACTTTAAATGTGTGTTATTCTGCATATGAATGTACCGTCATGTTTTTATCAGTTATATATGTCATTTATGGTATCTTTATAATCGTAAAAATCCGACTGTGTAGAATCTTGACGACAAATTACAAAAAGATGCATCGTTTCAGAAATACAATCTTTCTTAAGAAAAATGTTCAATTCTGTCAGCTATAACTCACGCGAGGGGGTGGTTCCCCAGAGACAAAGGAACGTTTTTCCCGCTTCAGATCACGGACGTTCATTGGTTGTTCACGCAAACAGAGGCATGAACCAGTCAAGCCATAAGAACTGACCCAGGAAGTTCCTCCTTCTCTTACCCCGCTTTTCCTTCGCGCTCTTGGTCCGCTCTTCTATCGCCGTTGATCTCTGCACGGCGGCTGAGAGAACAGCCTGTTCTCATGGCTCCTTCGGGAGCTTTCATCTCCGTTGTTTTCATTTCTTTTACTTACTAAGTTCCTCTCTACACGAGGAAGACGAATTCTGAATCATTGCGTTTGTTGGACCTTTCAAATACCGTGCGATTCCGCAGCAGCCCCGGAAGACCCGAAAGAACACGCCTAGCTACAAAGGACCACGCTCACATGCATGCTGGTCTGGCGAGTCACAAAAGAGACCACATGCAAGTATCATTCTCTATGGAGATTTAAATGCTGCTTAACGTTTGTCTATTACCTTTTCAAGGTGATTTGATTCGTTGTTGTCTTTCAAGGGTTACTGTCTGTGAGTTTGCATAACTGAGCGTGATTCTGTGATCACGCCTAATTCTCTCATCTCTCTCTCATCCTCTCTCACTCATTCTCTCTCTCTCTCTCTCCCTCATTTGGATTCCGTTATGTCTTGTACAAAGTTTACTGTCTGTATTGTCGTACGCGTATTTACTCTGTGTGATTTGTAGATTGATGTATTATTAGTTCAATTATTAAAAACCAATATATATTCATGATTGCCTCTGTCTAAGCGCTCACATCACGAGTCAATTAAATGTCTGATCTTTAGCTACAAGCTCTTTACTTTTTAGTAACCGAAATTTCATAATGATAGGATAATGTTTTCATGGCCAGATAATATTTTTCCTTGAATTATAAGAAGTGATAACTTTATTGAAAGTTGATAAGTTAATCTTACTGCTGTTTGCTGGACAAACCACTGTTTGATTTGCAGTAATTTACAGTAAGAGATATCACTATAATTTATATGAAATATGGAATATTGACATATTAATGAGTAAATTACAGTGCCTTGTAATGAGTTATTGATATATACAATTGACCTATTTTTCATCTTCAGTAATTTTAATGTAACTGTCATATGATATATATATATATATATATATATATATATATATATATATATATATATATATATTAATCATATACCTGATTAATTATTAAAATTCCCTATATATCATTTGAGTTAATTATAATGTACAACCCAGTGCGGCTACAATGTTCTAAAACTGTTTTCAGAGGCAAGTTTTATTTTAGTTCCCAGAATGTTCTGCTAAAAGGTAGGATAACAATCTCTAAAAACATTCTAAAAATGTCTATTGATAACATTGTTACAACATTATTACCGAACATTCTAATAAAGCTTCCCATCACACTAGATGTGGACTGACATTGCTCAGAAGTCAGATGTTGGTTGAAAGTGAAAAACCAACCTCTGATTGGTGTCAAACTCTAGCGTAAATTCTCCAAAAACAGTATTACAAACTTTACTTATTATAAACAAGATTTATTTCTGTCATAAATGTAAAAAAGGTCTTATTGAGATTAAAAGAGGTGTTGATGGTTTATTGAAAATAATAGTTTAGTTTGACGTCATCATTATGGTGATCAGTACTTAGGCAGTTCTGAGTCTGTTCAGTGTTACTGGACTTTTGACTGCTGTAACTGTTACAGCAAAAACAGTGAGAGAAAAATATCATCAGATGATGCTGGTTACTTGCTGATATAAAAAATATTCTCATGTAACAATCTGGTCAACTGGTTTTGTCAGGGATCCAACCTAAGCTATCAATTTAATATTAATGATTATATCTGATGTGTTGCAAATATGTATTTAAATTACATTATTCATGACTCACTCTGAACCTCAAAATGTTTAGACACACAGAGACTTTAAGAATTAGTGTATGAATCTCAACAATGGTGACATGCTTCATGCTGCAATGCATTCTGGGTGCCACGGATGAGTTTTGCATGATGTACCCTGAATAAATTGCAGCATGAAGCATGTCACCATTGTTGAGTGTCATACACTGAATCTCGGTGTTTGTGTGACCAAGGGAAGTATTTTTTTTTTAAATCCTTGAAATTATCTGCTATTAATTCAGCTGGGTGTTAGGCTATTGACCCATTGAATCACTTTAACAATAATACTTAACCTGTTAGTCAGCACCCACCATTATGGGACTCACAGCTGAAAGTGCTCTACCTAACCTATAATTGTAACAGTTTCCTACTTCAGTGTATAACAAACATAATTTTGGTGTATTTGGAAAGCAGACACTTTGGGCTTTACTTTTTATCAACCAGATTTGATAATGCTCAAAAATATTAAAAGTTATAGACACTGAAGTGCATTGAATTTTTTTTAGCACACTTACATTTTTTTTTATTTGATATAAAAATACACGAAATGAGTCCTGGAGCAATCTAGAAAAGTAATGGGTTGAAAGCCACATTTCTCATGAGTTTCTATTTCAAATCTGAATAAGATATCATGAAAAATTAGGCTCCTGCAAATAATTTTATGAGACTATGTCTAGACCCCCCACCCCCCAAATATACAAAAATATATTTCCCAATAGTAATGAAGGCTTCTACAAACTATTTAGTCAGTAAACATACCACTGCATAGTTTTTTCAATTATAAAACACTAGACAGAAACTTAGACAACATGTAAGTGATTTATTTGAGCACTAGAAAAATACAATATGAATAATAAGAAAAGAGTAAGAAAAATAAGAATAAAAAAAATAAAAAAAGATTTAACTTTGTTTGCCAATTACAGAAAATCATGAGATAGTGAAGTGAAGTGACATTCGGCCAAGTATGGTGACCCATACTCAGAATTTGTGCTCTGCATTTAACCCATCCGAAGTGCACACACACAGAGCAGTGAACACACACACACACTGTGAACACACACCCGGAGCAGTGGGCAGCCATTTATGCTGCGGCGCCCAGGGAGCTGTTGGGGGTTCGGTGCCTTGCTCAAGGGCACCTAAGTCGTGGTATTGAGGGTGGAGAGAGAACTGTACATGCACTCCCCCCACCCACAATTCCTGCCTGCCCGGGACTCGAACTCACAACCTTTCGATTGGGAGTCCGATTCTCTAACCACCAGGCCACGACTTCCCCCTAAAATGTTCAACCTACCCTTATACTCAACGGCAGAGGGTAAACTCGGGAGATTGCTCGGAATGCAGCATTTACAATGAATTACGATGCAAATAAGTGCTGATGTGCTGATGGCCACTTGGTACAGATGGTACAGATGGTAATAACACAAATGCGTCATATAGTAAATCTCTCTATTCTCTCTATTCATATAGACGCGTTCACTTTGATAGCCATGATCATGCAGTAATAGCGAGCTGATTTGGGCTGATTTGCACTCAAACTGATGGTAGATACATTCTCATTCAACATAAAACACTCTCACATATTTAAAAACTGTTGAAAAATAAAAGAAACAAAGAAAAAGGCGATCGCTGTAAGTTCTGCCTCCATCAGCTGACAGGTGCGTCAGAGCGTCACAAGGGAGCGCCAAAATTCAAATATACTATCTTTCACCTATCTTTCATTCATTCTTTTTTCTGGTGGATCGTCTCATTCTGTTTGTGACACTGTACACTTCAAAACCATGCCGTTTTTTTACTACAAAGATGCAGTTTCTGACCGTGAGTTATTCCATAACGGACACAAACAGTTCAGTCACTGAAGAACTGAAACGTAAACAAAGGAATTACGATCCATATTACAACATTATTGCTTAGTTGGACTAAACGTACTGTACTTCATGAGATGTCGTTCAGTGGACCCTTACCTTTCTAACTAAACCGGGATTTACAGCTGTGGATGTGTTTATGACTCATTATTACGACGGATCTGGTATGTACAGCGTTTTCATTGCTCATGTTTTTATGTGTACTGCTTACACAAATGTAGCAAATACAGTCTTTATAAGCTTTCCATTGAAAAACAGTGATCTGTTGTTAATGCTTGAGGCTTAGATATTTACAATGATATATAGATCGTCAAGATTAAATTTGTCCCGTTTCATTTAATCTATTCATAAACACTGACACGTGCAAGTTCAAAGGCATGCAGGACGAGGGCATCGGGGCACTAGCTAACAGGTTAACTAACACCACACATTAGCTTGGGTGAAAACAGGTAGCCAGACCACATATGTGATGACACACTAATCATCAGAAAGCAATCAGCACTATCAGACCACATGTTCTCTCTGTGTTTTTGCCATAATAAATTATAACAGTTAAAGAACAACACCGCCAAGTCAAGTGTCAAATTGCACAACTAAAACCAACACTTACCACCATTATGGTTACATGAAACCAAACTATTACTTTTAAACAGACATCAACATCCACATTGAAACAGCTACTTAAATCTTAATTAGAATGTTAGGGCATAATGTTCTAATAATGTTATTAATAAACATTTTTAGAATGTTATCCTATCTTTTGAGAGAACATTCTGGGATCAAAAATAAAACTACCCGCGAAAAACATTGTTAGAACAATCCATGGGAATGTTCTTAGAACATTTTTAAAACAGAAAAAAATTATAGCTGGAAAGTGCCACTCCATTTGAAACCAGGTGATGGACATTTCCTGCTAATCACAGAAACAGTTTTACTGACAAGACACGCATGACAATCGCATGCGATTAATCGTGCAGGCCTAAAGTGAAGTCATGCATTTGATTGTCACTTGCTCGTATCTCCCAATGTGGTTATATTATATTATTATAATTTTTCTGTTGTTGTTTTGTTTTTGCTTTTTTTGTTATTTGAGCTGCACATGCTTTACCAGTTTTAGTGCAATAACTAAAATAATCATTTTGCTAAAGTAGCTTTTATTGTTGCCTGACCAAACAGTTTAAGAGTTGACAGTTTTTTATATGGGTAGTATTAATTTGTGTATTACCTGTGTTATTTTCCATTTTCTTTTCCAGCAATGTGATTTTCCATTCTAAATGTTTTGTTTGGCTGCATTCATCAGTTAACTTTAACATTCTTTTAGAGCTCCTGTAGGATTCAACCTTATTTTCTTCATGCATGAAGAAAATTAAATTGAATCCCAGGAGCTCTACAAGCAAGTTAGAGTAATGAATGCAGCCAAAGAAAACATGGAGAATGCAGAAAAAAACAAGTAGAATTCACTCAATTTTTTGTTTTTGCACAAATATTTTTTAAGTGAAATTCAAACATGTGTAAATGTAGTAAATCTACTTAACTAAGATCAGTAAAATGAACAAAGGGAATTACTACATTTAACTCAACAATTTTATTGAATACATTTTACTTTGAAATCTTATGTGATTAAGTAAAACCATTGATATTTCAAACACATTTTACTTTTTTATGCAGTGCTGGCAATTATTTTAAAGTAAATAAACATTATGTGTTTTGATTTTGCAAATATTTACCTTAGCAAAATAGCACCGGAAAACTACTATCTTTTTGAAGCAGATATTTCATATACAAGCATGCAAAGTAACAATGTACCTTTAATACAGCACACCTATTAAACAGCATTATTAGTTAAATTAACACAGAGACCTCAATACTTGGTACACCATACACAATGACGGTAACAATCAGTGAATAGTATTTGAGTATGAATGGGTCATTTTGAGTAGAGAATAAACTTCAGATGTCACAAAAAATTATGTTACTAAATCTAACATCAAAAGCATCCATAAAACAGTATTCACATTTTTAATTATTCATGCCCCAGTGCATGATGGGAAATATGGGATCATAACTTTGATATTTACTTAAAGAATACTTGTAAACATAACAAATGGTGTACATATGAGTTCCAACTTTAATTTCTACAAGATTTAATTGACTACTAATGTAGAATTAACTTTTTTTTATTATTATTGCCTTAACTAAAATATTTAATGTAGAAATTACTCTTGTTTTTATGTATTATTTACTTCACCACAAAATCATTTTATCAGTGTGGAAAAGCACAATACTGAAATCACTTACTGCACCTGTAAGCCGGTATAGAACGTATGTTAACACTGAAAAAGTTACAAACTTTAAGTACTCTTATAATAAGAAGTCGGGAAGTGGATGGCACATTTGACAAGCAGCAACTTGCTGTTTGATTTTGATTGTTGTCTATAGGAAACGTTTTACTTGGTGCTTTTGAACCCAGCCCATTAACAGTTTTTGCAAGGTTTTGGCAAACATCTACAGATCTATATCTTTTGTAGTATTATCCAGAAAGTGTGTGTATACCTAAAAATGAACATGGAACATTTACATAAACAAATTTAATTTGTTCTGAATGATATCTTGGTTCTCTCTCAGGCTCTATGGGCATTGAATGGTGGGATCCACATCAAACAATTTCAGCCCCCCAGACCTAAACCAGTTCCTCGCAATAACAGTTCTTCCATAATATCTGCGTTTGACATGGGAATCAGTGATGAGGAGTGGGAAAGACTACAGAAAGCTATTGACTGGCCTATTCCAGATCAAGAATTCACTTATCTGAATCAGAGCACAAGTCCAGTTCACTCAACTTTCTCTATTGTGGGACTCAAAGAGAGTTACAAAGTGGGAGACAAGATCTGTGTTATTATCACAGCCAGACCACAACAAGAACCTGAAAAGATATGGAGGAGATTTCTTCAAAGCAAAACTTTTCAATGCAGAGCTAAAGGTGTGTTTGTTTTATAATATATTATTTTTGAAAAACATTTTTGAAAATAAACAAATAAAATCATTATACAACAATTTGTCAGGTTGTTTCACTATTCCATATTATGCTTGTTTTTAAAAGCTTTAAAATGTACTTTACCAACATACACTAGTTTTTGCATTACATTTATTATTTTCTATTTATCTTAAAGGCGAGTGTTTACGGGGTGGTTGTGGATCATCATAACGGGACTTACTCTGTTGCTCTTCTACTGCCGTGGGAAGGTCAGGCACAAGTTTTTGTACGTCTAGAGCACTCCAGTGAGGTTGTGCAGATTCTTAAAAAATACAGGGATTCTTCATTCCCACGCACCCACTTCAATGGATACTTTGAAGGACCAGGACCCAATAAAACCAGGATCAGTGAAGTAGTAGAATGTAATCTTAAGTAGGGTGCAGATGGAAATTGGAGGAAAGGCGACTGCTGCTGTGAGCATAAGGATATAAAAACAGGAACGGTGTGGCAGTGTGAGAGACCAAAGAAACTTGACTGTGACAAACTGGTTCATCACTCAGGCGGACGTTTGGAAAACCCATTAAATCCTTTTGAGCAGCAGCTTTTTACACAGTAATGATTAAAAGTGAATTTCAGAATAATTTTAGAATTTTAAAACATACAAACAAAAAAGTCTTTAAAACCTCTGTCTCTCTCTCTTTACAGAAAATTAACAAATGTTGCTATTAATGGAGACAAAAAAATCATAAATATCCTTCCCAGCACTGCACCCATTGGTATGTTTATATAATGATGTCTGTGCATTTTGACCAGAGGTGGGAAATCCAGGGGCCAAAGAGTAAAGGTCCTGCCATATTTTTGCTCCACCCATGAACTCAGCAGCTGATTTCACCAGAGGAGGAACCAAGTCATTCCTTCCATAATATTATGAAGCTGCAGACTCGGAGCCTGAGCCTGCTGCATCTACAGTCCCGCACCCAGAGTCCCGCATTCTTAGCCACCTTGTAAAATGCATACAAACTGGTCGATTTGTCTAAACCCCTGTTTCTGTTAGGTTTAGGGGCGAGGTTAGGTCTAGGTCATTCGTACATATTCATAGAAATTGTGCAACTCGTAAAATACGTACGATGTGGTCGTACAAATTCATACGAATTAGCCACCTCCTAAAATATGTATGAATTGCCATGACAACGGATTTCAAGGGGTCTGAGAATGCGGGACTCTGACTGTAGATCTAGCAGGCTCCTAGTCTGCAGCTTCATACTTCTCTCCTTCCAAGTCACAATCGAGTCTCGAGCCAAATCCCAAGTCCTCAAAGAGTTAAAGTTAAAGAGATAATTAAGTGACTCATTAAATGATTGTGCATTAGTGATAAACGCCTGCTGTTATTGAGAATTAGAGAGTAGGGCAGCACGATTAATCGCATGCGATTGTCATGCGTGTCTTGTCAGTAAAACAGTTTCTGTGATTAGCAGTAAATGTCCATCACCTGGTTTCAAATGAAGCGGCACTTTCCAGCTATATATTTTTTCTGTTCTAAAAATGTTCTAAGAACATTCCCATGGATTGTTCTAACAATTTTTTTAGCGGGCAGTTTTATTTTTGTTCCCGGAATGTTCTCTCAAAAGATAGGATAACATTCTCTAAAATCATTCTAAAAATGTTTATTAATAACATTATTAGAACATTACCCCCTAAAATTCTAATTAAGATTTAAGCAGCTGTTTAGATGTGGATGTTGATGTCTGTTTAAAAGTAATAGTTTGGTTTGATGTCACCATAATGGTGGTAAGTGTTGGTTTTAGTCTGTGCAATTTGACACTTGATTTGGCAGTGTTGTCCATTAACTGCTTTAATCTTTGTTGTGGCAAAAACACAGAGAGAACATGTGGTCTGATAGTGCTGATTGCTTGCTGATGATTAGTGTGTCATCACATATGTGGTCTGGTTACTTGTTTTCACCCAAGCTAATGTGTGGTGTTAGTTGAATATTATTTATTAAAGATACTCAATGGGTCAACAGCCTGACACCCAGCTGAATTATAAGCAGATAATTTCAAGAATTAAAACAAAATACTTCCCTTGTTCACACAAACACCAAGATTCAGTGTATGACTCTCAACAATAGTGACATGCTTCATGCTGCAGTGTATTCAGGGTACATCATGCAAAACTCATCCATGGCACCCAGAATGCATTGCGGCATGAAGCATGTCACCATTGTTGAGATTCATACATATAATTCTTAAAGTCTCTGTGTGTCTAAGCATTCTGAGGTTCAGAGTGACTCAAGAACAAAGTAATTTAAAAAGCACATACAATTTTGTGTATTGAAACACAACTGATATAGTTGCTAATATTAAATTAATAGCATAGGTTGGACACCGGATAAAACCAGTTGACCAGATTGTTACATTAGAAAAATTTTAATAACAGCAAAGTAACCAACACCACCTGATGATATTGTTCTCTAACTGTTTTTGCTGTAACAAATATAGTTACAGCAGTTAAAAGACCAGTAACACTGAAAAGACTCATAACTGCTACTGATAACCATAATGGTGACGTCAAACTAAACTATTATTTTCAATAAACCATCCAACACCTCTGTTAATCTCGATAAGACCTTTTTTACATTCATGACATAAATAAATGAAGTTGGTAATACTGTTTTTGGAGCATTTACACTAGAGTTTGACACCAATCAGAGGTTGGTTTTTCACTTTCAACCAACATCTGACTTATGAGCAATGTCAGTCCACTTCTAGTGTGATGGGAAGCTTTATTAGAATGTTAGAGAATAATGTTTTAACAATGTTATCAATTGACAATTTTAGAATGTTTTTAGAGATTGTTATCCTACCTTTTAGCAGAACATTCTGGGAACTAAAATAAAACTTGCCGCTGAAAACATTCTTAGAACATTAAAAAATTCTAGGTCTGCACAATTCAATTGCACGCAATTAATCGTGCAGCCCTGAGTTAGACATTGCTTTTAAGATGAAAAGGATTTAGTAAATTCTGATTTTAATTCAGTGTGTGTGTTTATATATATATATATATATATATATATATATATATATATATATATATATATATATATATATATATATACACAATATCGCATTCATAACCGCATGCGATTCACCTGCGATTATGAACGCGATATTGCGTAGCTTGCCAGTGAACTACGGCTCTGCGTAAGAACCCATATATATATATATATATATATATATATGTATGTCATTATAGTCATTGATTGTACCCTTTTTGAAGGGTAAATTTTTGTACTGTCAAATAAAGGTACAAAATTGTCTGGTCTGGTCTGGTCTCTTAGGGTACAAAACACATATGCCTTGAGGGTACAGCCCAAGTGACAAGCTATTGTAACCCTAAAGGTACAATTATGTACTTTACTTTCTGAGAGTGTATATATGTATGCAGTATATACAGTATGTCATATATTACATTTGTCTATGGGCTTCTTTGCTTTTTTTCCAAAAAGAGGAATGGTCAATACATAAACAGACCACATAGCAGAGGATGGATATCATCTGAAATCCAATTTAGTTTCAAAATAATTCACATAGCTACAAAACCTTTAATATGCATGTTTCTTTGTTTTAGGCACAATGGAGAAATGCAGGTCTGGCATGTTGACACCGGTTCCTGCAGGGTTTTATTTGAAAGATGTCTGGAAGTCTTTTGTATGCAACACTCGACAGTTCAGTCCTGCACAAATGGCAAACTGTCTTAAAAACAAGATTGTCTATTTGATGGGAGACTCCACCACAAGGCAGTGGTTCGAGTTCTTAGAAATAAAAGTGCCAGGCAAGTGTGACTCAGTTTTCAATGTTCAATTTTAGACTTGATAGCAAGAATGTATAATATAAGTGAAACAAGGAAATGATTTACAGAGGCCTGCAAGGGATATGGGCAATGAATCTAAATATGAATAGCAGCTGTTCATAAATACTCAATCATCACTTAATTAATCAATTAATTATCTCATTAACTTTAACACCGCTTCAGTGTTACTTTAACACTCTTTTATAGTGGGGCCATATATGCTCCAAGCAGTATTCATTTAACACTTAGGAATTTTTACTGTACATTAAGAACTGTATATAAATCAGTGCAGGGACAGTTTGACCAAATATAAAAATTTGATCATCATTTACTTACACACTTATCGTTCAAAAGTTCAAGCTATGGTTATAATATTTATTTCACATATCTTGATTAGGCATAAAAAGAATGGACCTCCACTCTCATCCTGGAGGTGGCCCACTGATGGCTGTGGAGCTGAAAAATAATATCATTGTTCACTGGAGGGTACATGGTGTTCCTTTGCGATTTGGTAAAGTTATGCCTATCATTGACCTACATTACATCAGCAATGATATTGATGAAATAGCCGGTGGGGCTCATGCAGTCATTGTCTTCACATACTGTGCTCACCTGGTCTTTCACCCGATAACATTTTACATATATGAAGTGGCCAAAATCCGCCAGTCTGTTAATGCACTGCTGAGTCGTGCTCCAGTGACAACAGTCATCATCAAGTCTGGAAACACTGCAGGACTAAAGGTACACTTGCTCACTTTCCAATTCTAATGGGTGTTAAACTCTTTGAAATTAATTGTTGTAAATTTGAAAGTAATGCACTACTTTACTATAGTAAACTATAGTTACTTGACTAGTATAACTCAGGTTACTTGTAATGTGTTACCCCAACACTGAAAGTCTAGAAACACTGAGGCTTAAATATGTGTGCTTTGTTCAGGCTCAAGCAGTGAATCATGGTACTCACAATGCCCAATTTTTTATTCATTTATTTATTTTTGTCATTTGTAAAATGTATGTTTTATCTGCTCTCCCGGTTGCCTAGAACAAATTTCTTCTATGGGAGAGAATAAAAAAGAAACTTAACTTAACTCCCAGTGAAGTTACCATGCTTGAACTGATATAATTTTAAAATTTTGATGAAAACATGATTTTTTGGGGCAAACAATTCTTTTATCTCTACTAATTTATTGTTTTTCTTTCCATGTAAGGAAATGTATATTATTGTTTGTGCAAGCACACTTGGCAAAAAAGTGTTTCTGAATCTGTTATGTGTTTTTCCAGAATATTTATCAAAGTGATTGGCACATGTTGCAGTTGAACACCGTGATGCAGGAGATGTTCAGAGACATTGATGGAGTCATCTTCATAGATGTCTGGCAGATGACTTCCTGTCACTATCTACGTGAAAACATTCACCCAGGACCCGTCGTCATTGGCAATGAAGTCGACATGTTGTTGTCATATATCTGTCCTGCCTGAGGCCTGTTCAAGTTGATTTGGTTCTATTTGGAAACCTACCTGGTTGGGGGAAGACTAATCAAGTTGTTACTTAACCGGATTTCCTCTAACACTGACCTGATGAAAAGATCTCTTGGTTATCAGTTTTGTTTGTACAGTGTACATCTAAACCTATTACTGTTCAATGTAGAAAAAAACAAAACAAAAACAAACAAAAAAAATGGTCGATTACTGTAAGATACGGCTGCCAAACAAAAAAAAAACTAAAATTTATGTAAAATATCCTAATTTAAATAAAGTGCAAAAAAACTTGAATACTTATTTTTTTTTTACAGAACAATAATGCTATTTTAAAGATATTGCCCACATTATTAGGATAAATGTAATTCTAAAAATCTTATTTAAAGTAAAAAATAAACAGGAAAACCACAAAACTGACACAAAAAGATGTAGTATATATGCCAGACCAGCATGTGGCGCTGTAATTATACCACAGAGATAAACTAAAAATGGAGAAGAAGACTTGGACTATGTGCATTAACCTTGCACGCAGTATACAAACAAACATGCAACAATACATTTATTATTCTGTGTTAATGTTAGTAAATAAAAACACAATTGTTCAGTGTTTGTACATGATTTTGTAACTGTTACGTGTGACTAGCAGCGGGACGTGGGCTGATGACGTCATCATTTCAGAAAATATACAGATTCTTTGTCCACATGAAATGTAAGCGTGGTGGTTTCAGATTTATCCACTCTTGAAACCGGTAAAAAAAAAAAAAAAATCAGTTTCTATCTCAAAAAATGCTCCATCCGTGTGGACGAAATGCCTATACAATACAAAAATGATGCATATACAGCTAAACGAATCTCCACTGGACTACCAACCTCATCCAGATTAGGATATACTTAAATTTTATACTTTAATTTTGGTCCCACTTTATATTAGGTGGCCTTAACTACTATGTACTTACATAAAAAAAAAGTACAATGTACTTATTGTGTTCATATTGTATTGTAAAACACTTTTGCTGCTATTGAGGTGGGACAGGGGTAAGGTTAGGGAGAGGGTTGGAGGTATGGGTAAGTTTAAGGGTGGGTTAAGGTGTAAAGTATGGGTCAACAGTGTAATTGTAAATGTATTTACAGAAATTAAATACAGATGTAGTTTTTTTTAAAAATATAAGTACAATGTAAAAACATGTATGTACACAATAAGTACATTTTACTAAATTATTAATTAAAATGTAAGTACACAGTAGTTAAGGCCACTTAATATAAAGTGGGTCCAATATTTTTTATTATTTATTTATTTTTTTGCCACTGCTGCCATGTCATTTGACCATTTTTATTTATTTATTTATTTTTATTTTTTAAGATTTTTAAAAGGTGATGGTGTTTGGTCATAATTTAGTAAATACCTGTAAAAAACTGTATATATATATATATATATATATTTTTTTTTTAATTAGGATATTTTACTTTCATTTTATGGTTTTTGTTTGGCAGCCGCTACCGCTACTAAGTCATTTGGCCATTTTTATATATTTTTTTATTTTTACATTTTTTTTAGGCAGGTAGTTCTAGTTCCCAGCATGCTTTGCATAGGACTGGATAAGGAAAATAAAGTATATACAATAAAGGGATTTATTTGTTTTCATTTGGAAAGGGGAAATATCTGTTGGTGTTTAATGCTGTTATGTTTGACATTTAAAATACTTTAAATAATGTTAAAGTTTTTGTAGTCACCATTGTGTTTTGGGAGTTATCTTTGTTTTTATTTTTGGTGTTTAATTACAGATTATTTCATTATATTAGAAAAAGCAGAAACACTGTATAAAAATACAGTTCTATTTCTCTATAAAAAATGTGAATTACTGTAATGTCTTGTTAATGTCACAATACTTAAAATAACAACCAATTTGTTAATTTACAGATACTGTTGGTAATTTTACAGTTTTGACTACAATTTAAAAGAAAAGAAAACAACCATAAAAATCTGTTATTTTACATAAACTTAGGATATTTTACAACGATTATTATTAATTATTCTTTCATTCTGAAGTATTGAATGACAGAATACTGTGAACTGTTGCATAAAATAGATTTATTTTCTGCCCTGAAAACACAAAAAATTAGACAAAAAAATAAACAAACTATATAAAAAAAAATGCATAAAGCAAATAGGAAAGCTGCTTGCTGCTAATGCTACTGCTGTTATATGAACAAGATATACTTAGTAATTACTGTACTTCTCACACAAATAACTTATAGTTTTACAACTTTTATATTTTCTGAATGTAAAACTGACAAATGCAATAATGCACTGAAATCAGAGTGAAGATGATTTACTTTTATAGTAAGAAAGCTCATTTGCTGGCTATCCAAGATTGAACCAATCAGCTTGTGCCAGGTTGTTTAACTCTCTGAAAATCATCAGTTACATTAACAACCTGTCAGACCGCACCATCTACAATTTCATGACTGAACTATATATTTAAGGTCCTCAGTTCCTTTTGAGTCTTGTCAATATTAACATGTGTTGTGACCAGTTCTCTCTGTGGGGAATATTCAACTGTGGATTTATTAAATTTACTTTGCCTTCATCTTCGTGTTTGTATGTATCTTGCAACACAAATGTGTGAAACACAACTCCTTAAAATTTTGCAACAACCTAATTCAGTTAGAACTTAAATATGCAAGATGGTAGTTTTCTAAATTCTATTGTTTTGGGACTACCCAGCCAACACTAACATATGTTACGAAAACATTATTTCTGAATGTTCACTGAATGTTAAAATATCCAGTTTTTAAATATGCATTAGATTACGTTGATTAGTTTATGTTAAAACTATATAATATAAATGAATGGAAATTTTATTTTATTAAATACCTGAATAATGAATTGAGGCTTAAACAGTGATATAGCCTCATTTACTATTTCATCAGTGCTCCCAACCATATATATATATATATATATATATATATATATATATATATATATATATATATATATATATATATATATATATATATATATTGTAATTCATGTATCAATGAACACAGTGTACCATAAGCCATGTACAATTTATGTATGAATATTTTCACTTTAGGTACTTATAGGCACATTTAAGAAAATAAAATGCATTCTTTAGGGGTTAATAAGGAACAAAGGTGTGTCTTTTGAAAAGGTACATGCCAATGACAGCTTGAGTACAAGTTCAAAGTACTAGCCCTTCCCTGGAGCCATAGTCATTCCACCGTAAGTTTTTGTCATGGTTTCCTGTGCTTCTCTTGCAATAAGATAGTAAATATGTTGACTCTCCAGTTATTGTTTTATTCACTAATCTAAATTCATCTAAATTAGAAATTAAACAAAGCAAAAGTTAAAGTGCATTACGAGAATTAGTTAGTAAACAGAAACATTTACATTAATATACATCTTTTTTATGTGTTAAAGGGATAGTTCACTTTGAAATAAATTTTTGGTATGTTTTAGCTTACCTCAAGGGCATCCAAGATGTAGGTGTCTTTGTTTCCACAGTAGTTTAAATTTTGATATTTTTAGGTCAAACCGTTCTTGTCTGTGACTCATATAATGCAGGTCTATGGTTAGCACCTCAAAGAGCAGGCACAGAGAAGTCCAAATTAAACAATTCCTCATCGTCAGTACACATTGATGGCCTAAGACATGAAACGAGCGGTTTGTGTGAGAAAACGAGCAGCATTTATATAGTTTTTACCTCTTGTACACAACCACGTCCAAGTGATCTGAGGACGCGCGCGCTTCCTGTTGTGTGACGTGTGTGCGCGCTCTGGCTTAGTCTGCGCAAGCGCCGGAAAGCGCCGGAAAGCGCCGGAAAGCGCTGGAAAGCACCGGAAGTGATCTCTCACATGTGTATGTCACTCATTGTTTACTGTTTACCACACGATACGCCACCAATCTGCACTGTCTGAAATATAATGCAGTAATTGTAATTAATTAATTAGCTTATGATGCACCCTATAATCATTGCGATTATAATAAAAATACAACACATTACTCACTCTATTGACAGCGTGCCATTGGGTCCCTCTGGCATTGGACGTCGCGTCCAGTTTATACATGGCAAACTAAACACAACGTGCAAAACGCTGCGGCTCAACAGCAGAGAAAACTCAGGATCTTCAGCCAGGCAGGTGTGTGATGCGATACTGTCAATGTCCTCGTCGTCGTCTTGTAGTTGTGGCATTGCTATGTTCCATTCGTGACAACATATGCTGTCCACTTCTGTTGGCATCTCACAACACTTGCTACTAAAACACCACCAATTTTGAAGAGATCTCTGTCTCTCTGAGGCTTGAAGACGTGCTGCTGCAGCGGATGCTTCCTCCATCGCTCCGAGTACTTGATCTGTGTATTCTGGTTCAAATAAATATGGTTGTGAAAAAAAATTCCTGTACGTCTAAATATGTTTAGATCTTCACAGTGAAAGGTAACACTTCCGAAATCTGTGTAAACAATGAGTGACGTACACGCGCGAGAGATCACTTCCGGCGCTTGCGCAGACTAAGCCACAGCGCGCGCACACATCACACACCAGGAAGCGCGCGCGTCCTCAGATCACTTGGACGTGGTTGTGTACAAGAGGTAAAAATTATTTAAATACTGTTCGTTTTCTCACGCAAACCGGTTGTTTCATGTCTTAGGCCATCAATGTGTACTTACGATGGGGAATTGTTTAATTTGTTTAATAGTTAAAACTATATAATCTAAATGAATGGAAATTTTATTTTATTAAATACCTGAATAATAAATTGAGGCTTAAACAGTGATATAGCCTCATTTACTATTTCATCAGTGCTCCCAACCATATATATATATATATATATATATATATATATATATATATATATATATATATATATATTGTAATTCATGTATCAATGAACACAGTGTACCATAAGCCATGTACAATTTATGTATGAATATTTTCACTTTAGGTACTTATAGGCACATTTAAGAAAATAAAATGCACTCTTTAGGGGTTAATAAGGAACAAAGGTGTGTCTTTTGAAAAGGTACATGCCAATGACAGCTTGAGTACAAGTTCAAAGTACTAGCCCTTCCCTGGAGCCATAGTCATTCCACCGTAAGTTTTTGTCATGGTTTCCTGTGCTTCTCTTGCAATAAGATAGTAAATATGTTGACTCTCCTGTTATTGTTTTATTCACTAATCTAAATTCATCTAAATTAGAAATTAAACAAAGCAAAAGTTAAAGTGCATTACTGAGGACAGCCTTGTTTTTTTTTTTTTTCAACTGCATGTCATGTGGGCACACCTCGTTTTCAGAGCTGTACAAACATGTTCCTCACTCACAAGATGACGTAAATTGGGGGAACAACAGGCATGGTCATGCCATTTAAGAAGAAATCAAATGCTCCAGGTAATCATGAGTTTATGTACATTATTACATTTGTCATATTATGGGTCAAAATCATTTCATGTTTTGAAGGTTTTCGAAGTTGATAATTTCCATGTGTTATCAGTCTGCAGGTTATGCAGTCTGATATGCAGACCATATGCATTACTACAGGCTTGTTTCCTTTGGACATTGTTCTGTTTGGTAAGTTTGTGAGAAATTTTAAAGCAGATGTTAAAATGATCAAATAAATAAACGTTTTATTTCTGCCTAAAAATACAATAAAATTATTAAGAGCTTACTTTCTACTTTACAATGTGGCATTCAACTCAGTTTGATTAAATGTATTTTTAAATTCCAATTTCATTTATAAATCAGAATTTAAACATCATTAGCAAACAAATGCAGAATTTTAATGTGTACAAATCTGTGCAACTGCTGTAACTGTGATTTTAAAGTAAAATAGGTTCTAGCATGCTACATTCATCTAAAGTAGAATGTAACAAAGCTAAGCTTTGTCAACCATACAACTTCATTGATTCCTGCAAGAATCAATGGTGTAGTATGGTTGATATATGCTTATGCTTTTTGAAACATTTAAGATGTTTTGTTTGTTTGTTTTTCTCAGCTCTTAATTAAATTGCACAGTTGGGTCTTTATTTGTAGGCTAAATATTAGAAAATCACAGGATTTTTTTCTGTTTAGCATAGGCTTCGCCGGTGTGCCAGACACAAGGACCACAAGGAAATAGCACATTGATTTTGACTAAATACTTTGCCTATTTTTTTTTCTTGTTAGACATTAAACGTGGGTGTAAAGTAATCTGTTTTCTGAAGTTGGTGGTAATGCTAGGCCACTGTGAAACTCCAGCAGGAAGTGTGACAGGAGACAGATGATTGTTCAATTGTTTATCTTCAGGATGTCACTTTACATTATCAAGCATTGTACATTCATTAGGAGGTGGTAAAATGTGGTTTAGCCTGTAATAAGATGAATCAGTGTGCATAACAGTAACATTTGGTTTAGTTTGTAATAAGATGAATTAGTTAGTAAACAGAAACATTTACATTAATATACATCTTTTTTATGTGTTAAAGGGATAGTTCACTTTGAAATAAATTTTTGGTATGTTTTAGCTTACCTCAAGGGCATCCAAGATGTAGGTATCTTTGTTTTCACAGTAGTTTAAATTTTGGTATTTTTAGGTCAAACCGTTCTTGTCTGTGACTCATATAATGCAGGTCTATGGTTAGCACCTCAAAGAGCAGGCACAGAGAAGTCCAAATTAAACAATTCCTCATCGTCAGTACACATTGATGGCCTAAGACATGAAACGAGCGGTTTGTGTGAGAAAACAAGCAGCATTTATATAGTTTTTACCTCTTGTACACAACCACGTCCAAGTGATCTGAGGACGCGCGCGCTTCCTGTTGTGTGACGTGTGTGCGCGCTCTGGCTTAGTCTGCGCAAGCGCCGGAAAGCGCCGGAAAGCGCTGGAAAGCACCGGAAGTGATCTCTCACATGTGTACGTCACTCATTGTTTACTGTTTACCACACGATACGCCACCAATCTGCACTGTCTGAAATATAATGCAGTAATTGTAATTAATTAATTAGCTTATGATGCACCCTATAATCATTGCGATTATAATAAAAATACAACACATTACTCACTCTATTGACAGCGTGCCATTGGGTCCCTCTGGCATTGGACGTCGCGTCCAGTTTATACATGGCAAACTAAACACAACGTGCAAAACGCTGCGGCTCAACAGCAGAGAAAACTCAGGATCTTCAGCCAGGCAGGTGTGTGATGCGATACTGTCAATGTCCTCGTCGTCGTCTTGTAGTTGTGGCATTGCTATGTTCCATTCGTGACAACATATGCTCTCCACTTCTGTTGGCATCTCACAACACTTGCTACTAAAACACCACCAATTTTGAAGAGATCTCTGTCTCTCTGAGGCTTGAAGACGTGCTGCTGCAGCGGATGCTTCCTCCATCGCTCCGAGTACTTGATCTGTGTATTCTGGTTCAAATAAATATGGTTGTGAAAAAAATTTCCTGTACGTCTAAATATGTTTAGATCTTCACAGTGAAAGGTAACACTTCCGAAATCTGTGTAAACAATGAGTGACGTACACGCGCGAGAGATCACTTCCGGCGCTTGCGCAGACTAAGCCACAGCGCGCGCACACATCACACACCAGGAAGCGCGTGCGTCCTCAGATCACTTGGACGTGGTTGTGTACAAGAGGTAAAAATTATTTAAATACTGTTCGTTTTCTCACGCAAACCGGTTGTTTCATGTCTTAGGCCATCAATGTGTACTTACGATGGGGAATTGTTTAATTTGGACTTCTCTGTGCCTGCTCTTTGAGGTGGTGACCATAGACCTGCATTATATGAGTGAAAGACAAGAACGGTTTGACCTAAATATATCAAAATGGAAACTACTGCGGAAACAAAGACACCTACATCTTGCATGCCCTTGAGGTAAGCTAAAACATACCAAAATTTTATTTCAAAGTGAACTATCCCTTTAATATTAAATACAACACGAGGAATGGCATTAAACATATGCATGCGAACACACGCTCATCACAGCTCCACATGAACTGAACTAAAATATGGACATATAACAACAATTAGACAGGTAGTGGCAACATTATCACAATATGACAAATAAAATGTTAAAAATGTTCAAAACAAAACTGAAAGTAAGCTGGAAACGCGGTGGAACATATAGGTCACATGCATATTGACAAGACTACACTTACAAATGAATAAGGAATTTAGTACCGTGGGTTTTAAATTAAACATGTAAGACAAGTTAATGTGTTTTATGAAATCAGTAACAGTAAGGAGACTTAAGGGGTTAGTTCACCCAAATAAATGGATGAATAAAGACCTCTTGTTGTGAATCAGTGAATTTATTGTAAGAGAAATATACATATTTCCAAACTGTCGTTAGCGCATTCACAGTAAAAAGCAGTTCCCGGCCAATAACGTAGGATGACGGTTAAACGTAAGCTCCGGTGAAAGATGGCGAATGCGGAAGCACAGAAGGGAGAGCAAAACAGAACACCGATTTGAAAAAATTAGGATTTGGAAAGGAAAAAGTCTGACTTTTTTTTCTTTGCTAAAGGAAACTTTGCTTTCTTTGCTCCTGCAAACAAATTCTGGTCCTTGTGAGACTAGCATATTCTCAGTGAAGCTTATGCTATGCCTACATCCCAGCTAACAAAAAATAATGTCCCCTAAATGACCTCTGTAAACATCTGTGACCTCTGTCCTCTAAATGATCCAGAATGTGCCCTAAATGACCTTTGTGAACGTCCCCTGGACGCAAGCGTGTAGGGTCCCCTTTACATCGAGCCAACATTCACAGGATGTCCAGGGGCCATTCGGGATATTGAAGGGAACTTTCGCTTTAAGTCATCTGAATGTCATTTTATTTTACTTTTAGGGTAATCAAAGGCAACAGACATGTTATAAGGAGCAAAATATCTGTATTTTAACTGAACAATTAAAAGTTGCAGTGTTCTTTCCATGTGTGTGTGTGCGCACGCGCATTTGTCAGCTGTAGTTGGTCCATTGGCAATTATTTCCTTTGTCTTTTGACCTAAAACAACAAAATGAATACATTCAGTAGTTTTTTTTTTTTTTTTTTAGATTGCTGACAATTTGGATTTAAACCAAGCACTATAAAGTTAACACACATATAATGATAGGCGGTCCCAAATGGGCTTTCTGCTGCATATAGTCAGTGTGTATTTTTGCTGTGTATTCGTTAGGTTTTAAAATCTTCACATAGTGGTCAGCAGCTGTACATGACGGACAACTTCAGCAAATGTTTAAAAAAAGTAAACTTTTCATAAAATGTAAACATTACGAGATACACAGTGGTTATGTGGTATCCAATGTCTATAAATCTAAAAGTAAAAATACGAAAAACTAAAACTTAAGGCTGTGTCAGAGGAAATCACCAGGAGGACAATTAACTGTCACTACGAAGCTGAGTGTTGCCATGAATACATGCCCACACCCGAAAGTGAATTAATGCATTTGATTGTCACTTACTTGTTTCTCCCAATGCGGCTATATTATGGCGCTTTTCCATTACCATTACCAGCTCAACTCGACTCACCTTGTCTCAGTTCGCTCCATTTTCCATTGCAGATAGTACCTCCACAATAGTACCTGGTCGTCATAGCAACACAGCAGGAAACTGCCCTGACGTAATCTTCTACGCGGCACACACCCTGTTTCCCACACACAGGACAATGGAGGAAATCGAGCGTATGCTGTTTTTGATCCTCGGAATGTGGCTGTTTCTCACAGCAAGAAGACAAATGTTGTTCAGGAGAGACTGAGGGCAGTAAAATGGTGGTGGGGTTATTTAGGATACTCTGTCTGGTGCATGCAATGATGAAGCAGTGAATAGTGATGATTCTCTCTGACCAATCAGCAGTCTACCGTGTTTTCATGTCAAATTTTAGTATTGGCTCAGCTCACTCAGGACCTCTACGGTGGTGATATGAAAAATAAGGACCTAGAAACAGGTAAAGGGACAACTTTTACACAGTGGAAAACCAAACAAAGGCGAGGCGAGTTGAGTCGAGGTGAGCTGGTACTGTGTAGTGAAAAAGCGCCATTATATAATACTTTATTTAAATATTTGAGCTGCACATGCATTAAAAATAATCATAATTATTATTTCTTACATTTATAAAGTGCTTTTCTCAGCACTCAAAGCACTTTAGATATATGGAGGTATGCATAGAGGTGCAGAATCCACTTGGAAAATGCGACAGCAGCCACATTGCGCCAGAATGCCCACCACACACCAGCTTATTGGTGGAGACAGAGTGATGAAGCCAATCAGCAGATATGGGGATGGTTAGGAGTCTATGTTGGTCAGAGGCCAATTGACAAATTTGGCCAGGATGCTAGGATTTCTAATGACCACAGAGAGTCAGGACCTTGTTTTAATATCTTGTCCAAAAGACGGTGCTTTTTGCCAGTAAAGTGTCCCTGCAGTACACTGGGGTGTGATGACAGACCACAGGGTTAGCCCCCCCTACTGGCCTCACTAACTCCTCTTCCAGCAGCAATCTAGTTTCCAAGCCTGCTTAGCTTCAGTGGGCAACCAGTCTTTAGCTGCAGGGTGATATGACTGCTAATCCAATCTTTACTAGTCTTCAGTCCAACAACTAAAATTACATCTTCCTGAAGTAACTTTTCTTGTTGCCTGACCAAACATTTTAACAGTTAACAAATTTGTATATAGGTAGTATTCATTTATTTGTATTGCCTGTGTTATTTTCCACTTTCTTTTCCAGCAATGTGCTTTTCCATTCTTCATGATTTCTTTGGATGCAGTCATCAGTCGACTAACATTCTTTTAGAGCTCCTGCAGGTTTTAAGCTTATTTTCTTCATGCATGGGGAACACATAGTCTAGCCATAAGGCAAGAAAATAAGGTTGAATCCCAGGAGAACTATAAGCAAGTTAGAGTGATGAATGCAGCCAAAGAAACATGTCGAATGGAAAAGCAAATGCTGAAATCATTTACTTCACCTGCAAGATGGGATATAATGTGTTTTAACACTGAAAATTACAAACTTCGGCTTTAAGTACTCTCATAATTAGTAGTTGGGAAGTGGATAGCACATTTGACAAGCAGCAACTTGCTGTTTGATTTTGATTTGTTGTGTATAGGAAACTTTTTACTTTATGTTTTTGAACCCAGCCCATTCACACTTTGTGCATGATTTTGCCAAACGCCTATAGATCTATCACTTTTCTAGTATTATCCAGAAAGTATGTGTAACTACAATGAACATTAAACATTTGTACATAGAAATAAATGTAATGTGGTGTGAATGATATCCTGGTTCTCTCTCAGGCTCTATGGACATTGACTGATGGGATCCACATCAAAATATTTCAGCCCACCAGACCTAAACCAGTTCCTCGCAATAACAGTTCATCCATAATATCTGCGTTTGACATGGGAATCAGTGATGAGGAGTGGGAAAGACTACAGAAGGCTATTGACTGGCCTATTCCAGATCAAGAAATAATTTATCTGAATCAGAGCACAAGTCCAGTTCACTCAACTTTCTCTATTGTGGGACTCAAAGAGAGTTACAAAGTGGGAGAACATATCTCTGTTATTATCACAGCCAGAGACCACAACAAGAACCTGAAAAGATATGGAGGAGATTTTTTCAAAGCAAAACTTTTCAATGCAGAGCTAAAGGTGTGTTACATTATAAATTTTTTTTTAAATACATTTTTTTATGAAAAAATAAATATTGTTTCAAATATTGTTTCACTTAACAGCAAAATATTACATATTATATTTAGGTTTAAAAGCGTAAAAAAATTTTTTTTACCAACATGCATTAGTTTCACATATGCATCACTTTATTCTTTTCTATTTATCTTAAAGGCGAGTGTGTATGGGGAGGTTGTGGATCATCATAACGGGACTTACTCTGTTGCACTTCTTCTGCCGTGGGAAGGTCTGGCACAAGTTTCTGTACGTCTAGAGCACTCCAGTGAAGTTGTGCAGATTCTTAAAAAATACAGGGAGTCTTCATTCGCACGCAGCCACTATAATGGCTACTTTGAAGGGCCAGGACTCAATAAAACTAAGATCCATGAAGTAGTAGAATGTAATCTTAAGTGGGGTGCAGATGGAAGTTGGAGGAAAGGTGACTGCTGCTGTGAGTATAAGGATATAAAAACAGGGACGGTGTGGCAGTGTGAGAGACCAAAGGAACTTTCCTGTGACAAACTGGTTCATCACTCTTATGGACGTTTGGAAAACCCATTAAATATTTTTGAGCAGCAGCTTTTTACAAAGTAATGACTCAAAATAAATTCCAAAATAATTTTTGAATTGTAAAAAAAACAAACAAAATTCTACAAAATGTATGTGTGTTTTTTTTTCCACAGGAATTTAACAAATGTTGCTATTAGTGGAGACAAAAAAATCATAACTGTCCTTCGCAGCACTACACTTATTGGTACGTTTAAAGGTCTCTGAGCATTTTGACCATCTCTTTTCCTGTTTGATAAAAATAAAATAAATAATGGCTCTTTTTTCAGTTTTAAACCATTATTAGGCTTGATTCTTCTTTATGTTTATGGTTTGCAAATTGATTCATGGCATTAATATTTGGCATTTCCGTGTGATTTCCCTGTGTTTGTTCCATTTGTTTTTAATCTTGAAATGTTTATACCAACTGTGAATCTCTGCTGCCTCCCCCGACCTCTGCTTGTTTCTGTTTTCGATTTTGGATATCGCTTGAAATACCTGATGCTGTAAAGGCAGAGATATGTTATATGTTATATGCCATCGAGGACTATGTGATGGACTTTGTTGAACTGGTTCATTTAACATCTATGGACGAGATGTTCCACATGACATTTTTCAGAAGAGGCCTAGCTGAACCGCTGCAATCGATTATGCCACTGCATGATCCAAACTGGACACTGGAGTTTTACATAGATCTGGCACTTCAAGTAAGTGGCTCTGCCTTAACTGTGGGTGTTGTGGATGAGGAACACCACAGTCCTGCAGTATCTCCCACTCTAGAGAGTCTTACCAAGATGGCTGCCAGTCGAGAAACGTTCCACAAAATGGCTGCCGTTCCAGAGTGTCGTCACATCATGGCCGCCATTCCAGAGATTCATCACGACATGTTCGCCAGCCCAGAGCCACTGCGCAAGATGGCCGTCAGCCCAGCACCACTGCACAAGATTTCAGAGTCAAGTCAGGTCCCCGTTGATCTTCCAAAGTCAAGTCAAGTCCCCGTTGATCTTCCAGAGTCTTCCAGAGTCAAGTCAGGTCCCCGTCGATCTTCCAGAGCCTAGTCAGGTCCCCGTCGATCTTCCAGAGCCTAGTCAGGTCCCCATCGATCTTCCAGAGTCTAGTCAGGTCCCCATCGATCTTCCAGAATAAAGGTCCAGTCAAGTCACCGCTGACCGTTCAGAGTCAGGTCAAGTCACCATTAACCCCCATGAGTTAAGTAAAACCACAGTTAAACTTCATGAGTCAAGTCAAGTCAACGTCGATCTTCATGAACAAAGTCAAGTCACCATTGGTCTTCATGGGCAAGGTCAAGTCGCCACCAATCTTCATTAACTAAATCAAGTCACAGTGGATATTTATGAGCCCAGTCAAATCACCACAGATCTTCCAGATATTCAACACGTCTCAGCTGAACTTCTAAAGCCTTGTCACGTCTCAGCTGATCATCCAGAGCCTCATCTCATCCTGTCTGCTGAGCCCAGCAATGTTCTCTCAGCCTGTTGTGTTGCTGTCAAGAAGACTGTTACTGCTGTGGAACCATCAGAGGTGGCGGCAACTGCTGCAGAACCTTCGGAGGTGTCAGTATTATCCATCCATGAACTCCCGTCGTGTCCTGTCACGGCTATGGAGGCCGTCTATGAACTCATTGCCTGTCCTGTCATGGCCACGGAGGCCACCAACCAACTCACTGTCTGTCCTGTCACAGCCACGGAGGCCATCCATGAACTCCCCGCCTGTCCCGTCACGACCATGGAGGCCGCCTATGAACTCTCGTTCTGTTCTGTCATGGCTATGGAGGCCGTCTATGAACTCTCGCTCATTCCTGTCATGGCTATGGAGGCCATGTGTGAACTTTTTTATATGCCTTATCATGGTCACAGAGGCCACCATTAATCTGTTTATGTTATCTGTTCCAGTCCCTCCTAACCTGACTTGCTCTCCTGTGCAATTGACTACACTGTCACGGTCCTCTGCTCCGCCCTGGTGGGCTTCTGTCTCGTCTGTTTGGCTGTGGTGGTCCTCTGCTCTGCACTGGTGGGCTTCTGTCCCATCTGCTCGACTGTGGTGGTTCTCTGCTCCACCCTGGTGGGCTTCTGTCTCGTCTGCTCGGCTGTGGTGGTCCTTTGCTCCACCCTGGTGCGCTCCTGCTCCCCTTGCTGCACCCTGGTGGGTTCCAGCTCCACCTGCTTTGCCCTGGTGGGCTTCAGCTCTCCTCCTGGTGGGTTCCAGCTCCACTTGCTCTTCCCTGGTGGGGTCCAGCTCTGCCCGGTGAGCTCCTGTTCCCCTGTTAAGCACAGGAAGGGCTCCTGTTCCCCTTTTTAAGCCCAGGAAGGGCTCCTATTCCCCATGTTAGGCCCAGGAAGGGCTCCTGTTCCCCATGTTAGCCCCAGGAAGGGCTCCTGTTCCCCATGTTAAGCCAAAGAAGGGCTCCTGTTCCCCAGTTAAGCCCAGGAAGGGCTCCTGTTCCCCATGTTAGGCCCAGGAAGGGCTCCTGTTCCCCATGTTAGCCACAGGAAGGGCTCCTGTCCCCCATGTTAAGCCCAGGAAGGGCTCCTGTTCCCCATGTTAGGCCCAGGAAGGGGTCCTGTTCCCCATGTTAGCACCAAGAAGGGCTCCTGTCCCCCAAGTTAGGCCCAGGAAGGGCTCCTGTTCCCCAGTTAACCCCAGGAAGGGCTCCAGTTCTGCCTGATCCACCCTGGCTTCCAGCTCTGCCGGCTCTGCCCCGGCCACTCCATTTCCACACGGACCTTGCCCTCCATCCTTCCGTCTCTCCCCCTGTTCCACCTCCACTCCACCACCCTGCTAGATTGTTTAGAGCGTCTGGAAACCCTCCTTGCGGGGAGGGGGGGTGGAGCTATTCCACAATCATCAGCTGCAGTGCCCATGAACTCCAATAGAGGGCACTCCACTCAGGACTCTGGCATTCTTGTATTTCCATTCTCAACTCCATTTCCCATAATCCCATGCTTAGGGCTAATAACCACCAGGTGTTCCCCATTACCACTCCCCTATATAAACTGTGTTTGGATGCTCAATAAGCGCGAAGACTTGTTTAGTTCCTGCTGGCATTCCGAGTGTTTCCCTGTGTTTGTTCCTTCCGTGTTTGATCTTGGATTGTTTATACCAACTGTGATTCTATTCTGCCTGCCCCTACCTCTGCTTGTTTCTGTTTTTCGATTTTGGATATCCCTTGATATCCCTGATGCTGTCCTTTTGATCATTGCCTGTTCGACCATTCTGATTATAAACCACTGCATATGGATGCGAACGTCTCTGACTCCACACTACAGTATGGGTCAAAATTATTGATTTCTCTTTTATGCCAAAATCATTAGGATATTAAGTAAAGATCATGTTTCATGAAAATATTTAGTAAATTTACTACCACAAGTGTATTAACACTTAATTATTGATTAGTAATATGCATTGCTAAGAACTTCATTTGGACATCTTTAAAGGCGTATTTTGATTTATTTGCATCCTCATTTTCAAGATTTTCAAAATAGTTCTATCTCTGCTAAATATTGTCCGATCCAAACAATTTATTCAGCTTTCAGATGATGTAGAAATCTCAATTTTGAAAAAAAAAAAAAAAACCCTGACACTTTGTGGTCCAGGGTCAAAATATCCTCAAGTCGTGACTCTAAGCATAATGGCATAAACATACACATAAATTATACATAAACATACAGATTTTTGTATGCATGTTGCATATGTAAACAAAATTGTTGCTGCATATAATATCATAAAAAAAATCATCATATATTGTTAACACATGTATACAAATTACACGATGGGTATTTTACATATGTTATACAGTACATTTATATCTTCATCTACACAGATAATTAATATGTGTTATAATTGCATATGGCAGTATCATTCTCGGTATAGAGTAGGGCTATATGTCATGTTTCATTTCTGTATGGGTTTCTTTATTTTATATAGGAAATGGTAAAAAACTACATATACCACATATCAGAGGACATATATTATCTGAAATCAAATGTAGTTTCAAAATAATTAATATAGCTACAGCAGTCTTTTCTTTTTGAATGTTTCTTTGTTTTAGGCACAATGGAGAAATGCAGGTCTGGCATGAAGACACCGGTTCCTGCAGGGTTTTATTTGTACGATGTCTGGAAGTCTTTTGTATGCAACACTCGACAGTTCAGTCCTGCACAAATGGCAAACTGTCTTAAAAACAAGACTGTCTATTTGATGGGAGACTCCACCACAAGGCAGTGGTTCGAGTACTTAGAAAGAAACGTGCCAGGCAAGTGTGACTCAGTTTTCAATATTCAGTTTAAGACTTGATAGCATGTATATCATAAATTTAACATGGTACTGACATACAGAGGCTCCTCAAAGGATATGACCACTTAAAGGATTAGTTTACATCAGAATTAAATATGTCCTGATAATTTACTCATCTCATTTTCTCTTCCAACATCAAAATCAAACGACATTGTTGTTTTACTTTATTTATTTTTTTTGTAAAGGGTGTTTGATTTTCTTTGCACATTTTCTTTGTAAACACTGGGTCGTTACTTCTGCCTACAGTCACGTGTCAACCTTTCCAACATGACTACATGATGTGTGAGAAAATTTGCCAGATAATACCCTTATTCCTCAGTTGAAGCTGCATTAAAACTGCAGTTTGAACTTTCAACCTATTGATCCCCATTGAAGTCCACTATATGGAGAAAAATCCTGTAATGTTTTCCTCAAACCTTCATTTATTTTCGAATGAAGAAAGAAATTCAGAAACATATTGGACAACATGGGGGTTGTGAGTAAATTTTCAGGAAATTTTAAATTCTGGAGTAAAGCAATCCTTTAATCCAAACATTTATGAATATATTGCCATTAGTTGAAAAAAAAATGGTGAACTTTTCATGCAAAATTGCAAAATGTTGTTATGAAAATGGCATATAAAGGTGAAGTTGGTTCTGAAAAAAGCTAATGCAGATCTTGTTCGCAGACACTACTTGGTTTAATATTCTGTACCTAATGCAATTGTAAGACTACCCAGTGTGCAATAATGAATTCACAGAGGGTGGTTGCACATTTAGGGTGGACTTTACACTGTAAAAAGTGATTATCTGTATTTATTCAATAAAATTGTGTCAAAAATTTACAAGCAATATTGTTAATTAAATTTAACACATTTTAATTAAGTAGAATTAACCATTCAAAATGAGTAGAATAACATGAAAAAATTTAGTAAAATTTACACAAAAAATATTGATTTCATTGGATAAAAAACACTATTCTAAAGAATACTATGTTATGCATGCCAGGCCAGTAGTTGGCGAACATGAAACACCCTTCGAAAACATTATATGCTTGCACATGACATCAGCCTTTTTACAAATTCACATTTTTGTTGCTTACATAGATATGATAAAGGCAGCATGTTCACAAGGTTGTAAGGCCCCCAAAACAGAATTATTGATGACACCTATAGTTCACGAACAGAATCACTGAAGGAAAAAAAAATATTAATTTGCTTACCATTGTAGTGGTCAGTGTTTGCTTTAGTTGGACCCTTAAAATTTTAAACTGATTTTTTTTGGTTGCTAGTTGTGATACAGCAGATAGACAGCCCAAGAAGGAAATGAGATCAGGTGGTGTTATTTGTTTTTGCATCATCATTTGATCTGGGTTTCTGAGTTGGGTGTGTCTTATCAATGACAGGTGACCTGTGGTTGTAAAATATATGTTTGGGTGTTTTCAGCATTATCTGAGAAATTCTTAGAAGCACCTCTGATCAAAACCTTGTTAAAAAAAAGTTTTTTCATTTAGGCACACAGACATCAAGAATCAGCCTGAGAACCTCAACAATGGTGACAGTCAAAAAGCATGTTACTCAAAACTCATTTTTGGCTCCCATCATGCTTTGTGGCATGAATAAATTATGAGCAACAATTCTATAGTAGCTTGTTTTGTGATTCTAACAGTTTGTCTGAATATGCTGATTGTCACCATTCTTGAGATTCATACGCTGGTTCTTGATGTCACTGTCTGCCAAAAGAAAGTTTCCTTCTCTCGATCAGAATTCTTAAACTTTTGATTACACTGAAAACTCCAGGCCTTTTATTGTTGAATCACAGGGCTGCTATAATGAATGTTAATGTAACTCAGAGATCAGGCTCTGCATGAGTAGAGATATTCAGGTACAACAAAGATTATGTAAAAGCATAACCACCACCACCTGATCATATTTTTTCTTAGCTTGGCTAGCTGTTATAAATGCAAAAAGTAATATTAAAACATCAAGGGTCAAGAGCACAACTAAAGCAAACACTGACCACTATAATGGTAACCAATAATTTACCCTTTGATTCTGTTTGTGAAAAGTGAAAGTGAAGTGACATTCAGCCAAGTATGGTGACCCATACTCAGAATTTGTGCTCTGCATTTAACCCATCCGAAGTGCACACACACAGAGCAGTGAACACACACACACACACTGTGAGCACACACCCGGAGCAGTGGGCAGCCATTTATGCTGCGGCTCCCGGGGAGCAGTTGGGGGTTCGATGCCTTGCTCAAGGGCACCTAAGTCGTGGTATTGAAGGTGGAGAGAGCACTGTACATGCACTCCCCCCACCCACAATTCCTGCCGGCCCGGGACTCGAACTCACAACCTTTCGATTGGGAGTCCGACTCTCTAACCATTAGGCCACGACTTCCCTCACGAACTTTAGGTGTCTTAAATAACTCTGTTTTGGGGGCCTTAAGACACAGCCTTTTGAACATGATGCCTGTATCATATTTATGTAAGCTACAAAAATGTGAATTTGTAAAAAGGCTGATGTCATGTGCATGCATATAATGTTTTTGAAGGGTGTTTCATGATCGCCAACTACTGGCCTGACATGTATAACATAGTGTTCTTTAGCATAGGGTTTATTTGTCCAATGAAATCAATATTTTTGTGTAAATTTTACTGAAATTTTTCATGTTATTCTACTCATTTTGAATTAGTATTTCTACTTAATTAAAATGTGTTAAATTTAATTAATAATATTGCTTGTAAATTTTTTACACAATTTTATTGAATAAATATAATCACTTTATACAGTGTATTCTGAAAAATATGAATACATATTTTTAGAAGCAGCACTGATAGTTACAACGCATTACTCCCACTCTTGAACTCTCTCGAAAGTCATCATTACATAACATTTTAACATACAAATAATATCCTCAGCACAAAATTATTAGAACAATATATCTGCTATATTCTCAATAAACAAAATTTGTGTTATCACATGAACTCATGTTAACACATGTGCAATCTTATAAATCAACGCATAACAGGGTTAATACAACAAAAAGTTACTTTACGTATTATTCAAACTTATCAGGAAATATACTAACATATATATTAACATTCATACTTCCCTCAGGTCATTTTAACCAGTATTTTATTTATTAATTTTAATTGAGTTTTCATCTGAGTGGTACATGATTTTTGTTCCACTTGAATTTGGAACACACACACACAAAAGAAAATAAACAAAAAAGAAATAAAAATTGAGTGGATTTATTTCAGCGTTCTTAATCTTTTTTTTTTTTTTTTTTTTTACAAATCCTTCCCTCGCTGGTTATTTTGACCCGACCAGCATAAGAATCAATGGAATGTCGAAAAACATTCAAATTCATATTTGTTTTGTTTTTTTTAAATACAAACTCTGACACAATCCAGAAAAATAAATAAATAAAATGTCCAAACCAAACAAAGGGCTGAGACTACAGAATATTCCAGAGGCAAAAAAATAAAAAAATAAAAAAAAAACACTTACATACCCCACTATACGCGCAATCACACACACACATGCACAGAGACACATAACATACATTGAGAAAAACAAGGTAAATAAAACTTAAATTAATTTTTTTTTTTTTTTTTTTCGCAGATAGCCACGTGACTGCTTCATATTCTAATTCAAATAATGAACACCTATTGTGTAGATTTGAAGAGTCATTCACTTCTGTGAAAAGAATAAATCATAATACAAACTAAAATTTCATGTATATTTTAGTGCATGTTCAATTTGTTTCAAGCCCCCCTTCAGAAGCACTTGGAAAGCTTTGAGTAATGAATCATTTTAACATACAGTTTAGGGGAAATACTTGGAGCTGCAAAGCTTCCTTTAACTATCACTTGCAGAGATAGACCACCAAAAATGAAAATTTGCTCATCATTACTTACAGACTTGCTTTTCCAAAGCTGTGAATGACTTTCTAAAGCTATGATTATAATATTAGTATGATGTATGTTTATTAGGCATAAAGAGAATGGACCTCCACACTCCTCCTGCAAATGGTCCACTGATGGCTGTGGAGTTGAAAAATAACATCATTGTTCACTGGAGGCCACACGGTGTTCCTGTGCGATTTAGTAAAATGCCTATTACTGATCTGCACTATATCAGCAATGATATTGATGAAATAGCCGGTGGACCTCATGCAGTCATTGTCTTCACATTCTTTGCTCACCTGGTTTTTCACCCAATAACATTTTATGTGTATGAAGTGGCCAAAATCCGTCAGTCTGTTGTTGCACTGCTTAGGCGTGCTCCAGAGACCACCATCATCATCAAGTCTGGAAACACTGCTGGACTCAAGGTACACTTGCTCACTTTCCAATCCTACCTTGATCTCAACAAAAAATACAGTATGACAATTGTTATGGTATTTGTTGTAAATGAAAGTATCCAGTGTTGGGGAAGCTTACTTTCAAAGTAATGCATTCAAATATTGGGCCCTATAATGCACATGGCCCAATGCAATGCAAAGAAATCAAGTGCTATGAGTGCTATAAGTTACTTGACTGCAAATACAAATACAGAAATAAGACAAGTTAAGTTAGTTACCAAAATATTCACCCTTTATCTAAATATATGAACAGAGAAAACAGGTAAATGTAACATTACCCATTCCATGTCTAGTAAAATAATCACAACTTACTGTCTGTATAATAATAAACATGGTTCTCCTCGGAGAAGATGTGCATACTGCATCATCTTCTTGTTTGATAAGTGTCAGCATTAGGGAACAATACTGACAACTGGAGGTCAACCAGGTACTATTTACATGTTGTGTTATCATAAGATTCCTGTTCATTTTAAATATTGTGGTTATCGCCAAAACTATTATATCGTCACACCCTAATTTAACACAATGTCAATATATCATGCTCTGAATAGTATGATTATCATTAATATATAATAGTATAATAGTAATAGCATATTCTGACACCCCAAGTCCAAAATAATGTTAATTTATTTTAAAGCCTACAAACTGATGTTGCAATTCACATTGCAGTAACACAGGGTTTGTAATAAAAAAATGAATTATATTAAATAAAAATTATATATATATATATAAAAACTATTAGATTCAAGTGACTTCAGTGAATCAGGCCGTTACATGAACCATCAACAGCAAAATGTAATGTACTGCAAATTTGTTTGTCAAACACACGGTCACAACAACCAAAGTAGAAGAATAATTGATAATAAGTGTAAAGGGCCCCACTAATGAACACTAATCTCCATTATGGTGAATTAAATGAAACAAATGTTAGATTTAAACCCCTTTTATAAAGAACTTCCGTAGACCTCAAACAGAATAAAGTCGATCTTGTTAGTAATAAGTGAAGCTGCTAATGATGCTTGTGGAGTTGTTTAATCCTCCTCTGCTGAGATCTTCAGATATCTAATATATTTTATCTTATGCTGATTGTTTCTAAGGCTAGGGCTGAAGTCAGATGTTTTTGTTGTGTTTATATTTCTCTCTTTTTTCTGTTCTCTTCTTTCTTATAGTGATCATACATGATAATGGGCTTATTTTTATTCTTATTATATGGAGTTGACTCCATATTTAATACACACAATTTTGTGGTTTATTTCTTTGTTCTTGACTGACATGTGACATTGTTATGACCTGCTTATGGCCCAGATCTGGGAAACAGGAGGGGTCTGCTTGAATGCCATCATTCCAAGCTACATGTGGACCAGATTATAATTCCACATGTGCCAGATGTGGGCTGGATCTGGGTCAAACTATACGTTGTTGTCTGGGTTGGCAATAAAGTTCTGATTCTGATCTGTTTTTTTACAGAATATTTTTCAAAGTGATTGGCATGTGTTGCAGTTGGACACAGTGATGCGGGAGATGTTCAGAGACATTGATGGAGTCATTTTCTTAGATGTCTGGCAGATGACTTCCTGTCACTATCTACGTGAACACATTCACCCAAGACCTGTCATCATTGCTAATGAAATCAACATGTTTCTCTCAAATGTTTCTCCTAGCTGCGGCCTCAAGTTGATTTTGTTTCATAAAGAAAATGGGAAACTAACCTGGTTAAATGAAGGCTAAGTGCCTTACTCTCTGGCAGGCTTATATTCTATTTAACTTTATCAACCACTATCAGTCCAAACATTTTAATATTCTGTCTAAACCAGATGCAATTCAGAGCAGGTGGTTTTGAAAAGCTGCTCAGTATGCTGTCTTTGTGAAATGTTGTTAATCTAAAGTTTTTAATTATAACAGTTCTATGATTATACAGTATTGGATGCAGCAGCGACATTAACATTTATAAAACATTTTAAAAGTAGGATAAAACACAAACACATTGAACTACTATGTCATTTAAACACAAAGAGACATCAGGAATCAGCAATCAGATGATTGAGCATGTGGTAAAATCAACTGCAAATCAAAGACATTAAATCTCTGAAGATCTCAGCAGAGGAGGATCAATTTACATCATTTACATCAACATCATTTGCAGTCACCATTGTGGTGGACAGTGTTTGTTTTAGTTGGGATCTTGTTTCTCATACTGCTTGTGTGAGCTTGTCTTTGGCTGTTGTAACTGTGTGTTATAAAACACTCTTATTGTGGCAGAGAGCATTAAGATCAAGCGTTATCATCTTGTTTTTAATGGTGATTAAACTATAGCACAATACGTTATTAATGTTTTGTTGCAACTATGTATTTATTTTCATGGACAGACACCTTTTAGAAAAAAGGAATGTACTTTTTTTTTTAAAAAAAAAGTCATGTAGTAACACACAGACATCAAGATTGTGGATATGCATCACATCAATGGTGACAATTAAAACTAAAAAGTCTGGAAAATAAGGATGAGTTTGTGCGATGAAGCCGTTTTGTTTGTTTTGATTGTCACCATTGTTGTGATGCATATGCTAAATCTAGATGTCTGTGTGTGAGTACATGATGCTTTTGCTCAAAATATTTCAAACACGTGCATTTTGTCCAACTTCAAAATAAGTATTTTGCTCTTGGTGACTGTAATGTAGAGTCAAAATGTTTCCGAGATATATACAAACAAAACAACACTTATTTCATGACCTCAGATACTTGTAATATGATGACTTTATCATCACCAACAAAGAGCTGATAACATCTGAGCTCTCTTAAATTTGTCTTTCTTTGCTACAACAACAGTGTTTCACAAACAGAGAGTTATAACAGCCAGAGACAAGCTAACACAAGAAGAATGAGGACCAAGATCCCAACTAAACCAAACACTATCCACCACAATGGTGACTTCAAATGAATCAAATATCAACATTTAAACCTCTGTTAATTCTCAATAAGAGCTTCTCTAGATATCTGACAGAAATAAAGTCAATCTAATGATTCCATGTTTGTGGAGATGTTTGATCCTCCTCTGCTGAGATCTTCAGAGATTTAATGTTTTTGTTTTGCAGTTGATTTTACCACAAGCTCAATCGTCAGTTATTTCATTATTTCATGAAGATTATTTTATTTTCTTGATTTTAGGACACAGTGTCTGGAAATTACATTGAAATAACACGAGTCTAAATCGAATGCATCCTGAGAGTGTTGATTTTGTCCTGAAACAGTATAAATTATGCCTAAATGAACCTTAAATGATGTTGAAAATATTTCTACTGACCACTTTTGAACTAGTTTTTAACCTTGTAAGGAGGTTCTGTGAACGTCTAAATTGGACGTACAGAAGACGTCAAAAAAGACGTCATAAAAACTTTCATTCTAGCTCCTCAGTGGACGTCTTTTCAACGTCTGCAAAGACATAAAAAGACGTCAACTGGACATAACTTTGCCCAGTGGGCAGAAACTCACTGTGAATCATGAGAGAGAAGATGAGAGGAAGAAGTAGAGCCATTTTGACTGACATCACCAAAGAAACACCTGCAAATTCCAATATGGTTGAGATTTACAAGAAAATCTATTTCAGTTTTTCTACCTCAAAATTGTAATTGTAATTATTTGTGAAATTTACTAGCAATTTCTGAGTGAAAATAATATCAAATCAGAATTTTTATTTTTTTTGTTAAGTTAAGAAACTATGAAAATGTATAAACAAACAAAACATGATTAGAAACTGGTCATACCGTAGCGCAGGACGACTCATCAGCTGAAAGAAGATGACACATGAAGAGAAATAAAGAAGGTTTAGCAGCCTCATTTATAACCAGAGTGGCGTCATTTCTACCTCATTTCCCCTTTCCTCTCTCCTTTTAACCTCTGATTAGTGACGTAAAAATAGTACATTAAAAAAGACATTTAATATAAAATATTTTAAAAACACATTTAACATGATTTTATCATTTCTTTATAAAATTTAATGTATTATACATTCAGTAAAACGTTTGAGTTTTTTAAAGCTGTTATTATACATGTTTTAGCCTGAGTCTTGTTGCATTTACACACTTTTGACCAGCAGGCATCACTAGTGTGGGGTGTTTTGAATGCTTTGAATCAGTTAATTATTTTGCGAAACAATTGGTTCAACTTATTTGAAGCTTCAAAAAGGTTTGTTTTTTTTTCCCCATCACTACAATAATGTAAAATTACCACACCACCCATATAATCAGAGACTGGACTCAGAATGATAAGGTATAACCATGAGGTTTATTTGACCAAAACATGACCAGCAACTTAACATATTTGTGCTGTTTTCTATGCCACATAAATGTGTTCAAAAAACTCTTTCCTTCAGTGATTCTGCTTGTTAACATCAGGTGTCTTCACTAAAGGTCAATCATCGATCTAGTAATCCCTTAATTATCTTATGATTGTAACCTTGCCCACTTAATGAGCTTACAGGTAAACCATGTATATAGAATAAACCAGCGGTGAGGACTTCAGGTATAAACGCTTTTACAGAGCAGTTTTATTTCGTAAGTCCCTTATAGGCATAAAAACAGAATCAAAACTCACACCAAACCACTGCATCCAATAAAAGTAAACACCACACGTGCGCCCACTGTCCCTCGAGTGCAACCGCCTGGGAAACCCTAAAACAAACAAAAACACCTTTAACAAACAACTCAGCAATTCCTCATTCTCATGAGCACCATGCTAGGTCATTACTCCCCGCAAATGTTAACAAAGAGAGACTCACTCGTCATTCGTTTGTCACACTTAAAACACTTTCACTTGAGTTCAAGAACTCATTAAAACCTCATATAAAATTAGTAAGAAACAAACTCTAAATTAAACAGATAACAATCGGTGCCAGTCCTACAATAAAAATGCACACATTAGTACATTTCTAAAACAGAAACAATTGAATAACTATTAATACCTTGTTTTAGTAGCTTGTGCATTCCAATAATACATTAGTAATCAGCCCCGCTCATGACGAATCAAAATGCTGCAAACAAACAAGGATCATAACATTATACTTAAAAAATACTAACCAAAACCATAAAAACAGTTACTACCTTGTTTTAGCAGTTTGCATTATGCACTGAATCAGTTCGCCCCCTGAACAAAGTAAGAGCCCAGCTTCCCGTTCACCTTCTCATCTTCTGATCGTTTGGCTTACTTTAAATAAGTTGTTTCACCTGGTCTTGTATATGCGACAATTAGTTCTAGCACCCTTACCACTCATGCCTCACACAATTCTTCCCCAGGTCCTAGTGTCCCCCTCTCTGCCACATTACCTTTAACTCCACTTCAGTGTTTATTTTAAGCATAGACTCAAATAAACTCAGTTTTTGCTGTGTGTACATCTGCTGACATATGAGGGACCACGTAGAGCTATCATTTATAGATTCTGTTGCAATCCATTAATAGACAAATACAACAGTGGCTGTGTTTCTTGTTGCACATACGTATGTCTAATGAGCAAATCTCCAGGGGGTTGAAACAAATCAGCAAAAGTTTTTGTGGCTGTTTTGTTGCTTTGATTTTGCATGATTATATGTTTAAAAAGTTTTAATTAGGGCCCGAGCACCGAGGTGCGAGGACCCTCTTGTATCTGCTTTGTTTATTAGGGCCCGAGCACCGATGGTGCGAGGACCCTCTTGGAATTGCTCCGTTTATTATTATTATTATTATTATTATTAGGGCCCGAGCACCGATGGTGCGAGGACCCTCTTGGAATTGCTCCGTTTATTATACTTATTAGGGCCCGAGCACCGATGGTGCGAGGACCCTCTTGGAATTGCTCCGTTTATTATTATTATTATTAGGGCCCGAGCACCGATGGTGCGAGGACCCTCTTGGAATTGCTCCGTTTATTATTATTATTATTATTATTATTATTATTATTATTATTATTAGGGCCCGAGCACCGATGGTGCGAGGACCCTCTTGGAATTGCTCCGTTTATTATTATTATTAGGGCCCGAGCACCGATGGTGCGAGGACCCTCTTGGAATTGCTCCGTTTATTATTATTATTATTATTATTAGGGCCCGAGCACCGATGGTGCGAGGACCCTCTTGGAATTGCTCCGTTTATTATTATTATTATTAGGGCCCGAGCACCGATGGTGTGAGGACCCTCTTGGAATTGCTCCGTTTATTATTATTATCAGGGCCCGAGCACCGATGGTGTGAGGACCCTCTTGGAATTGCTCCGTTAATTATTAGGGCCCGAGCACCGATGGTGTGAGGACCCTCTTGGAATTGCTCCGTTTATTATTATTATTAGGACCCGAGCACCGATGGTGTGAGGACCCTCTTGGAATTGCTCCGTTTATTATTATTATTAGGGCCCGAGCACCGATGGTGTGAGGACCCTCTTGGAATTGCTCCGTTTATTATTATTATTATTATTATTATTATTATTATTATTATTATTATTATTATTATTATTATTATTATCTAAGATGAATCGCATTTTTGAGAGCCTAAACATGCTCGAAAAGTCATGAAACTTTGCACACACCTCAGAACTGGCGAAAATTTACGTCTGATATGGGTTTCAGAAGTGGGTGTGGCAAAATGGCTCGACAGCGCCACCTATACACGTTCAACGGTGTGCGCCTCGAGCTACGTTTCACGTACATGTATGAAAATTGGTATACACATGTATCTCTCCAATACCTACAAAAAAGTCTCTTGGAGCAAAATCCGAAACCCAACAGGAAGTCGGTTATTTTTAATTTTATGAGCAAATTTTGTGTCATTTTTGTCATTTCCATGCGTTGTATTTTAACGAACTCCTCCTAGAGATTAATTCAGATCAACACCAAAGTTGGTATGCCTAATCTAAAGGCCTTTGCGATGTTAAATTGCGAAGATTTTGAGTTTTCGTTAAAGGGCGCGTCCGTGGCGGCCTGGCGAATTTCGATGATTCGCCATGAAAAATGAAGTTGCTATAACTCAGACATACAATGTCCAATCTGCCCCAAACTTCACATGCTTGATGAGACTCCGAACCTGAACAGATTGACATGCCCATATTCAGTTATAGTCATAGCGCCACCTATTGGCAACAGGAAGTGACATATTTTACACTGCGACTAACTACTCCTAGAAATTTTATGACATCAATGTCTTTTTTGTGGTCAGTCTAATCTAAAGGCCTGTGCGATGTTAAGTTGTGAAGATCTTGAGTTTTCGTTAAGGGGCGTGTCCATGGCACCGTGACGAAGTTCGATGTCTCGCCATGGGAATAAAAGATGTTATAACTCAGGCATAAAATGTCCGATCTTCCCCAAACTTCACATGTGTGATAAGAGTCTTGGCCTGAACACATCTGTAGGCCAATATTCCATCGGGTGTGGCAAAATGGCTCGATAGCGCCACCTATACATTTTCAACATAGCGCGCCTCGAGCTCCGTTTCCCGTACATGTACAAAAATCGGTACACACATGTAACACACCAATACCTACAAAAAAGTCTCTTGGTACGAAATCCAAAACCCAACAGGAAGTCGGTTATTTTTAATTTTATGAGCAAATTTTGTGTCATTTTTGTCATTTCCATGCATTGTATTTTAACGAACTCCTCCTAGAGATTCATTCAGATCAACACCAAAGTTAGTATGCCTAATCTAACGGCCTTTGTGATGTTAAATTGCGAAGGACTTGAGGTTTCGTTAAAGGGCGTGTCCATGGCTGCCTGACAAATTTCGATGTTTCGCCGTGAAAAAGGAAGTTGCTATAACTCAGACACACAATGTCCAATCTGCCCAAAACTTCACATGTTTAATACGACTCCTGACCTGAACATATTTACATGCCCATATTCAGTTATAGTCATAGCGCCACCTATTGGCAACAGGAAGTGAAATATTTTACACTGCGACAAACTACTCCTAGAAATTTTATGACATCAATGTTATTTTTGTGGTCAGTCTAATCTAAAGACCTGTGTGATGTTTAGTTGTGAAGATCTTGAGTTTTCGTTAAAAGGCGTGTCCATGGCGCCGTGACGAAGTTCGATGTGTCGCCATGGGAATTAAAGATGTTATAACTCAGGCATAAAATGTCCAATCTTGCCCAAACTTCACATGTGTGATAAGAGTCCTGGCCTGAACAGATCTGAAGGCCAAAATTCCATTGGGTGTGGCAAAATGGCTCGATAGCGCCACCTATACACTTCCAACGGAGTGTACCTCGAGCTATGTTTCACGTACATGTACAAAAATTGGTACACGCATGTAACACACCAATACCTACAAAAAGGTCTCTTGGTATGAAATCCTAATCCCAACAGGAAGTCGGTTATTTTGAATTTTCCCTGCAAAATTGGTGTTGTTTTTGCCATTTTCAGGGGTTGTACTTTAACAAACTGCTCCTAGAGATTTATTCAGATCAGCATCAAACTTGGTCAGTTAAATCTAAATGCCTTTGCGATGTTAAATTGGGAAGATCTTGAGATTTCGTTAAAGGGAGTGTCCATGGCGGCCTGACAAATTTCGATGTTTCGTCATGAAAAAGGAAGTTGCTGTAACTCAGACATACAATGTCCAATCTGCCCCAAACTTCGCATGTTAGATAAGACTTCTGCCCTTAACAGGTCTACATGCCCATATTCAATTATAGTCGTGGCACCACCTGCTGGCAACAGGAAGTGACATATTTTACGCTGAGACAAACTACTCCTAGAGATTTTTTTACATTAATGTATTTTTGTGGTCAGTCTAATCTAAAGGCCTGTGTAATGTTAAATTGTGGCAATCTTGAGTTTTTGTTAAAGAGCGTGTCCATGGCAAAAATGACAAAATTTGATGTCTCGCCACAGCAAGAGAAGTTGTTGTAACTCAGGCATAAAATGTTTGATCTTCTCCAAATTTCACATGTTCGATAAGAGTGCAGCCCTGAACACATCTGAAGGCCAATATTCCATTATAATGATAGCGCCACCTGCTGGCAACAGTAAGATTGGCACATATATGGAATAAACATTGATATATTCCACTTATATTTATGAGTTTAAATGCATATTTCTCACCATTCGCCTATTTACTAAAGCCAATCGCTGCCGGTGAGCCCGGGTGCGAGGGCCCGTTCATCGCTGCTTGCAGCTTTAATTAGGGCCCGAGCACCGATGGTGTGAGGACCCTCTTGGAATTGCTCCGTTTATTATTATTATTATTATTATTATTATTATTATTATTATTATTATTATTATTATTATTATTATTATTCTCCAGAATGAATCGCATTTTTGAGGGCCTAAACATACTCAAAAAGTCATGAAACTTTGCACACACCTCAGAACCGGCGAAAATGTACATCTGATATGGGTTTCAGAAGTGGGTGTGGCAAAATGGCTCGACAGCGCCACCTATACATGTTCAACGGTGTGCGCCTTGAGCTATGTTTCACGTACATGTATGAAAATCGGTACACACATGTAACTCTCCAATACCTACAAAAAAGTCTCCTAGAGCAAAATTCTAAACCCAACAGGAAGTCGGTTATTTTTAATATTATGAGCAAATTTTGTGTCATTTTTGCCATTTCCATGAGTTGTATTTTAACGAACTCCTCCTAGAAACTTATTCAGATCAACACCAAATTTGGTATGCCTAATCTAATGCGCCTTTGCGATGTTAAATTGCGAAGATTTTGAGTTTTCTTTAAAGGGCGTGTCCGTGGTGGCCTGGCGAATTTCGATGATTCGCCATGAAAAATGAAGTTGCTATAACTCAGACATACAATGTCCAATGTGCCCAAAAATTCACATGTTTAATAAGACTCCTGACCTGAACATATTTACATGCCCATATTCAGTTATAGTCATAGTGCCACCTATAGGCAACAGGAAGTGACATATTTTACACTTCGACAGACTACTCCTAGAAATTTTTTGACATCAATGTCTTTTTTATGGTCAGTATAATCTAAAGGCCTGTGCAATGTTAAATTGTGAAGATCTTGAGTTTTCGTTAAGGGGCGTGTCCATGGCGCCGTGACAAACATCAAAGTCTCGCCATGGGAATAAAAGATGTTATAACTCAGGCATAAAATGTCCGATCTTCCCAAAACTTCACATGTGTGATAAAAGTCCTGGCCTGAACAGATCTGAAGGCCAATATTCCATCGGGTGTGGCAAAATGGCTCGATAGCGCCACCTATACACTTTCAACAGAGTGCACCTCGAGCTATGTTTCACGTACATGTACAAAAATAGGTACACACATGTAACACACCAATACCTACAAAAAAGTCTCTTGGTACGAAATCCTAATCCCAACAGGAAGTCGGTTATTTTTAATTTTCCCTGCAAAATTGGTGTTGTTTTTGCCATTTTCAGGGGTTGTACTTTAACGAACTCCTCCTAGAGATTTATTCAGATGAACACCAAACTTGGTCAGTGTAATCTAAAGCCATTTGCGATGTTAAATTGCAAAGGACTTGAGGTTTCGATAAAGGGCATGTCCATGGTGGCCTGACAAATTTCGATGTTTCGCCATGAAAAAAAAGGAAGTTGCTGTAACTCAGACATACAATGTCCAATCTGCCCCAAACTTCACATGTTGGATAAGACTCTTGACCTGAACAGATCTACATGCCAATATTCAGTTATAGTCATAGCGCCACCTATTGGCAACAGGAAGTGAAATATTTTACACTGCGACAAACTACTCCTAGAAATTTTATGACATCAATGTTATTTTTGTGGTCAGTCTAATCTAAAGACCTGTGTGATGTTTAGTTGTGAAGATCTTGAGTTTTCGTTAAAAGGCGTGTCCATGGCGCCGTGACGAAGTTCGATGTGTCGCCATGGGAATAAAAGAGGTTATAACTCAGGATTAAAATGTCCGATCTTGCCCAAACTTCACATGTGTGATAAGGGTCCTGGCCTGAACAGATCTGAAGGCCAATATTCCATTGGGTGTGGCAAAATGGCTCGATAGCGCCACCTATACACTTTCAACTGAGTGCATATACACTTTCAATGGAGTGCGCCTCAAGCTATGTTTCACGTACATGTACAAAAATCGGTACACACATGTAACACACCAGTACCTACGAAAAAGTCTCTTGGTACGAAATCCGAATCCAAACAGGAAGTCAGTTATTTAGAATGTTCTCTGCAAAATTGGTGTTGTTTTTGGCATTTTCAGGGGTTGTACTTTAACGAACTCCTCCTAGAGATTTATTCAGATCAGCTTCAAACTTGGTCAGTTAAATCTAAAGGCCTTTGCGATGTTAAATTGGGAAGATCTTGAGATTTCGTTAAAAGGAGTGTCCATGGCGGCCTGACAAATTTCGATGTTTCGCCATGAAAAAGGAAGTTGCTGTAACTCAGACATACAATGTCCAATCTGCCCCAAACTTTGCATGTTAGATAAGACTTCTGCCCTTAACAGATCTACATGCCCATATTCAATTATAGTCATAGCGCCACCTGCTGGCAACAGGAAGTGACATATTTTATGCTGAGACAAACTACTCCTAGAGATTTTTTGACATTAATGTATTTTTGTGGTCAGTCTAATCTAAAGGCCTGTGTAATGTTAAATTGTGGCAATCTTGAGTTTTTGTTAACCCTATCAAGTCGATTAACGCGGATACGCGTTTTGAGTCATTTTCTCCTGATAACCCCGAAAAGAACTTAAATTACACTTTCAGTTTTAATCGTACAGATAAGAGCAAAACATCAATCGAATCTGTAAAGGGTCTACTTTTTTTTGGATACAGACATAATAACAACAAAACTTTGTGCACTTATAAAATAAAGATAACAAACAAGGTGCGCTGTCTGCAGCCTTTGTCTGCGCTGATCTTCTTTCACAAACACGTCATTTAAATGAACTGTAACTCCGTGAATACTCAACGAAAATACATGAGAGAGATATCTATAGAAAGCTTGACATGTCTATTTTTAAACTAAACAAGTGCCGCCGAAAACAGATATTCTGTGATAAAGTAATCCATATGAAAACAACGCGATGTCTGTTTTTCATGTCTCCCTTCATTATATCTAATGTGACCACGCCCCCGCGCCGAACGCGCTATTCAGATTCAAACTGAAGCACGCAGCTTGAATACGCCCATAACAGAAGAAAAAGCAGCGAGACTGTTCAAGTTTTTTTTATTTTACCGTTTATAAATATAAATACTGTTAAATAGATAACTGTAACAAATGTAAAAACAATGCTTTTCTTTCCATTTATTCCCCCTAAAAACCCAGAAAAATATTCTCAGCTCTTTTCAACATTAATAATAATGATGATAATAATAACAACAAACGTTTTTTTTTTTTTTTTTTGTAGAAAATAAGATTGTTAAAAGGATTTCTGAAGGATTGTGTGACTGGAGTAATGATGCCAAACAATTTGTTTGAAAGTCAGCTTTGATTGTTTCTAATAAACTGTTTAACTGCTCCCCCAAGTGGATATTAAATTATGTTGTGGAATAATTAAATATATTCTTAATAAACTACAAACATAAAATTATATAGATTTATTTTGTTCTCACATTCTCTCTTGTAACTCCTCACTCACAGTGGCACAGATGACTGAATGGCTCATTATGCAGGCCTTTGTCTTCTCAGGTGTAAATCACAATGATATTCATGGTAGTTGACGCCTACTCGCATATGACTTTTACCAACAAAAAGTGTCTTAGAAAATTTAAATCAATATATTGTTTTCTGTGAGTGAGTAAACAAGATGATTTTCACATCATTTAGAAAGAAAAATTCTAGGCTACAAGCTCCAGTTCTCAAAAATCCCGGGAACCATTGTTCTTTATGTGTTTTATTGCCTTATTCAAGCGTTTTAACATTTTTAGTTTTTCACTAACCACGCATAATATTTTTTTTCTCAAAAACACAATCATGTACATACATGCATTTCACATATTATTACAGCCCAGTTTGTGCTGATTACAGTGAGATTAGTCTTTACCCATTTAGATATTTATAAGAAACTGAAAAAAGCACAAATGTCAAGGCATGACAAAACTTCTCCAGGCCCCAAAAATACCCTTAGACTCCAGAGGGTTAAAGAGCGTGTCCATGGCAAAAATGACAAAATTTGATGTCTCGCCACAGCAAGAGAAGTTGTTGTAACTCAGGCATAAAATGTTTGATCTTCCCCAAACTTCACATGTTCGATAAGAGTGCAGCCCTGAACACATCTGAAGGCCAATATTCCATTATAATGATAGCGCCACCTGCTGGCAACAGGAAGATTGGAACATATATGGAATAAACATTGATATATTCTACTTAAATTTATGATTTTAAATGCATATTTCTCACCGTTCACCTATTTACTAAAGCCACTCGGTGCCGGTGAGCCCGGGTGCGAGGGCCCGTTCATCGCTGCTTGCAGCTTTAATTAGGGCCCGAGCACCGATGGTGTGAGGACCCTCTTGGAATTGCTCCGTTTATTATTATTATTATTATTATTATTATTATTATTATTATTATTATTATTATTATTATTATTATTATTATTCTCTAAGATGAATCGCATTTTTGAGAGCCTAAACATGCTCGAAAAGTCATGAAACTTTGCACACACCTCAGAACTGGCGAACATTTACGTCTGATAGGAGTTTCAGAAGTGGGTGTGGCAAAATGGCTCGACAGCGCCACCTATACACGTTCAACGGTGTGCGCCTCGAGCTACGTTTCACGTACATGTACAAAAATCGGTACACACATGTAACACACCAATACCTACAAAAAAGTCTCTTGGAGCAAAATCCGAAACCCAACAGGAAGTCGGTTATTTTTAATTTTATGAGCAAATTTTGTGTCATTTTTGTCATTTCCATGCGTTGTATTTTAACGAACTCCTCCTAGAGATTAATTCAGATCAACACCAAAGTTGGTATGCCTAATCTAAAGGCCTTTGCGATGTTAAATTGCGAAGATTTTGAGTTTTCGTTAAAGGGCGTGTCCGTGGCGGCCTGGCGAATTTCGGTGATTCGCCATGAAAAATGAAGTTGCTATAACTCAGACATACAATGTCCAATGTGTCCAAAACTTCACATGTTTAATAAGACTCCTGACCTGAACAGATTCACATGCCCATATTCAGTTATAGTCATAGCGCCACCTATAGGCAACAGGAAGTGACATATTTTACACTGCGACTAACTACTAGAAATTTTATGACATCAATGTCTTTTTTGTGGTCAGTCTAATCTAAAGGCCTGAGCGATGTTAAATTGTGAAGATCTTGAGTTTTCGTTAAAAGGCGTGTCCATGGCGCCATGACGAAGTTCGATGTCTCGCCAAGGGAATAAAATATGTTATAACTCAGGCATAAAATGTCCGATCTTCCCCAAACTTCACATGTGTGATAAGAGTCCTGGCCTGAACACATCTGTAGGACAATATTCCATCGGGTGTGGCAAAATGGCTCGATAGCGCCACCTATACACTTTCAACATAGCGCGCCTCGAGCTCCGTTTCAAGTACATGTACAAAAATCGGTACACACATGTAAGACACCAATACCTACAAAAAAGTCTCTTGGTACGAAATCCTAATCCCAACAGGAAGTCGGTTATTTTGAAATTTCCCTGCAAAATTGGCGTTGTTTTTGCCATTTTCAGGGGTTGTACTTTAACGAACTCCTCCTAGAGATTTATTCGGATGAACACCAAACTTGGTCAGTGTAATCTAAAGCCATTTGCGATGTTAAATTGCGAAGGACTTGAGGTTTCGTTAAAGGGCGTGTCCATGGCGGCCTGGCAAATTTCGATGTTTCGCCATGGAAAAGGAAATTGCAATAACTCAGACTAACAATGTCCAATCTGCCCCAAACTTCACATGTTGGATAAGACTCTTGACCTGAACAGATCAACATGCCAATATTCAGTTATAGTCATAGCGCCACCTATTGGCAACAGGAAGTGAAATATTTTACACTGCGACAAACTACTCCTAGAAATTTTATGACATCAATGTTATTTTTGTGGTCAGTCTAATCTAAAGACCTGTGTGATGTTTAGTTGTGAAGATCTTGAGTTTTCGTTAAAAGGCGTGTCCATGGCGCCGTGACGAAATTTGATGTGTCGCCATGGGAATAAAAGATGTTATAACTCAGGCATAAAATGTCCGATCTTGCCCAAACTTCACATGTGTGATAAGGGTCCTGGCCTGAAAAGATCTGAAGGCCAATATTCCATTCGGTGTGGCAAAATGGCTCGATAGCGCCACCTATACATTTTCAACAGAGTGCATATACACTTTTAACGGAGTGCGCCTCAAGCTATGTTTCACGTACATGTACAAAAATCGGTACATACATGTAACACACCAATATCTACGAAAAAGTCTCTTGGTACAAAATCCGAATCCAAACAGGAAGTCAGTTATTTAGAATTTTCTCTGCAAAATTGGTGTTGTTTTTGGCATTTTCAGGGGTTGTACTTTAACGAACTCCTCCTTGAGATTTATTCAGATCAACATCAAACTTGGTCAGTTAAATCTAAAGGCCTTTGCGAAGGTAAATTGGGAAGATCTTGAGGTTTCATTAAAGGGAGTGTCCATGGCGGCCTGACAAATTTCGATGTTTCGCCATGAAAAAGGAAGTTGCTGTAACTCAGACATACAATGTCCAATCTGCCCCAAACTTTGAATGTTAGATAAGACTTCTGCCCTTAACAGATCTACATGCCCATATTCAATTATAGTCATAGCGCCACCTGCTGGCAACAGGAAGTGACATATTTTACGCTGAGACAAACTACTCCTAGAGATTTTTTGACATTAATGTATTTTTGTGGTCAGTCTAATCTAAAGGCCTGTGTACTGTTAAATTGTGGCAATCTTGAGTTTTTGTTAAAGGGTGTGTCCATGGCACCATGACAAAATTTGATGTCTCGCCACAGGAAAAGAAGTTGTTGTAACTCAGGCATAAAATGTCCGATCTTCCCCAAACTTCACATTTGTGATAAGAGTCCTGGCCTGAACACATCTGAAGGCCAATATTCCATTATAATGATAGCACCACCTGCTGGCAAAAGGAAGACTGGCACATATAAATGATTTTGACATATTCCACTTATATTTACGACTTTAAATGCATATATCTCGCCGTTCGCCAATTTAATAAAGCCTCTCGCTGGCGGTGAGCCCGGGTGCGAGGGCCCGTTCATCGCTGCTTGCAGCTTTAATTATTATTATTATTATTATTATCATTATTTTTCTCCAAAATGAATCGCATTTTTGAGGGCCTAAACATACTCAAAAAGTCATGAAACTTTGCACACACCTCAGAACCGGTGAAAATTGACATCTGATATGGGTTTCAGAAGTGGGTGTGGCAAAATGGCTCGACAGCGCCACCTAAACACGTTCAACGGTGTGCGCCTCGAGTTATGTTTCACGTACATGTATGAAAATCGGTACACACATGTAACTCTCCAATACCTACAAAAAAGTCTCTTGGAGCAAAATTCTAAACCCAACAGGAAGTCGGTTATTTTTAATATTATGAGCAAATTTTGTGTCATTTTTGCCATTTCCATGAGTTGTATTTTAACGAACTCCTCCTAGAGATTCATTCAGATCAACACCAAATTTGGTATGCCTAATCTAAAGGCCTTTGCAATGTTAAATTGCGAAGATTTTGAGTTTTCGTTAAAGGGCGTGTCCGTGGCGGCCTGGCGAATTTCGATGATTCGCCATGAAAAATGAAGTTGCTATAACTCAGACATACAATATCCAATGTGCCCCAAACTTCACATGTTTAATAAGACTCCTGACCTGAACATATTTACATGCCTATATTCAGTTATAGTCATAGCGCCACCTATAGGCAACAGGAAGTGACATATTTTACACTTCGACAGACTACTCCTAGAAACTTTTTGACATCAATGTATTTTTTATGGTCAGTCTAATCTAAAGGCCTGTGCAATGCTAAATTTTGAAGATCTTGATTTTTCGTTAAGGGGCGTGTCCATGGCGCCGTTACATAGTTCAAAGTCTCGCCAAGGGTATAAAAGATGTTATAACTCAGGCATAAATTGTCCGATCCTCCCCAAACTTCACATGTTTGATAAGAGTCCTGACCTGAACACATTTGAAGGCCAATATTCCATCCGGTGTGTCAAAATGGCTCTATAGCGCCACATATACATATTCAACGGTGTGCGCCTCGAGCTACTTTTCACATCCATTTACGAAAATCGGTACACACATGTAACACACCAATACCTACAAAAAAGTCTCTTGGAGCAAAATCCGAAACCCAACAGGAAGTCAGTTATTTTTAATTTTATGAGCAAATTTTGTGTCATATTTGTCATTTCCATGTGTTGTATTTTAACGAACTCCTCATAGAGATTTATTCAGATGAACACCAAACTTGGTCAGTGTAATCTAAAGCCATTTGCGATGTTAAATTGCGAAGGACTTGAGGTTTCGGTAAAGGGCGTGTCCATGGCGGCCTGACAAATTTCGATGTTTCGCCATGAAAAAGGAAGTTGCTGTAACTCAGACATACAATGTCCGATCTTCCCCAAACTTTACATGTGTGATAAGAGTCCTTGCCTGAACACATCTGAAGGCCAATATTCCATTGGGTGTGGTAAAATGACTCGATAGCGCCACCTATACACTTTCAACTGAGTGCATATACACTTTTAACGGAGTGCGCCTCAAGCTATGTTTCACGTACATGTACAAAAATCGGTACACACATGTAACACACCAATACCTACAAAAAAGTCTCTTGGTACGAAATCCGAATCCCAACAGGAAGTCGGTTATTTAGAATTTTCTCTGCAAAATTGGCGTTGTTTTTGCCATTTTCAGGGGTTGTACTTTAATGAACTCCTCCTAGAGATTTATTCAGATCAACACCAAACTTGGTCAGTTAAATCTAAAGGCCTGTGCAATGTTAAATTGTGGAGATTTTCAGTTTTTGTTAAAGGGCGTGTACATGGCGCCATGACAAAATTTGATGTCTCACCACAGCAAGAGAAGTTGTTGTAACTCCGGCATAAAATGTTCAATCTTCCCCAGACTCTGCATGTTCGATAAGAGTTCTGGCCTGAACACATCTGAAGGCCAATATTCCATTATAATGATAGCGCCACCTGCTGGCAACAGAAAGATTGGCACATATATGGAATAAACTTTGATATATTCCACTTATATTTATGAGTTTAAATGCATATTTCTCACCGTTCACCTATTTACTAAAGCCACTCGCTGCCGGTGAGCCCGGGTGCGAGGGCCCGTTCATCGCTGCTTGCAGCTTTAATTAGGGCCCGAGCACCGATGGTGTGAGGACTCTCTTGGAATTGCTCCGTTTATTATTATTATTATTATTATTATTATTACTATTATTATTATTATTATTATTCTCTAAGATGAATAGCATTTTTGAGAGCCTAAACATGCCCGAAAAGTCATGAAACTTTGCACACACCTCAGAACTGGCGAAAATTTACGTCTGATATGGGTTTCAGAAGTGGGTGTGGCAAAATGGCTCGACAGTGCCACCTATACACGTTCAACGGTGTGCGCCTCGAGCTACGTTTCACGTACATGTATGAAAATTGGTATACACATGTATCTCTCCAATACCTACAAAAAAGTCTCTTGGAGCAAAATCCGAAACCCAACAGGAAGTCGGTTATTTTTAATTTTATGAGCAAATTTTGTGTCATTTTTGTCATTTCCATGCGTTGTATTTTAACGAACTCCTCCTAGAGATTAATTCAGATCAACACCAAAGTTGGTATGCCTAATCTAAAGGCCTTTGCAATGTTAAATTGAGAAGATTTAGAGTTTTCGTTAAAGGGCGTGTCCGTGGCGGCCTGGCGAATTTCGATGATTCGCCATGAAAAATGAAGTTGCTATAACTCAGACATACAATGTCCAATGTGCCCAAAACTTCACATGTTTAATAAGACTCCTGACCTGAACAGATTGACATGCCCATATTCAGTTATAGTCATAGCGCTACCTATAGGCAACAGGAAGTGACATATTTTACACTGCGACTAACTACTCCTAGAAATTTTATGACATCAATGTCTTTTTTATGGTCAGTCTAATTTAAAGGCCTGTGCAATGTTAAATTGTGAAGATCTTGAGTTTTCATTAAGGGGCGTGTCCATGGCGCCGTGACAAAATTCAAAGTCTCGCCATAGGAATAAAAGATGTTATAACATAAAATGTCCGATCTTCCCCAAACTTCACATGTGTGATAAAAGTCCTGGCCTGAACAGATCTGAAGGCCAATATTCCATCGGGTGTGGCAAAATGGCTCGATAGCGCCACCTATACACTTTCAACGGAGTGCACCTCGAGCTATGTTTCACGTACATGTACAAAAATTGGTACACACATGTAACACACCAATACCTCCAAAAAGTCTCTTGGTACGAAATCCTAATCCCAACAGGAAGTCGGTTATTTTGAATTTTCCCTGCAAAATTGGTGTTGTTTTTGCCATTTTCAGGGGTTGTACTTTAACAAACTCCTCCTAGAGATTTATTCAGATCAACACCAAACTTGGTCAGTGTAATCTAAAGCCATTTGCGATGTTAAATTGCGAAGGACTTTAGGTTTCGTTAAAGGGCGTGTCCATGGTGGCCTGACAAATTTCGATGTTTCGCCATGAAAAAGGAAGTTGCTGTAACTCAGACATTCAATGTCCAATCTGCCCCAAACTTCACATGTTGGATAAGACTCTTGACCTGAACAGATCTACATGCCAATATTCAGTTATAGTCATAGCGCCACCTATTGGCAACAGTAAAGGGAAATATTTTACACTGCGACAAACTACTCCTAGAAATTTTATGACATCAATGTTATTTTTGTGGTCAGTCTAATCTAAAGACCTGTGTGATGTTTAGTTGTGAAGATCTTGAGTTTTCGTTAAAAGGCGTGTCCATGGCGCCATGACGATGTTCGATGTGTCGGCATGGGAATAAAATATGTTATAACTCAGGCATAAAATCTTGCCCAAACTTCACATTTGTGATAACGGTCTTGGCCTGAACAGATCTGAAGGCCAATATTCCATTGGGTGTGGCAAAATGGCTCGACAGCGCCACCTATACACGTTCAACGGTGTGCGCCTCGAGCTACGTTTCACGTACATGTATGAAAATCAGTATACACATGTATCTCTCCAATACCTACAAAAAAGTCTCTTGGAGCAAAATCCGAAACCCAACAGGAAGTCGGTTATTTTTAATTTTATGAGCAAATTTTGTGTCATTTTTGTCATTTCCATGCGTTGTATTTTAACGAACTCCTCCTAGAGATTCATTCAGATCAACACCAAAGTTGGTATGCCTAATCTAAAGGCCTTTGCGATGTTAAATTGCGAAGATTTTGAGTTTTTGTTAAAAAAGGGCGTGTCCGTGGCGGCCTGGCGAATTTCGATGCTTCGCCATGAAAAATGAAGTTGCTATAACTCAGACATACAATGTCTAATGTGCCCAAAACTTCACATGTTTAATAAGACTGCTGACCTGAACATATTTACATGCCCATATTCAGTTATAGTCATAGCGCCACCTATAGGCAACAGGAAATGACATATTTTACACTTCGACAGACTACTCCTAGAAATCTTTTGACATCAATGTCTATTTTATGGTCAGTCTAATCTAAAGGCCTGTGCAATGTTAAATTGGGAAGATTTTGAGATTACGTTAAGGGGCGTGTCCATGGCGCCCTGACGAAGTTCGATGTCTCGCCATGGGAATAAAAGATGTTATAACTCAGGCATAAAATGTCCGATCTTCCCCAAACTTCACATGTGTGATAAGGGTCCTGGCCTGAACACATCTGTAGGCCAATATTCCACCGGGTGTGGCAAAATGGCTCGATAGCGCGACCTATAAACTTTCAACATAGCGCGCCTCGAGCTCCATTTCACGTACATGTACAAAAATCGGTACACACATGTAACACACCAATACCTACAAAAAAGTCTCTTGGTACGAAATCCGAATCCCAACAGGAAGTCGGTTATTTCGAATTTTCTCTGCAAAATTGGCGTTGTTTTTGCCATTTTCAGGGGTTGTACTTTAACGAACTCCTCCTAGAGATTTATTCAGATCAACACCAAACTCGGTCAGTTAAATCTAAAGGCCTTTGCGATGTTAAATTGCGATGATCTTAAGGTTTCGTTAAAGGGCGTGTCCATGGCAGACTGACAAATTTCGATGTTTCGCCATAAAAAATGAAGTTGCTGTAACTCAGACATACAATGTCCAATCTGCCCCACAAACTTTGCATGTTAGATAAGACTTCTGCCCTTAACAGATCTACATGCCCATATTCAATTATAGTCATAGCGCCACCTGCTGGCAACAGGAAGTGACATGTTTTACGCTGCGACAAACTACTCCTAGAAATCTTTTGACATTAATGTATTTTTTGTGGTCAGTCTAATCTAAAGGCCTGTGCAATGTTAAATTGTGGAGATCTTGAGTTTTTGTTAAAAGGCGTGTCCATGGCGCCGTGACGAAGTTCGATGTGTCGCCATGGGAATAAAAGATGTTATAACTCAGGCATAAAATGTCCGATCTTGCCCAAATTTCACATGTTCGATAAGGGTCCTGGCCTGAACAGATCTGAAGTCCAATATTCCATTGGGTGTGGCAAAATGGCTCGATAGCGCCACCTATACACTTTCAACTGAGTGCATATACACTTTCAACGGAGTGCGCCTCAAGCCATGTTTCACGTACATGTACAAAAATCGGTACACACATGTAACACACCAATATCTACGAAAAAGTCTCTTGGTACGAAATCCGAATCCAAACAGGAAGTCAGTTATTTAGAATGTTCCCTGCAAAATTGGTGTTGTTTTTGGCATTTTCAGGGGTTGTACTTTAACGAACTCACGAACATGTACAAACATCGGTACACACATGTAACACACCAATATCTACAAAAAAGTCTCTTGGTACGAAATCCGAATCCAAACAGGAAGTCAGTTATTTAGAATGTTCTCTGCAAAATTGGTGTTGTTTTTGGCATTTTCAGGGGTTGTACATTAACGAACTCCTCCTAGAGATTTATTCAGATCAACATCAAACTTGGTCAGTGTAATCTAAAGGCCTTTGCAAAGTTAAAGTGGGAAGATCTTGAGATTTCGTTAAAGGGAGTGTCCATGGTGGCCTGACAAATTTCGATGTTTCGCCATGAAAAAGGAAGTTGCTGTAACTCAGACATACAATGTCCAATCTGCCCCAAACTTCGCATGTTAGATAAGACTTCTGCCCTTAACAGATCTACATGCCCATATTCAATGATAGTCATAGCGCCACCTGCTGGCAACAGGAAGTTTTATGCTGTGATATGATATTTTACGCTGAGACAAACTACTCCTAGAGATTTTTTGACATTAATGTATTTTTGTGGTCAGTCTAATCTAAAGGCCTGTGTAATGTAAAATTGTGGCAATCTTGAGTTTTTGTTAAAGAGCATGTCCATGGCAAAAATGACAAAATTTGATGTCTCGCCACAGCAAGAGAAGTTGTTTTAACTCAGGCATAAAATGTTTGATCTTCCCCAAACTTCACATGTTTGATAAGAGTGCAAAATTGGTGTTGTTTTTGGCATTTTAAGGGGTTGTACTTTAATGAACTCCTCCTAGAAATTTATTCAGATCAACATCAAACTTGGTCAGTTAAATCTAAAGGCCTTTGCGAAGTTAAATTGCGAAGATTTTGAGTTTTCGTTAAAGGGCGTGTCCGTGGCGGCCTGGCGAATTTCGATGATTCGCCATGAAAAATGAAGTTGCTATAACTCAGACATACAATTTCCAATGAGCGCCTGTCCCGTGCAGTTGCCGATTGATTCTGCTGGGCCGTCTCACGGCGGTCCCAGCGTGTCTTTCGGTGCGCCGCCCGAAGATCAGATGTTGATCGCTGCATCGGGGGATGGGTTATCGACCTCTGAGGATGAGGATTCGGCGGGGCTGCCCCCCTCGGGAGTTGTCGCTGCTGCCGAATCTGACTTGGAGATGTCGGCCATGCTTGCCTGGGCAGCCGTGAGTATCGGGCTGGAGGTGACTACACCGCCCAGTCCCGAGCCCTCGCGGCTGGATTATTGGTTTCTCAGCGATACGTGGTACGGGGGTACGTGGATGTTCCCCAGGTGGAGAGAGCGGTTGCGGTGCACCTGTGCCCACAAAACGCCGCCACTTGGAGGAATCGTCCACGTCTCCCGTCCAAGGCCTGTAAACTGTCGGCCGCGCTCGCTCCCAAGGCTTACAGTGCCGCGGGCCAAGCTGCCTCCGCCCTGCATGCCATGGCTGTCCTGCAGGTACACCAAGCCAAGGCGCTCAAAGCAATGCACGAGGGTGGTACCGACCCGGGGTTGATGCAGGAGCTGCACACGGCGACTGACTTTGCCTTACGGGTGACGAAGGTCACGGCGCGGTCCCTCTGGAAAGCGATGTCCACGCTGGTGGTCCAGGAGCGGCATCTCTGGCTGAACCTGGCTGAGATGAGGGACATGGACAAGGCCCGCTTTCTCGATGCTCCCATCTCCCAGGCAGGCCTGTTCAGCGACACTGTCGAGGACTTTGCCCAGCAGTTCTCGGCGGTGCAAAAGCAGACTGAGGCCATCCAACACATCTTGCCCCGATGTGTGCCTCCGGTTGCCACCATTCCGTCGCGGGCAGCGCCTCAGCCTCCTCGTCGCCATGGGCACCCCCCTGCGTCCTCCACACCAGCTCCGCCCCGTGCTGAGAGTTCTTCGAGGCCGGCGCGTCGAGCCCCGCGCAGGAGAGCAGCACCCCCCGTGTCACTCCCCGCTGCAAAGTCCTCAAGGAAGTCGACTAAGCGGCCCTGACACGGGCAACTCAGAGATGTGGGGAACTGCTCTTCAGGAGCTGGCGAAGACAGCGCCACTCCTTCCCTCGGAGGAGGGCCGGGTGGAAAATCTTTATGTTATGTAAGTTTATGTTTTTTTCTTTTCCGCCGCTGGTCAAACAGCCAGTGGCACCCACTTTTTCAAAAAAAGAGCAAATTCCCCTTCCTCCGAATTGCAAGGCTCGTGGATTGACAATAAGCGACGCACAGCCTCATCACTCTCACCCACGACGCCCCCTTTTGCCAGCGATCGAGAAGTCGCAGTTCGGAGACGCAACGCCTCTCCACGCGTCTCTGGCCAGTTCCTCCGGGAACACTGGGAGTGTGGCTGTGATGACTCAGGACGCAATGCCTTCTGGGCCTTCAGACACAACTCCCCATCGCTGCACCACTGCGGGTATGTCGACTGTCCCTTTGGTGCCACTTGTACGGAGTCTGGGAGCGTGGCTTTCGCTGCCCAACCCGTCACGCTGGCTCACTCGGCTACGCGATTCAGTTCGCCCGGCAACCTCCCAAGTTCAATGGCGTGCTCGAGACTTCGGTGGCAGTCCGGGACGCCTCTGTCTTGCGCGAGGAGATTGCTGTCCTGCTGGCGAAGGATGCAATCGAGCCGGTCCCTCCAGCTGAGATGAGGACAGGGTTTTACAGCCCTTACTTCATCGTGCCCAAGAAAAGCGGTGGCCTTCGACCTATCCTGGATCTGCGAGTCTTGAATCGGGCCCTGCACAAGCTCCCGTTCAGGATGTTGGCGCAGAAACGCATTATCAAATGCGTCCAGCCCCAGGATTGGTTTGGAGTGATCGACCTGAAAGACGTGTACTTTCATGTCTCGATCCTCCCTCGTCACAGACCGTTTCTGCGGTTTGCCTTCGAGGGTCAGGCGTGGCAGTACAAGGTCCTCCCCTTTGTGCTCTCCCTGTCCCCCCGTGTCTTCACGAAGGTCGCGGAGGGCGCACAACAGATGTCACAACAGATGCCTCCAACTCGGGCTGGGGCGCGACATGCAACGGGCAGGCAGCTTCGGGGTCCTGGACAGGACCTCGACTGCTTTGGCACATCAACTGTCTGGAGTTGCTGGCAGTGCATCTAGCTTTACGACAGTTTCGTCCGCTGTTGCTGGACAAGCACGTGTTGGTCCGCACGGACAACACTGTGGCTGTTTCGTACATCAACCGACAGGGTGGTCTACGATCACGTCGCATGTCTCAACTCGCCCGCCATCTCCTCCTCTGGAGTCAGACGTGGCTCAAGTCGCTGCGCGCTATCCACATCCCGGGGGAGCTCAATCGTGCAGCCGACGCGCTCTCACGACAGCTCACTTTCCCCGGGGAATGGCGACTCCATCCCCAGACGTTCCAGCTGATCTGGAGTGGATTCAGGGAAGCCCAGGTAGACCTGTTTGCTTCCCATGAGTCCTCCCACTGCCAGCTGTACTATTCCCTGTCCCAGGCCCCCCTGGGCACAGATGCACTGGCACACAGCTGGCCTCGGGCTTTACGCAAGTATGCGTTTCCCCCAGTGAGCCTGCTCGCACAGACACTGTGCAAGGTCAGGGAGGACGAGGAACAGGTCCTGTTGGTTGCGCCTTATTGGCCCACCCGGACCTGGTTTTCGGAACCCATGCTCCTCGTGACAGCCCCTCCCTGGTGCATCCCCCTGAGGAGAGACCTTCTCTCTCAGGGGCTTGGCACCATTTGGCACCCGCGTCCAGATCTCTGGAACCTCCACGTGTGGCTTCTGGATGGGACGCAGCAGACCTAAGTGATCTGCCCCCAGCGGTGGTAGATACTATCACTAAGGCTAGAGCCCCTTCTACGAGGCAGGCCTATGCTCTGAAGTGGAGTCTGTTCACAAATTGGTGTTCTTCTCACCGAGAAGAGGCCCGGAGATGCCCGGTCAGAGTCGTGCTTTCTTTCCTGCAAGAAAGGTTGGAGCGTGGGCTGTCACCCTCCACCCTGAAAGTGTATGTGGCTGCCAATGCAGCCCATCACGATGCAGTGGACGGCCGGTCCCTGGGGAGGCATGACCTGATCGTTAGGTTCCTGAGGGGTGCCAGAAGGTTACATCCTCCTAGGACACCCCTGATTCCCTCCTGGGACCTCTCTATTGTCCTGGCGGGACTTCAGAGGGGTCCCTTTGAGCCGCTGGATTCAGTCGAGCTTAAGTTCCTGTCTCTCAAGACAGCGCTCCTGATCGCGCTCACTTCCATCAAGAGGGTCGGGGACCTCCAAGCATTTTCGGTAAGTGAAGAATGCCTTGTGTTCGGGCCGGCCTACTATCACGTTGTCCTGAGACCCCGGCCTGGATACGTGCCCAAGGTTCCCACCACTCCCTTCCGAGACCAGGTGGTGAACCTGCAAGCGCTGACCCTTGAGGAGGCAGATCCAGCCTTGGCGTCGCTGTGTCCTGTAAGAGCGCTTCGCATATACGTGGACCGCAACCAGAGCTTTAGAAGCTCTGAGCAGCTCCTGGTCTGCTTTGGAGGTCAGCAGAAGGGGAAGGCTGTCTTTAAGCAGAGGTTGGCCCACTGGATAGTGGATGCCATCGCCTTGGCTTACCATTCCCAAGGCGAGCCGTGCCCCCTGGGGGTGAGGGCCCACTCCACACGGAGTGTGGCCTCCTCCTATGCACTCGCGCACGGCGCCTCTCTGGCAGACATCTGTCGAGCTGCGGGCTGGGCGACACCTAACACCTTTGCGAGGTTTTACAACCTCCGTGTGGAGCCAGTTTCTTCCCGTGTGTTGGGTAACAGGTAATTGGCGGGAAGGGCTGGCTGGGTGTCACGCTTGCTGCGCCATTCCCCCTAACACGGGGATGTGAGCGCCTTTCTTCTCCCAGTAGAGTTCCCCAGTTGGCGTACCCTGGTCGAGCATCCTCCAGCACCCACGGCAGTCAGACTTGGCGGAGCAGTCTGTCGCCAGGCCCAGTACTGGCGTTAGCATGCCCGGAGTTCCGGTCAGCCCCTGTACTGGGCTAGGTGTTCATATGGCTTGGTTCCCTATGGGTAATCCCATATGTGTATTCTTCCACGGTAAGGTTTCCCTCTTGGCAAACCCGTGTCTTCCCTTGACAGACCCGTTCTGTCAGTCTCTTCTGGCAGCCGTTCCATCCCTACTCCAAGGTAGGACCTGCCTCAGAGACCCCTTCCATATGTAGTACTGCCCCCTGGGTCAGTCCATATCGGTATATCCACATGTCACCTCCCTACAGGTAGGATGTGGTCTCCGTAGCGACCTTTTCCTAGGCTCGCTTCCCCAATTGTCTTGCCAGCTGAAAGAACAAATAGGGAAGATTTGAAGCAATCTTTCTCTGAGGGTTGAAATCCCTTCCATTAACTTTATGTGGGCGGAACAGCAGCGTGGCCTTCTCCAGCAGCAATGTACTCACCCTTTGGCCCCTTCGGTACCAAGGTCAGTGAATTTGCGCTGGGGCTTTGGGAAGGTTACGACCTTAAGCGTAGCTTTTGTGGCACGCCAGGACTTGTCAACAATTGCAGCGCCACAGGGTTGTGACGATGTTCAGGTTGTGGCGTTTTCCATAGGACCCCATATGTCGTTCGACATAACTCGTAGTGACCGACAGATAGGGAACGTCTCGGTTACGTACGTAACCCTCGTTCCCTGATGGAGGGAACGGAGACGTTATGTCCCCATGCCACAACCTTGAACCGTTCGCTGTTGCCGGGACATGTTCTCGGCTCCTCAGCGTAAAACCTAATGAGTGGATGCACCTGTTGCCCTATTTATACCCGTTGGCACGGGGAGTGGCTCAGGTGTGTTAATCCACTAGCCAATTTTCATTGGCGTTTTCTCTTAAATTCAGAGATGATTGGCCTCCCAAGTGAGACCCCATATGTCGTTCGACATAACGTTTCCGTTCCCTCCATCAGGGAACGAGGGTTATGTACGTAACCGAGACGTTCTGTTGTTTTCACCAAACGAGTCTTTCACACCTCCGCCAGGTATGACACATTATCCGCATTATTCTTTTATCATTATTCTTTTGTTTTTATTCCACCTTTATCAGCCTTTTTTGTGGAATTTCAGTGTTTACAAAGCAACAAAGCAGCGATCTTACTTCAGTCCCTGTATGCATTTAGCCCTTATTTATCAAAAGTCTTACTATAAAAATACAACACAACATTTTCTTAAGACCTTACGTGAATTATTGTGACAGAAATGCATTATGAAGAAGAAATGCAGCTGGTATTAGTAGCATTAGAGCTAACGTAAGCATCAAGCTACATCAGACAATTTATTAAATTATTAGTACACTTTTACTCAAAACTCAATTTAAACCCTGATCGAGTGTTTGTAATAACATCCTTTTGCGATCACGGGTGGAATTTGGTCATTTACTATTGTAAAAATATGCTATTTGTAGCCTTTTTCATCGCTGTACAAGTTAGCATTTCCGATGTACATTTTTTATATTTTTTATAAAATGCCCCAGATCTCAATAAAATCTCATACCAATCTTTTCTATCGTAATCACGGATTTATTATTCGGATATTTAGTGTGTACAGAGGTGTTTCAGTGTTGTTGTGATCAGATATGAACCAGGAAGTGTTCTCGAACCATGTGACATAATCGGACGCTGTCCGGCTTTGAGACTGTCAGATTGACAAGCCGAACGTCCAATCAGAGTCTGACTGGGTCACAGCTCGAGTACAGGGAAGCAAACACACAGAGACGGCACTGGGAGAGGCTATTTATCATCAGATTGCGTAAATCAGTGGAAAATGAATAGAAATGATGATTCTGTCTGAAAAAAATATGAAGTAAACATCAGTAAATATATCCATATATCTCTGCAGATATGCATCTTTGTTCTATAAATCCTTTTTGACGCTGTTCAGTAAGTCTATGTGAACACAGATAAACCCCTGCTGACGTGACTGAATATGAATGAGGGGAGAATTTCTATTCAAAATGTGGCATAATACGGATTTATTATTTTGCATTCCTGACATAAATTACTAAATAACTGTGTTGGGTTCCCCCCACACATCAGGATTTCTGATCGTAAATATTAAAGATGTTGAATATTTATGATTCACTATCGGGATGGCTCCAACATTCTTCCGATCAGGTTCGGACAGTCTTAACACACCTCACACCAACAGAAAACCTGATAAAATAAACTCTAGAACCTTCAAGATAATCGGGACATAGCTAGGATTGTCGGAAGAGTGGAAATAGGCCCAAAATCAGCCAGATTATCTTTTGGTGTGTACCCAGCATTACACACACACACACACACACACACACCACTTGGACCCAAAATAATCATTGACAAATTTCAAAAGGGTTTAAGCGAATTACAAGAGTGTTCACAGTGGGCCGTGTTTACATTAATCTCAAGTTATAAAAGCATAAAAGACGGGGTACAAGTAGAGTTAACCACTTACATGACTCCATTCATCTTCATGAGCATTTGAGTGTGTGGTTAAAAACTAGCCTAGAGCGCCATCTGCTGTTAAAAACTTGGCTCAGAATCGATTGAGTCAAATTCACAACTATACTTTACTATTATATATACACCACTTCCTCAATCCTCAGTACAACTATATAAGGAAAACCTGGAACGGCAAAGATGGCGGTTGCATACAAATGTCCCACCCTCCCGCTGGAAAGCCAATCATCTGCTTTTAACAGTGAAGCCGGGAAACATTTAAGCCTATCGTCTGGTTCCACTTACATATGCGCACAGTTGAGGAACCTTTAAGCATGCGTAGTAAAAGTATAACCTGTGGGGGAAAAGGCATTTTAAACCTTATTTTGAGGCAAAATCATCAACATTTTTTAGCGATTTTTATAATATTTTACTGCTGTTTCTATATATGCAGTTTTTATGTCCCTGTGACCAGTGAAAGTGCAGTTCTGACTCTATGCCCATTCATTTAGATAGGAGCCTGGTCTTGTTAGTCTGAAATAGCTGCCCGTAGGCATTGCCAAGATGGCGGGCAAGTGGCACGACTTGCCTGAAAAGACTTTGATATCACCCATTCACTGTGATTATAAAGCTTGGAAGAGCCAGGACATTTTTAAATAAAACTCTTTTGAAAACCCAGCCAGTATAACATTTACACATTTGACACTTTAACTGTCATTTTGCATTTCTGACAAACTGTTTTCCTAATTAATGTTGTTCAGTTGCTTTGACACAATCTTTTGTTTAAAGTGCTTTTTAAATAAAGGTGACTTGACTTGACTAAACATTCAGGAAATACTTGTAAAACAAGTATATAGTGCTATATTTATCTGTAAAATTAATTTTCAGAGCTGTACAAACATGTCCCTCACTCACAAGCTGACATTTAATAGGGGAACAACAGTCATGCCATCGGAGAAGAAATCAAATGCACCAGGTAATCATGAATTTATTGACATTTGCCATATTACGGGTCAAAATCGTTTCATGTTTTGAATGATTTTGTAGTTGATCATTTCCATGTATTATCAGTCTGCAGGTTAAGATCATGTGCATTACTACAGGCTTGTTTACTTTGGACTTTGTTCTGTTTGGTAAGTTTAATTGTCATTTAAAACTTTAATTGTCATTATTAAAAGCAGATGTTAAAGCAATAATCAAATAAATTTGCATTTTATGTCTGCCTAAAATAACAATAGCATTAATAAGAGCTTAATTTCTGTGTGGTGGCATTCAACTCAATTTGAATTCAGAAATATATATATATATTTAATTCTGATTGAATTCATAAATCTGAATTTAACCATCAACAACAAACAAATGCAGTATTTGAATGTGTAAAAATTTCTGTAATAGCTGTAATTGTGGTTTTAAACTAAATTAAGTTTTAGTTGGAATTAATGAAGTTGTACGTTTGATATACATTTGCACTTTTTGAAACATTTGAGATCTTTTTTTTCTCAGCTCTAAATTACATTGCACAGTTGGGTCTTTATCTGTAGGCTAAATACAGAGATTATTTCTGTTTAATACAAAGGCTTCACAGGTCTGCCAAACAGATGAAGCACAAGGGAATAGTGTAATGATTTTGACTAAATACTTTGCCCTAATTTATTTTCTTGTTTGACATTAAATGTGTGTGTAAAGCACAGTAAAACCCCCAGTGTTAAATTAGGTGTGTTCGACTTCACGCAGCATTGCGCAAACCGATCAGTCTGACTTGAAGCAGTCCATGCCGGTTAGAAATGTTGTTTGACTTTAGTCGTCGCCAACGCCACATGACTGTCACATCACATGTGGCATCAAAGTACCGCAAGCCGCCGCAGTTTCTCCAGAGCGACTGCAGAAGCGCTGATGACGGCACAGCTGCTTCACGATTAGCCAGATCCACCACATGAAAACTATCACGTGTTTTTCGGGATAGACGAACCTTTTCAGTTCCAATAATAGCAACAAATCTGTGTTTTTAGAACGGTAAAAACGATGGTAACTTACTCTATGAACTGGTTCTTTTGGGCATAATTAAATATAATCATTTACAATCTTCTATTATTGCGTCCTGTTAGTGTATAACAATACTGAAGTGCATATGTATCTGCCAGTATAAAGTATAACTAGCATCTAGCTGCTATTTGCACTTAGCCTGTTGTAAAGAACTGCTACTTTTACATGGTAAATAAAATATATCACGATTTTCACTGTATATTTTTTCTGTAAATAGCATCTAGAGCTACTTGCACTTAGCCTACTGTAAATAGGATCTATCGCTAAGAAAGTATGTTGCTTCCACTTAGTGTAAATAACCACTGCCGTATTTTTCTTACTCTATTGGCAGATCATTTTTAAGATAAGAAAATTGCACTTAAAGTATAATTATTAATATCATTATATATATATATATATATATATATATATATATATATATATATATATATTTATTTATTTTTTTTGCCCATGAGATACCATAAAATGATTAGCTATTAGTTCATTAATCTAACGTTCTGCCAGTTTTCACATGTGATATTATAACACTGAGAAGAATTATATTTGTATTGAGTCTGAAGTATGCAGACGGCTTTTTGGCAGGAGCTGTTGCCATGGTGAATCGTAATATCTGCGCTCCATTGATAATGGCTTTTTATAGTTGTGGTGCACGCGCTTAACTCAGAGTCATTCAATTTAGAGTTGAATAAACCAACTCATTTCAGCTGTTCTTTAACCGAAAACTCAGAGTTTCCCATCTCAGGATAAGTCAACTCAGAGTTCAAGTTTAAACTCAGAGTTGGTTGAACCTCCTTAGTGAATTAGGTCCTTGGTGGCCAAAGAGTGCAAAAAACAAAAACAAATAATAAAACGTGTGTGGATGTGTAAAGTCCAGGGGTCAGAAAGTAGAAGTCCTGCCATATCTTTGTTCCACCCATGAACTCAGCAGCTGATTTCACCAGAGGAGGAACCAAGTCATTCCTTTCAAGACACAAGCGGGTCAAGTGAAATCTCAAGTATTCAAAGTGTTAAAATTAATGAGATAATTAAGTGACTAATTGAATTATGATTGTGCATTAGTGATGAACACCTGCTGTTATTGAGAATTACAGAGGATCGGATGCTGATGTTTTATTGGTTAAAATTATGCCACCATCACGGAGATCAGTGTTTGCTTCAGTTGGGCTCTTGACCCTTTTGTTAACTCAAAGTAATTTGCTTTTAAACACTTGGTGACGTCAAACAAAACAGTAACATTATCATCTAAATCTCTGTAATTCTCAATAAGATCTTTTGATCTCTGATCTCTGATCTGATAGAAATAAAGTCAGTCTGGTTAGTAATGAGTGAAGTTGGTAAAGCTGTTTGTTGATTTTTTTAAATCTTCAGTTGATTTCATCTAAAGCTGTGGCTGAAGTCAGTTGTAGTTCTTGTGTTTGTCTTGTTTCTTTTTTCTTCAGTGATTCTACTCGTTAACAGCAGCTGTTGATCAGTGTCTGAATTCACTCATTAGTTTTAATTATCTCTGTCAGGTGGACTATATTAGTAAACACATGTAGGGAATAGTGAATGAGGGTGTAGGGTGTGATTTGAAACACAGCCGCTGAGTGTCAACTTTGAATGTTGTTAGTTTACGATGTATAGCAGCAGGCTACCTTCTCGAAAATGATGAATATTACCCAGAATGTACTGTTTTAAAGAAAAACAGTATGTTACTGTCAAAATTTGGCCATTTTTTACAGCGATTTTTAACAGTGTAGCTTTCCTAAATTGTAATGCTAGACTACAACATATATTTTGACCAATATCTTATTGCTTAACTTCCGCTTCTGACACTTTTTTTTGTTTAGATCGAGGTAAGATAAGTCAACATTTATTATTTTCTTTTCTAACTGGTAACGAATTCTAACTTTTAAAAATTGTAACATTAAAAAACTGTATCTGTAAGGATACTTTTTGTTTTAAAATATGGTAAGTCGAGATTTTTTATTTTTTTTTATAACTGGTAACAAACTCTAAATAGTTTTTAAATTGTAATGTTACAAGATTTTGACTCTCACATACTGTTTAACGAATGTATCTGATATTTTTTTCTTTGTTTGTTTTAGATATATAACCAGCGTAGTTTTATTTTTATTTAATTTATACTGCATACTGTACTCTCTCTCCCAAGATAAAGAATAATAACGCGCATTCGGTCAGATACAACATTTAACACAGATTTAGCTTTTTTTTTACAGATTTTTATTTTATTTTTGTAAATATACATACATTTCTAAGTATTTTAAGAATACAGAAGAAACACTGAATAAAAAATACATTATTTTTTCTGTATTAAAATGTGAATTACTGTATTACTGTAATGTATTGTTAATGTCATAATACTTAAAATAACAGCCAATTTGTTATTTTACAGATACTGTAGGTAATTTTTCTGAGTTTTGACTACAATTTAAAATAATAGAAAATAACAATATACATATATATATATATATATATATATATATATTTACAGTGAGTGTATCTTTTTGCTAAATCTTTTGAAAATATAAGATTCTTTTCAGGTCATACCACATAATATTAGAATATTACTCCTTTGTCTCAAAATACTTAAAAAAAATTGTAATTTGGCAGTTTATTACCCCTTTACTGCCCACATTTAGCATATTATTCCTGAGTTTCTGAGTAGGTACACTATAATTACAAAATATTTATGCTGTAAATTCTGTTTACCTACACAATATGTTGCGGTTGCAATCTAAAGTGTTACCATAGATGACATGTTTGACATGCAAATTTAACGTGCTGTTTGTTTTTGACTTGTGAAAAATACACTTTTTATTCACTGTTTGTGCATGATTACGCCAAATTCCTACAGATCTATTTAACTTTTCTATTATTATCCGAAAAAGATCTGTGTCTACAATGAACATTAAACATTTGCACATATAAATAAAAAGAATTTGGTGTAAATGATATCATTGTTCTCTCTCAGGCTCTATGGGCATTGAATGATGGGATCCACATCAAAAAGTTTCAGCCCCCCAGACCTAAACCAGTTCCTCGCAATAACAGTTCATCCATAATATCTGCGTTTGACATGGGAATCAGTGATGAGGAGTGGGAAAGACTACAGAAGGCAATTGACTGGCCTTTTCCAGATCAAGAAATCACTTATCTGAATCAGAGCACAAGTCCTGTTCACTCAACTTTCTCTATTGTGGGACTCAAAGAGAGTTACAAAGTGGGAGAAAAGATATCTGTTATTATCACAGCCAGAGACCACAACAAGGACCTGAAAAGATATGGAGGAGATTTTTTCAAAGCAAAACTTTTCAATGCAGAGCTAAAGGTGTGTTTGTTTTATAATCTTAATTTTTTTTAACACATTTAAGAAAATAAATAAAATCAATATACAGGCATTTTTCATGTTAAGTGTAAACCAACAATCGTTGTAAGGATTATTACAAATTATTACATATTATGTTTAGGTTTAGAAGCTTTAAAATGTACTTTACCAACAGACATTAGTTTTCTGCACTACATTTATTATTTTCCATTTATCTTAAAGGCAAGTGTGTACGGGGAGGTTGTGGATCATCGTAACGGGACTTACTCTGTTGCTCTTCTACTGCCGTGGGAAGGTCAGGCACAAGTTTTTGTACGTCTAGAGCACTCCAGTGAGGTTGTGCAGTTTCTTAAAAAATACATGGAGTCTTCATTCCCACGCACCCACTTCAATGGATACTTTGAAGGACCAGGACCAAATAAAAACAGGACCCGTGAAGTAGTAGAATGTTATCTTAAGTGGGGTGCAGATGGAAATTGGAGGAAAGGCGACTGCTGCTGTGAGTATAAGGATATAAAAACAGGAACGGTCTGGCAGTGTGAGAGGCCGAAGAAACTTGACTGTGACAAACTGGTTCGTCACGCAGGCGGACGAATGGAAAGCCCATTAAATCTTTTTGAGCAGCAGCTTTTTACACAGTAATGATTCAAAGTGAATTTCAGAATAATTTTATAATTATAAATCAAACAAACAAAAAAGTGTAAAAAAAAAATCTCTCTCTCTCTACAGACAATTAACAAATATTGCTATTAATGGAGACAAAAAAATCATAAATGTCTTTCCCAGCACTGCACCCATTGGTAAGTTTACATAATGATCTCTGTGCATTTTGACCATGTAATTTCCCGTTGGGGGGGGGGGGGTGAAATAATTGCTCTTTTTTTGACAGAAAAACAGATTTTTTTTTCATTTATTGCAATAGGTCAGTTTAGACAGAAAGGAAACAAAATGATATAGAGAAGCGAATGTGATTGAGAAAGATCCTTGAGATGGGCCCTACAAATTTCAGCACACTCGAAAAAATGCTGGGTTAAATAGAAAAAGGGGGAAACCCAGCGGCAGAGTTATAAAGTCCAGGGGTCATTAAGTAAAGTCCTGCCACATGTTTATTCCACCCATGAACTTAGCTAATTTGACAAGAGAAGGAATCAAGTCATTCCTTTCAAGTCACAAGCAAGTCTCAAGTCAAATCCAAAGCCCTCGAAAAGTTAAAGTTAATGAGATAATTAAGTGACTAATTAAATGACAATTGAGCATTAGTGACGAACACCTCTCTCTCTCTATTTATATGAAATACCTTTCAAGCACTAGCCAACATATATTTTTTTCTTTTAGATGTCTAGGATTTGCACTGACAATTCTGTGAATCTACAGCATGTAAACAACTTTTTGATTAAGTGTAGTATAAATGTTTTCTGAAAACCTTACAGAAAACAATTAGAAACAAATTACTTTTTTAGGACACTAAGCAAACCATGACCACAATTATGGTGGCATCTTGTGTGTGTTCATAAAAATATATCTAATGCTGTGGCTGAAGTCAGTTGTAGTTCTTGCGTTTCTCTTTTCTTCAGTGATGTTGATTGTTAACAGCAGATGTTCATCACTAATGGTCAGTCATCATTTAATTTGTATCCCAATAGCTTTAACTCTTTGAGGGCTTGGGATTAGTGATGGGAAGTTCAATACTTTTCCACAAACCGGTTCTTTTGGACGGTTCGATACAATAAACCAGTTGAAAATACCAGTTCACTGGTACTTTTACGCTAGACGCTTGGCGATGACATAATGGCGTCAAGTCTATCAAACATTCAAATATATGAAAAGTCAGTAATCATAACTTTAGTCAGTTAAAAACCTCAAAATCATGAAAAGTTTACTATTAAGTTTTGCAACAACGCACCCAAATACAGTAACAGCAATAAAGTGCATACAAGGATTTAAGTCTTGAGGATATAAAGTAAATAAATTACGTGTCATCAGCGCCGAAACCATGATCCACTTACTATACATCTTACACTTACTATATACCATTGCGATTTATTTGTTATTAAATGAACTTACATTTCGCCAGATTGCCCTTCATTCAAGCCCTCTGTTTACCCGCGCTCATAACATTAGCACAGAATCAGTTCAGAATCAATCATCAATGAACCAGTTTGGTTCAGACGTGCTGTGAGTCAGTCAGCTTCACGCTGAATCACACATGTGCAGTATCATCAGCTCCTCGGTTCTCAAATCGGATGCGTCCGAAAGAAACAGTTTTCGGTTTAGTGTACAGTACTGATGTTCAGAAAACAGATGCAACCGGTTCTTGACTCGAGAACGAGAACCGCTCTAACCGGCACATGCTGCAGTTCAGTATCATCAGCTGATTAGACCTACCTGAGTAGACCTTATAGACCTTATGTATAACTGGTTTACGATAAACTTGTGCTCACAATGTTTTTGGGATTGAAGAACTTTGACGACCATTGACCTTTGACAATGTTGATGGTTCTGGGCTTAATGATGTAATATGAGTCGATCAGGCACATCCAACTCTCAAATTCAGATCACTATTATTAGTTTAATCAGAGGCTTGGCTCCTGCGTGAGCTCTCAACCAATGCTTCACTGGTGATCCACAAGGACTGCCTCCCTCATTTCCATGTTGCACACGGAAAAGTAAAAAGAAATAAATTAATAAATAAATAAATCTGGAAATAAATAGACATGGGATTAAATAAATAAATACATATAATAAATAGATAAATAAATGCATGAATAAATACATTTTAAAATAACTAATAAATTAAAATAATGAATAAATTCATTAAATATAAAAATGAATAAAAGTATAAGTAAATACATGTTAAAAAGAATAAAAATAAATGTAAAATAAACAGAGGAAAAAATAACTGAAAATATAATTCAGGATTACATTTGATTTCAAATTAACTATTTTTGTTTTTATCACATCATTTATTTAATGTTTTCATTTTATTACATTTATTTATTTATCTATCTAAATATTTATTTATTTATTTTAAATTTCTGCATACCCCTTTCATACTCCTCTGCTGAAATCAGATGCTGAGTTCATGGGTGGGGTAAACATATGGCAGATCTTTTACTTTCTGACCATGGACTTTATTCCTGTGCCAGCCGCTGAGTTTGCCCCTTTTTAACCCAGTGCTGATGTATATTACATTTCTCTTCTTTGCTTTTTTCCAAAAATTGAATGATCAAAACATACACAGACGACATATAGGAGGATGGATATCAACTGAAATCCAATGTAGTTTATAAAGAATTCACGTAGCTACAAAACCTTTATGTGCAAATTTCTTTGCTTTAGGCACAATGGAGAAATGCAGGTCTGGCATGTCAACACCGGTTCCTGCAGGGTTTTATTTGAAAGATGTCTGGAAGTCTTTTGTATGCAACACTCGACAGTTCAGTCCTGCACAAATGGCAAACTGTCTTAAAAACATGATTGTCTATTTGATGGGAGACTCAACCACAAGGCAGTGGTTCGAGTTCTTAGAAAGAAACGTGCCAGGCAAGTGTGGCTCAGTTTTCAATGTTCAATTAAAGAATCAATAGCAAGAATGTTTAATATAAATGAAACAATGCAATGACTTACAGAAGCCCTGCAAAGGATATGGCGCACGTAATGTAAATATGTATTTATTGGCCATAGATGAAAATATCAAAAACTGGTGCATTGTTCAGGCAAACTTGCAAAATGTTGTTACAAATATGATTTATAAAGGGGAAGTCAGTTCTGAAAAAAAAGCTTGTCTTGTTTGCAGATGCTACTTGGTTTAATAGTTTCCATCTAATGCAATCAAATTGAGAACTGAATATATATCAGTGCAGGGAGAGTTCGACCAAAAATAAAAATTTGGTGATCATCTACTTACACACTTATTGTTCAAAAGTTCAAGCTATGGATATAATATTTATTTCACATATCTTGATTAGGCATAAAAAGAATGAACCTCCACTCTCATCCTAGAGGTGGCCCACTGATGGCTGTGGAGCTGAAAAATAATATCATTGTTCACTGGAGCATGCATGGTGTTCCTTTGAGACTTGGTGTAGTTATGCCTATCATTGACCTACATTACATCAGCAATGATATTGATGAAATAGCTGGTGGACCTCATGCAGTCGTGGTCTTCACATACTGTTCTCACCTGGTCTTTCACCCGATAATATTTTACATATATGAAGTGGCCAAAATCCGCCAGTCTGTTGTTGCACTGCTGAGTCGTGCTCCAGTGACCACCGTCATCATCAAGTCTGGAAACACTGCAGGACTAAAGGTACACTTGCTCACTTTCCAATCCTAAAAAATCTCTTTGAAATGTTGTGGTTAGTATGGTATTTGTTGTACATTAAATTCTACAGTTTGAGGAAACAGGAAAGAGGTGTCAGTCAATAAATGAGAAAAAAGTAACTTGAGTTACTTAATAAAATAAAAAAACAATCTTGAATGTAATGCATTACTTTACTATAGTAAACTATAGGTAATTGACTCGTATGACTCAGTTTACTTGTAATGTGTTAACCCCAACACTGAAAGTCTAGAAACACTGGGGCTCAAAGATGTGTGCTTTGTTGAGACTTTAGCAGTGAATCAAGTTGCACACAATGTCCACTTTGTTGTTTGTTTTTTTTTTTTTTTTTTTTTCTTGTTGTTGTTGTATGTTTGATCTGCTCTCCTGATTGCTTATAATACATTTCTTCTAAGAGAAACTTAACTTAAAATCATGGGTTTAACTCCCAGTGAAGTTACCATGCTTGAACTGATATAATTTTAAGGCTTGGATGACAGATGAACAGTTCCTTTATCTCCATTACACTGTAAAAAGTGATTCTCTATATTTATTCAATAAAATTGTGTCAAAAATTTACAAGCAATATTTTTAATTAAATTTAACACATTTTAATTAAGTAGAATTAACCATTCAAAATGAGTAGAATAACATGAAAAATTAAGTAAAATTTACACAAAAATATTGATTTCATTGGACAAAAAAAAAAAAAAAAAAAAAAAAACACTATGCTAAAGAATACTATGTTATACATGTCAGGCCAGTAGTTGGCGATCATGAAACACCCTTCGAAAACATTATATACATCACATGACGTCAACCTTTTTACAAATTCACATTTTTGTTGCTTAAATAGATATGATAAAGGCAGCATGTTCGAAAGGTTGTAAGGCCCCCAAAACAGAGTTATTGAAAACACCTAAAGTTAACGAACAGAATTACTGAAGGAAAAAAATAAATAATTAACATTGTAGTGGTCAGACTCTTGACCCTTAAAATTTTAAACAGATTTTATTTTGTTGCTATGATACAGCAGCTAGACAAGCCAAGAAGGAAATGCGACCAGGTGGTGTTATTTGTTTTTGCATCATCATTTGAACCAAGTACTCCTTGGTTCAAATGATGAGCGCGGCGACGTCACGTATGTACGTCACGTATGTACGTCATGTATGTACGTCACGTATGTACGTCACGTATGTACGTGACGTGTGTTTACCGCACATGCAGAGTAACGTATATGTATTTACCGTAAATACAATTGTGCGCTGTACTGACTGTCATTAATGCACATGTCCAGGTTCATTCACCTCCGGATGTTCGTAAGGTATGGTGGATATGAGATATTACTTTTGTTTTCTTAAAAATTTGCGTTTAAAATAGCTTTTAATTGTAATAATGCTTTGGTCATAATCATAGAGAGTGCCATTGCAAATGTGTGCGATTTCAAACACTTATGACATGTTTTATTACATAGTATTCGAATGCTGGTCTTTCAAAGTCTTATTTCACCTTAAATGAACCATTAAATATGTTTTAAAATAGAGCAGAAATACTTTATTAATGTAAGTAATGCCATTGATGGTTGCATGCATTGCAAAAAAAATATCATATTTGTAATCTTTTTCATTGAAATTATTAAAGATTAATAGATACTGTAACGCATGTATTGTTCATTGTTAGTTCATGTTAATTAATACATTAACTAGTGTTTACCAAAGACACCTTTTTGTAAAGTGTTACCTCTTAAATTGACCTTCATATATCTTAATATGACTTTTTGGGGATATTGTCAGTGAGAAGAAATTCAGAGAAGAGACTCACTTCATGTGGCTAGAGTACTGTAATTATCTGTTTTTCTTTCTCTGACAGACTGTATAGCCCTCAACTGTAAAATTTTCAAATTGACAAAAACTTCAAACTTTCAGGCCATGCTTTCTCAAGCCAAGCCAAACTAAATTTTGGCTTGACAAAATCTATTAATTTAGTTGATGTTAATGCTGGTAAAGTAAATCTCTTAGGTAGTTTACAGATAAAGCAAATAACACTTTTTCTAACACCATGCTATAATATATTTAAAAATACATTTAAAATATTTTCCTTGTATGGCTCTTCTGCCTTTCTTCAAAATGATTTAATATTGCTTTAGTATTGTTTGTTATTTTATATAAATTAGGTGTCGTGAACTGGAGTGCATTGTCTGAACAATACAACCAGAGTGTCCGGGCGTCATGTTCTCTGACCCAGTGCCTCCGGTGCAGTGAGATATTTAAAGACTGTCCACCTGGCTGTGTGAGGAGTCGCAGGAGGAGAGTCCTGTGTGGGTTAGATTCATTCAAAGAAGTTGAGGGCTACTGCTTGACTTATTGTTTTATCAGTGATGGAGGTGAATTTCAGATATTTTTCTTGTGTCATGTCTATAGTCTTAATCTATATTTGTATATACAATTATATTTTCTGTTTTGTTCTTTGAAATAAATAAAAAAATATCTCTGTCATCAGTTTTTTTTTTATTTGGAGGCACCTTGCATAAAATGGGATATAGACACTGAAAATATACTGTATGTAGTCAACTGAACTTAAAACTACTTTAATGGCTTAAATGTTTCACATGCAGAATTGCCAAAGCAAAAGAAAAATGTCCAATTTTCTAGTTAAAAAATAGATAAACAAGAACCTTAGCAAAGGAAAGATTAAAATAAGAAAGGCAGTGGCTATTTACACTTAGAGCAAATGGCTATAGATTCTATTTATACTATGTTAAAATAGCAGGATTTTCTGCTATTTATATTACTTATTGCAAATAGTGGCAATTATTTGCACCTCAGTATTGTAGTATATTATAAAACAGTATGCAATAATGACTGAGTGTAAATTATAATTTTAATTCATATTATTAAATGGATGCCAGCATATTAGGACAATAAAGCCCTCCCTTAAAACTGTTTGATTATTTCCTTCGTTTTTATTTAAAATAAAGGCTTTTCTGATGTGATTTGAAATTTGAAAAGGTAGGGGAAAAAAGGTAGATTCGGACCTGATCGATTGCATCATATTGTGAACAACAAGTTTTACCATCTGCATTATTAGAGCCGACGACTGTACTTTATCTGTTGTAATTTTGACTAGCTCAATAAGAAATATAAGGTGCCATTGAAGTGTAATATTACAATATACACAGTGAAGTAAAGTGCAACAGAATGTTAATAAATTGTAAGATACTACACAGATATTACAGAATAAACTTTAATTCCGTATAATTTTACCTCAAATGAAACATGGTTAAACACGGTTGTTTTCCCCGTCTTTTTTACACCTTAATGTTCTTTAATACTTTAACATTTTAGTAGAGTTTTCTTTTAAGTATGCGCATCGTTGTAATGCACGCACGACGCGAAAACATCTAACGTCACTACGCAATGCAAATTACAAGCGCATGCGCGATAAACACATACGTGACGTACATACATGACGTCACCGCGCTACAGTCTACATCGAAGGGTGTCTCATTTGAACACGGTTTCTGAGTTGGGTGTGTCTTATCAATGATAGGTGTCCTGTGTTTGTACAATATAAGTCTTGGTGTTTTCAGCATTATCTGAGAAATTCTTAGAAGCACCTCTGATCAAAACCTTGTTTAAAAGTAAAAAAAATTCATTTAGGCACACAGACACCAAGAATCTGCCTAAGAACGAATCATGAATCACGAATCGAATAATATGTCTTCAATAACTCTGTTTTGGGGGCCTTAAGACACAACCTTTTGAACATGCTGCCTTTATCATATTTATGTAAGCAACAAAAATGTGAATTTGTAAAAAGGTTGATGTCGTGCATGTATATAATGTTTTCAAAGGGTGTTTCATGATCGCCAACTACTGGCTTGGCATGCATAACATAGTATTCTTTAGCATAGGTTTTTTTTGTTTTTTGTCCAATGAAATCAATATTTTTGTGTAAATTTTACATGTTTTTCTACTCATTTTATATGATTATTTATACTTAATTAAAATGTGTTAAATTTAATTAATAATATTGCTTGTAAATTTTTGACACAATTTTATTGAATAAATATAGAGAATCACTTTTTACAGTGTAGTTTACCTTCTTTCTTTCCATGCAAGAAAAGGTATTTTATTGTTTGTGCAAGCACACTTTTCAATAAAACGTTTCTGATTCTGTTCTGTGTTTTTCCAGAATATTTATCAAAGTGATTGGTACATGTTGCAATTGAACACAGTGATGCAGGAGATGTTCAGAGACATTGATGGAGTCATCCTCTTGGATGTCTGGCAGATGACTTCCTGTCACTATCTACTTGAAAATATTCACCCAGGACCAGTTGTCATTGCTAATGAAATCGACATGTTGCTGTCATATATCTATCCTTCCTGAGGCCTGTTCAAGTTGATTTGATTCCATGAAGGAAATGGGAAACCTACCTGGTCGGGGGAAGACTAATCAAGTTGTTCCTTAACCGGATTTCCTCTAACACTGACCTGAGGAAAAGATCTCTTGGTTATCAGTTTTGTTTGTACAGTGTAACTCTAAACATATTGCTGTTCACTGTAGATAAAAAAATAAAAAATAAAATAAAAAACACAGTCATTGACTGTTAGCTACAGCTGCCAAACAAAAACCCTAAAATTAATGCAAAATATTCTAATTTAAATAAAGTGTAAAAAACTTTAATTTTCCTTTGTTTTAAAAACAGATTTTCCTTTTTTTATACTAGTGATGTGTCATTCTTGAACGATTCGTTCATTTTGAACGAATGTTTAACGTGACTCGGGAAGAACGAGTCATCTCGGGGAGTGATTCGTTCAGTCGCGCATGCACATTATTCTATAGGTTCTGTTCTAGTAGTAGTGATTCACCTATCAGTCAATGCAGTCTTGAGCCGGAAAGAGAATTGATTAGTTCATAGTTCGGGTCTATCGGGTTTTTGACTTGTTCCTTAATCACCTGACAGCCCCATACGCTAAAACCAATGCAATATGAGCCGGAAAGAGAATTGATTAGTTCATCTCATGAGTCTTCGGGTCGGGTCGAGTCATTCCTTAATCACGTGACAGACCCATACGCTAAAACCATAGACAGTAAAAGAATGCAGTATTGAGCCGGAGAGAGAATTGATTAGTTAATCTTTCGGTTCTTCGGGTTGTTCGTTCTTTTGTCCCGTGATGTGACAACATTTGCTAGAGTAATTATTAAATCAGATTGTCTGTATAAACCATACTTTTGTAACATATGACACTTTATAAACATTAAAAAACACCGTGTACATACTTTTGAATTGTTGTTTATTGTTTATTTTTGTGCCAGAAAAGCTTTGTAACAAAGAGGACAACTATTCCAAAATAAATCAAAATAATAAAAAAGTAAATAATTAAAAATAAAATGAAAATTCAAAGATAATAAAGCCACAGGGTCTAATAACCTTAACAAATGAACTTTAAAAGTACAATATAAAAAAAAAGGAAAAAAAAAAGAAAAACTAAATATTGCACAACAAGCTTTGCTTTTTTTTATATAATAATTTAAAATGAATACGTTTTAAAATAAATAACACTTTTGTGCCAAAATAAAAAACTTTATATCAAAGAGGATAACTATTCCCCAAATAATTTTAAACCATTTAAATAAAAATAAATGAAAATGAAGAGATACTAAAGCTACGGAGCCTTATAACAATAACAAATTACCTTTAAAATCACAACAACAACAAAAATATTGCACAACAAGCTAGTCTTTTTCTAAATAAATAAAAATAAATAAGCTTTAAAATAAATAACACACTGTGGCTATATTTTTAGGACTTGCTTTAAGGCATGTTTGCATTAAAAAAAAAAACAAGCTCCCGGACCTTGGATGGGCTGAGTCTGTTTCTTCTATCTGAGATAATCTGCCCAGTTTTAGAAAAAATTATTTCAGATGGCACAGATGTGGCCACAATGCAAAGTCTTGTCTTTGTGACTTCAGAAAGGCTTTTGTTGTATACTGGTGAACATCTCCTCCACCAGGCCAGAGGGTCTGATGTGCGGGGTAAGAGTGGCTCTGCAAGGTAGACCTGCACCTTTATAGCATCTGAGGTCTTAGAAGAGGTAGCAGAAGGCCTCAAGCTTGCTACTCTCTCGTCAAAGTCTTCCCAAAACATGGCCCCTGCACTGGCAGTCGCACCAGGATCTGAAGTATCCTCCTCAATCTGAGCTGGGTTAAAACTGTTAAAGCTGAATTTATCATAACCTTAATGTTTTAACTAACATTAATAATTCAAATTCAAAATTTTATTTGCTTTTAATGTATATGTCATTATGTCCTTTTTTGAGCAGTCTTCTTATACATATATTACACCAATATGCCAAGTCTGCTTAGGAAAAGCAATTATTATACCAGCAAACTCAAAATTGGAGTAAAAATTTACAAACTAGTCTATAAATACTTTTTATTGTAAACTTGGATTATTATATTATTATATAGCCTAGTGTTTATTTACTGATAGACAGTCAAAAAGACAAATTAATCAATATTTTATTTATAACAGGATTTTATTTATTTATAAAATAATAACAAACCACAGATCCTCAACAAACAGTAACAAACACACAGTGACAGAAAATGTCAGAAATAGTGTATGGGTCTGTCACGTGATTAAGGAATGAGTCAAACTCGACCCAAAAGACTCATGAGATGAACTAATCAATTCTCTTTCCGGCTCAAGACTGTGTTGGTTTTGCGTATGGGTCTGTCACGTGATTAAGGAACGAGTCAAACTCGACCCGAGACCCGAAAGACTCGTGAGATGAACTAATCAATTCTCTTTCCGGCTCAAGACTGCGTTAGTTATGCGTATGGGGCTGTCACGTGATTAAGGAACGAGTCAAACTCGACCCGAAAGACTCATGAGATGAACTAATCAATTCTCTTTCCGGCTCAAGACTGTGTTGGTTTTGCGTATGGGTCTGTCACGTGATTAAGGAACGAGTCAAACTCGACCCGAGACCCGAAAGACTCGTGAGATGAACTAATCAATTCTCTTTCCGGCTCAAGACTGCGTTAGTTATGCGTATGGGGCTGTCACGTGATTAAGGAACGAGTCAAACTCGACCCGAAAGACTCATGAGATGAACTAATCAATTCTCTTTCCGGCTCAAGACTGTGTTAGTTTTGCGTATGGGGCTGTCACGTGATTAAGGAATGACTTAAACCCGAGGAATTCTTGTCAAATAAGAGGTGAGGTGAGCTAATCACAGACTAAAGACCCAGGTAAAGAATTAATTTTTTTTTCTGTATCTTATAGCATTTTAGTTTTGTATTGTTTTTAGTGTGATCAACGTTTGCGTAAGTACTAGATGTGTTGGGGAAGTAACACATAACATTTTCATTACATTTTGCTAAAATGAACGAAATGACTCGAAAAAAGATTCGTTCATTTTGCTGAACGAGACTCAAAAGTCCGAGTCGGTAAAATGATCCGAACTTCCCATCACTATTTTATACAGAGAAATAAAGCTATTTTAAAGATATTGCCCAAATTATTAGGAAAAAAATGCACCAATAAATTGCATGGATAAAACAATATAACTTTAGGCTACTGTCTTTAAAATAAAACAACTGGTAACATGAAAGCAATCGCTTTTACTCTTCTGCAGGACTGAATCACAGGCTCTACTCTTCAGCACAATGGTAACCGAACAAACTCACAGAAACACATTAAATCCCAACAGAACAAACTAGGGCAGCATGATTAATCGCATGCGATTGTCATGCGTGTCTCGTCAGTAAAGATGGTTCTGTGATCAGAGGTGGGTAATCCAGGGGCCAAAGAGTAAAAGTCCTGCCATACTTTTGTTCCATCCATAAAGTCAGCAGCTGATTTCACCAGAGGAGGAAGAAAAATCATTCATTCGATTGAGTCAAATCCCAAATGAATTTTGCTGGTACTGGTTATAATTTTACATAATCGTTGTTTGGCCTGAGTGTTATAAATAGAGCCTGTTCTCTGAGACAAATTGACATTCATTAAAGCAACAACCGTAATTCAACAACAGAAAATCTGTATTTCTATGTGAAATCCAGAGTTTAAGAATTCTGATTAGAAAAAAAACAAATTGTGATGGAGAAGGGAACTTTTCTCTTTGGCACTAAATGACATCAAGAACCAGCCATAAATGAGTTTTGATTGGTGGCACCCAGATTGCAGTGCAACAAGCTTTTTGATGGTCACCATTGTTGAGGTTCTCAGGCAGATTCTTGATGTCTGTGTGCCTAAAAGACAATAAACATCTTTTTTTATATTGTTTATAAGCTAAAACTAACTCTGAAATCCAGACCAAATGCTGTCAAAAAACAATAGTGTTGGGCATTTGTATCTTTTCTCGTGAGCCAGCTCGTTTGACTGAGCTCACTGAAAGAGCTGGCTCTTTAAAAAACAATAATGTTTTGACTATGAATGGTGTGGAAACAATTCTAAGTAAATTATGAAATGAAATCGTACTCACAATATCTTTAAAAATGCATTGATTTGTTATGAAAAAAGTATACTATTAAACATTTGGATTGAAATTACAACTTTTGAATAAACTAAATCTGACCAACATATTAGAACCCATATTAAAAAAAAAATAAATAACTGAAAGGATTAAACTGGTTCCTCTTTTTCTGGCATGTTATATAACCAGCATGAACTATCTAACTAGTTGTTTTGTATAACTAGCATGAACACACACACACACACACACACACAATGCTGATTATATTTTTATTTTATGAGAGACTTGCATTCAGAAATGCAAGCTGCCTTAATTTCGAAGGGCTGATGATCATTAAAATGATTCCAAATGCTGCTGTGATTCTGACTCATTTTCATTCACGATCGACCCATCACTACAAAACAAACAACACCTGATTTTATTCTTTATTGGCTTATTTAGTGGCTGTCTCACAATTACAGCAACCAAAAAAAAGTTTTGTTTGAAAGGTTAAGGGTCAAGATCCCAACTACAGCAAACACTGACCACCGTAATGGTAACCAAAATTTTGATTATTCTCCTTCAGAGATTCCATTTGTTAACATCAGGTGTTTTCAATAACTCTGTCTTGGGTGCTTGAAAACATAAGCTTTTGAACATGATGCCTGTACCATCTCCATGTAATCAACTAAAACATGAATTTGTGAATTACATTTTTGCACAGTGTTTCTTAGTCGCCATCTACTGGCATGGTATGCATATCATAGTAATTATTAGCATAGTGTTTTGTTTTTCTTTCTCAAAGAAATGTTTTTTTGTTGTTGTTTGTTTTTGTTTAAACTTTACTTATTTTTTGTGCTATTTAACTCATTTTGAATGGTTACTTTCTAAGTATGTCATTTGATTAATTCTAATGAATTCTTATGTGTTAAATTTTATTAATAATATTGCTTGTAATCTGTTGCCACAATTTTATTAAGTAAATATAGTGTATTATTTTTAATAGTGTACACCAACTACACCCACATTTCCTATCATATATGCCTATGAAAGACAATCGAACCAATCAGAGTAGGAATGGAGCGGGTTAACATGTGCAACCCCGCCTCTATATGCAGGCTGCAGCCTGGTGCTTCTCGTTTTATCCAACAAAACCGATATTTTTTAATACATTTTAATTATATTTTTTTTCATGTTATTTTACTCATTTTGAAATATTGCTTTTAAGCATCTCATTTGATTAATTCTAATTAATTTTCAACTGACTTCAGACACAGCCTTAGATGAAATCAACTGAAATAAAATACATGAAATCTCTCAATATCTGATTAAACAACCCCACAAACCGCATCACCAGCTGCACTTATTAATAACCAGACTGACTTTATTTCTGTCAGACGTCTAGAGAAGATCTTATTGAGAATGAACTAAGGTTTAGATGTTGATTTATTGTTTCATTTGAAGTAACCATGTTAGAGATCAGTGTTTGCTTTAAACAGTAAATCAATTTTTGCTAAAAGGTAGGATAGCAATCTCTAAAAACAATCTAAAAATGTCTATTGATAACATTGTTTCAACACTATTTCTAAAGTTTTTTTTTTTTTCTCAGCAGCTGATTATACCAGAGGAGGACCCAAGACATTCCTTTCAAATCACAAACAAGTCTCAAGTTAAATCCTAAGTCCTAAAAGAGTTAAAGTTAGTAAGATAATTAAGTGACTAATTAAATGATGATTGTGCTTTAGTGATAAACACCTGCTGTTATTGAGAATTACAGAGGATTGGATGATTTATTGGTTAAAATGATGCCACCATCATGGAGATCAATGTTTGATTTAGTTGGGCTCTTGACCCTTTTATTAATTCAATGTAATTTACTTTTAAGCACTTGCAGTTGTGTTACATACACTGTAAAAAGTAATTCTCTATATTTATTCAATAAAATTGTGTCAAAAATTTACAAGCAATATTATTAATTAAATTTAACAGATTTTAATTAAGTAGAAATAATCATTCAAAATGAGTAGAGTAACATGAAAAAATTAAGAAAATTTACTCAAAAATGTTGATTTCATTGGACAAAAAACTAAAAAAACACTATGCTAAAGAATACTATGTTATGCATCCCAGGCCAGTAGTTGGCGATCATGAAACATTATATGCTTGTACATGACATCAGCCTTTTTACAAATTCACATTATTGTTGCTTACATAAATATGATACAGACATCATGTTCAAAAGGGTGTCTTAAGGCCCCCAAAACAGAGTTATTGAAGACACCCAAAGTTCACAAACAGAATCAAAGGGTAAATTATTGGTTACCATTATAGTAGTCAGTGTTTGCTTTAGTTGTGCTCTTGACCTTTGATGTTTTAATATTAGATTTTGTATTGCTGTTGTAACTCACTTGTAACAGCTAGACAAGCTAAGAATAAAGATGATCAGGTGGTGTTGGTTATGCTATTACATAATCTTTGTTCTACCTGAATATCTGAACTCATTCCGAGTCTGATCTCTGAGACAAAATAACATTCATTATAGCAGCCCAGTGATTCAACAAAAAAAAAAAAACTGGAATTTTCAGTGTAATCCAGAGTTTAAGAATTCGGTTTATAACAGAGAGAGGGGAATTTTTTTTTGACACACAGTGACATCAAGAACCAGCGTAGGAATCTCAAGAATGGTGACAATCAGCATATTCAGACGAACAGTAAGAATCACAAAACAAGCTACTATAGAACTGTTGCTCATAATTTATTCATGCCGCAAAGCATGATGGGAGCCATAAATGAGTTTTGATTGGTGGCACCCAAAATGAAGTGTAACATGCATTTTGATGGTCACCATAGTTGAGGTTCTCAGGCTGATTCTTGATGTCTGTGTGCCTAAATGAAAACAGTTCTTTTTTTAACAAGGTTTTAATCAGAGCTGTTTCTAAGAATTTTTCTGCTAATGCTGAAAACACCAAAGCTTACTTTGTTAAACCACAGGACACATGTTATTGATAAGACACAACCAACGCATACCAAATAAAAAGATGATGTAAAAACAAATAACACCACCTAGTCGCATTTCCTTCTTGGCTTATCTAGCTGCTGTATCTCAACTAGCAACCAAAAAAAAATCTGTTTAAAATTTTAAGGGTCAAGAGTCCAACTAAAGCAAACACTGACCACTACAATGGTAAGCAAATTACTTATTTTTTTCCTTCAGTGATTCTCTTTGTGAACTTTAGGTGTCTTCAATAACTCTGTTTTGGGGGCTTACAACCTTTTGAACATGCTGCCTTTATCATATCTATGTAAGCAACAAAAATGTGAATTTGTAAAAAGGTTGACGTCATGTGATGTATATAATGTTTTCGAAGGGTGTTTCATGATCGCCAACTACTGGCCTGCCATGCATAACATAGTATTCTTTAAAAAATTTTTTTTTGTTTGTTTGTTTGTTTTTTGTCCAATGAAATCAATATTTTTATGTAAATTTTACTTAATTTGTTCATGTTATTCTACTCATTCTGAATGATTATTTCTTCTTAATTAAAATGTGTTAAATTTAATGAATAATATTGCTTGTAAATTTTTGACACAATTTTACTGAATAAATATAGAGAATCACTTTTTACAGTGTAGTGATTCTCTATATTTATTCAGTAAAATTGTGTCAAAAATTTACAAGCAATATTATTCATTAAATTTAACACATTTTAATTAAGAAGAAATAATCATTCAGAATGAGTAGAATAACATGAACAAATTAAGTAAAATTTACATAAAAATATTGATAAAGAATACTATGTTATGCATGCCAGGCCAGTAGTTGGCGATCATGAAACACCCTTCGAAAACATTATATGCATGCACATGACATCAGCCTTTTTACAAATTCACATTTTTGTTGCTTACATAGATATGATAAAGGCAACATGTTCAAAAGGTTGTAAGGCCCCCAAAATGAAGTTATTGAAGACACCTATAGTTCACGACCAGAATCACTGAAGGAAAAAAATAATTAATTTGCTTACCATTGTAGTGGTCAGTGTTTGCTTTAGTTGGACTCTTGACCCTTAAAATTTTAAACTGATTTTGTTTTGGTTGATAGTTGTGATACAGCAGCTAGACAAGCCAAGAAGGAAATGAGATCAAATGCTGTTGTTTGTCTTTGCATCATCATTCGATCTGGATTGGGTGTGTCTTATCAATGACAGGTGTCCTGTGGTTGTACAATATAAGTTAAGGTGTTTTCTAGAGTTGTGACGTTCGCGAACGAACCGATTATTTTGAACGGCTCATAAACATGAACGATGGGAGCCGAGTCGCGGCTGGAGGGGAGCCGTTCTTTCTGTCGTTCTTTTTTCCTATGCGTTTCACACAGATGCACACAAATGAGCTCCTCCGCGAGACAGAACAGTTGTAGGGGGAGGGGCGCACCCAGCGCAGGCCAACCCTTTATAGCGTGATGATATTAGTTATTAGTTGTGCACGCATCCTTCACGTGACTACTCCAGTGGAAAAAAACCCTGCATGCCTCTGTCATTGGGTAGGAGCGTTGAAAAAAAGCTGTTTTGCACAGACATTCATTGCAGCCCACTTTGTTATTGTTCATTGACTTGAAGGGGCTGATGTCCTATTTGCAAAGTTTACAGTAGTAGTAGTAGTATGTAGACATTTCCATTTTATTTATTCTAATTTTATCTACTTTAAATATTTTTTGTTTTCTATCAAAATGTTCTTGTGTGATAACAATGTTCTTGTGTGGAAGTGTTTGTAGTAAAAGCTGTTTTGCACAGAAATTCATTGCAGCTGGCTTTGTTTTTGATGTTTATTCGTGAGTAGGTATTGTATGAATAACATAAGTCAACGTAGCTTTACACACACACACTTTGTACTAAAGGTAAATCCAAAATAGTGATGTCACTGTCTAAGCAGAGGGATTTGTGCAACCCTATGGAATATAGTCCACACATGACAAATGAGGTAATAATCAATATTTCAGAATAATTCAAACCCAGATATTGGTGTGTGATATCTGAGTTTTAATTATTTGACTACAAATCTCACCTCATCATTCTTCCCAGTGATTATTTCCAGGATAAACTGAGATGCCTCCAAGCTGTCTTCTTAAAACTGACTAAATATTTAAAAGAGCCGTTCTTTTGAACGGCTCTTTGAAAGGAACGGATCACGAAGATCCAGATCCCCTCAAAGAGCCATAAATCTTGTTAAAAAAGAGTTTTTTTTTTTTCATTTAGGCACACAGACATCAAGAATCAGCCTGAGAACCTCAACAATGGTGACAATCAACAAGAATGTTACACTGCATTCTGGGTGCCACCAATCAAAACTCATTTATGGCTCCCATCATGCTTTGTGGCATGAATAAATTATGAGCAACAATTCTATAGTAGCTTGTTTTGTGATTCTTACAGTTCGTCTGAATATGCTGTTTGTCACCATTCTTGAGATTCCTACGCTGGTTCTTGATGTCACTGTCTGCCAAAAGAAAGTACCCCTCTCAATCAGAATTCTTAAACTCTTGATTACACTGAAAACTCCAGGCGTTTTATTGTTGAATCACAGAGCTGCTATAATAAATGTTAATGTAACTCATAGATCAGGCTCAGAATTAGTTCAGATATTCAGATAAAACAAAGATTATGTAAAAGCATAACCAACACCACCTGATCATCTTTTTTCTTAGCTTGGCTAGCTGTTATAATTGATTTACAACAGCAATGCAAAAAGTAATGTTAAAACATCAAGGGTCAAGAGCACAACTAAAGCAAACACTGACCACTATAATGGTAACCAATAATTTACCCTTTGATTCTGTTTGTGAACTTTAGGTGTCTTCAATAACTCTGTTTTAGGCGCCTTAAGACACAGTCTTTTGAACATGATGCCTCATGATGTATCATATTTATGTAAGCAACAAAAATGTGAATTTGTAAAAAGGCTGATGTCATGTGCATGCATATAATGTTTTCGAATGGTGTTTCATGATCGCCAACTACTGGCCTGGCATGCATAACATAGTATTCTTTAGCATAGGGTTTTTTGGGGTTTTTTTTTTTGTCCAATGAAATCAATATTTTTGTGTAAGTTTTACTTAATTTTTTCATGTTATTCTACTCATTTTGAATGATTATTTCTACTTAATTATAATGTGTTAAATTTAATTAATAATATTGTTTATAAATTTTTGACACAGTTTTATTGAAGAAATATAGAGAATTACTTTTTACAGTATAGTAAACATTAACATATTGCTGAATTAAAAGACATGAGCACTTAACATATGATCATCAACAGTGGTGACAATAATTATTCATGCTACAGTGCATGATGGGAGTTTTTACTATGGTGTTACCCAGCATTTACTTCAGCATGAAGCATTTTGTTGATTGTCACTATTGTTGAGATTCATATGCTGGGTCATGATGTCTGTACATCTGATAAGAACAAGGTTTCAAAGATTTATATTCATGACATACAAATACAAATGACATGATTTAAAATTAATTTCTTATAACTATTACACCAGTGGTTCATTTGCATGTGGCATGCCATGTTCATCACCAATGCACAATCATCATTTAATTAGTCTCTTAATTATTTCATTGACTTTAACTCTTTGAGGACTTGGGATTTTACTTGAGACTAGTTTATGATTTGAAAGCAATGACTTGGTTCCTCTGGTGAAATCAGCTGCTGAGTTAATGGGTGGAACAAAAATATTACTTTCTGACCCCTGGACTTTACACCTCTGTCTGTAATATATCTGCTTGTTTTACACTCGTTGGCCACCAGGTGGTATTGTGAGCAAATTAAGTTTCCTGAAATGAACCTTTTGTGAACCACTCAGCTGAAAATCTTAAAGCTTCACAAGGCTTCATCTTGCCATCACTAGGTATAACTGCAGATCGGAGATCTCCAAAATGGGGTGTGAACTACAAAATTGTGCAGAACCTCCAAAATGGGGCGGGGTCTCCTTTCGCAAAGACTTTCACCATTGGCTGTGGCTTCAGCCTTTTGTTACTGACTTACATTTCAAAATAAAACTATAAATTAAATATTGTTTCTAGTTCCTCTAAAATAAAATAAGCTATATAAATAAATATTCTCCTTTAGAGCAGAGCCAAAAGCTCATGGCCAGTGGTGTTTGAATCTAAGTTTAAACATCTGCTTCATGTTGTAAATGGGGATCACTCTGGAGCTGTCCAAGCGGAGGGGAAAGATTTTTCTCTTTCACTTTATTCCAAGCAATGAGGCTGTCCCGGGGCACGACATTCGCAGGCTAGGAGGGGTAATGATGCTGAGTATAACTAAAAAGTGCCATTGTCCACTGAGTCTCATATCGCATGATCTTATTAACTGTTTATCTCCCGAACTGCGATTTTCTTAACCACACTATTCAGCGCCAATCCCGCCATTCAGTCAATTTCACTGGTTAAGGTAAGATGTGGGGTAGGTTTAGTGGTTAGTTCTTTTATTGCATAGTGTAGGAAACACTTTAACTGACACAACCAATAAAAACTTCACAATCAGTTGTGGTGCAAAGTTTGCACTGAAGTGGATTGGGGGAAAAATTGTGCATGCGTGTCTCTTAATGGGAGGAAGCCATGCCCAATTTTGGAGCTCCCTCCAGGCTGCAGTTATACCCTTCTCGTGAGTTTACACTTTTAGCTCACTTTAACTAAATCAAACACTGATCTCCATGATGGGGGCATCATTTTAACCAATAAATCATCTGATCCTCTGTAATTCTCAATAACAGCAAGTGTTTATCACTAATGCAAAATCATCATTTAATTAGTCACTTAATTATCTCACTAACTTTTACTCTTTTAGGACTTGGGATTTAACTTGAGACTCGTTTGTGACTTGGAAGGAATGACTTGGTTCCTCTGATGAAATTCAGCTGCTGAGTGGAACAAAAACATGGCAGGACTTTTATTTTCTGTCCCCTGGACTTTACACCTCTGTAATATACTCCGTCTGTAATATATATCTGCTTGTTTTACACTTGTTGGCCACCAGGTGGTATTGTGAGCAAATTAAGTTTCCAGAAATTAACCCTTTTGTGAACCACTTGGCTGAAAAGCTTAAAGCTTCATGAGGCTTCATCTTGCCATCACTAGTTGTTGGCAATATGACCGCTTTCACAGAGGGCACAGAGTAGAATATTGATTACGTTTTTTAAGGGAAGCAGGGGTTTTAGGCAGGATTTGATGCATAAGGTGTGTGTAGATATTAATGTTAGGGAACAATGTGAGTGATGTGTACGTTTAGTAGGAAAACATATTATCTGATCCACACTCCGGAAACAGAAGAGGGCGGTATTGCGCCAATAAGCTGGTTGCCAACCTCTGTTAAACCGAAAAGAAGACGAATATGACAGCTTGCTGTGAGTTACAATGGTGAGAATATATTTTTTCACTAAATAATTATTTAAATTTAAGAGTACAAGTTATTTTCATACAGTGGTATTGATTTTGGAGTTAATAATCTATTAAATCTAAGGTGTAAAGTCAGCAACATATAAGCAAAAGGTGTAAAGACGCTATACTCCGGTTTCACAGACAAGACTAATTGAGCCATGGCCTGATCCTGGCTTAATCTAAACCCTGTTTGTTACTTACATAATACAGCATATTTGTGATTGTGCTGTAAAAACACGTTTTATAATGAATAACTAACAGGGGAGCTCCATTAAGTACACGACTCAAAAGTGGATTTACATAAACCGTATATACATCTTGAAGACTATTACTAAATGTCTATCATCTGACAGGATAGTCTTTGATAAGTATTGCAGGTGAGCACATTTAACAGACATGAAACAGGCATCTGAGTTCACTCATTGTTGTAAACACTGCTTTAGATGAGTGTAAGTCATGTAATCAAACAAATCTACATACAGTAACTAAACACAGGTTATCTATTTTATTTGTCCATTTGCAATATTGATAATTTTAGGAACATTTGTGTTGGATAAATGCGAGTTACATCATTTACTAACTCAACATGCAGATGCAGTATATCACAGATACATCACAGAGGAGACTGACTCTTGTCTGGATGTTACAAGAACAGATTATGTTTATCTGCTGTAGAGTGACTGATGAAGGAATGCTGCCATCAAAAAGGATTTGTGTAAGTACACTACAAAAATAAATGAAACATTTTAATTAGTGTAAGTTCAAAGAGTTATAACAGCACTTTTCTTATTGTTGATTTCTGTGCATTTGCTGCATATCTTTTGTGGTGGAGCAGGACCTGCAAGGAAAGGAGAAAAAAAGGAAATACCTGAAACAAAAGAATAAAGTAATGACTTTTTGTATTGTGTGTGTGTGTGTGTGTGTGTGTATTTGTGTAGGTTATGAAAATGTCTGCAGACTGGTGTGTGCACTGAGGATGGAGAAGTCCACTGCAGCATCTGGAAATGGTCTAGAGATATGGATGAGATGCTCCATCACTCCAGCTCTCACTGTCTCATCAGGACCAGATGCTGCTGTGGTCTCTTCATCCTCAGTGACCCCAGAGCAGCGAGAGCATCTAGAGAAAGACCACAAGACACTGAGGATGTGATTTGGTAAAGTTTGTTCTGCTGGTTTCTGTTTATACAATGAAGGCTAACTTTCAGAAGCTTCAATAGCATCATCAAAAAATGTGATGGAGCTTTTATCTGAAGTGATTGACAGTGCTCTTATTACAGGGGCCTACAATCCTCTGATCCACCTGGAGAAAAGAGCCATGCTCACAGACATACTGGTGGTTTTGAACCAGTTCAGTGGTTTAGCCCACTACAAAAATAATAAATGAATGCATGTACTTGTAAACTCTGTGTAAATGTTTTAAAGGTAGTGGTCCTCATGGAGAGCAGGCACACGATTGTTTGGAGCAGACACAGCAGCAGTCAGATTGTCCTGCACGTGTTCTTCTGCTCCCGCTTCAAGGTTGTGTGGTTCAGAGAGCCGACATCATGGTCTTCCTTATCCTGTTGCTCAACGACATCCCCATTGAGAAGAGTGAGACTGTGAAGCACAGCGCAGCAGCAGAATTGGCACAGCTGTGTTGAGCATATGTAAATACATGATTGTTAGAACAGTAAGTTTGAATGAAGCTTTGTTTCATGTGTTCTTGACTTGTACATGTATGCATTTATTGTGATGCAAACATTTATACATTCTTTTAATCATTTAAACATGTTTCTTGTTGTCAGTAAATAAAATATAAATATTTTATCTATTTGTGTATTAATTAATTGCTTGACTGAAAACTGATGCTTTCACATCAAATGCATTAGTGTATATTCATGTATAGCTATGTCACGACAGAAAATACATTTTGCTTCTTTTACTAAAATGTAATTTTACGGAAAAATGTTTATATAATTATTGGTTGTCATTTCTCATTATTATTGCATGTAAGTGTTGGGGTGGGCAAAGGATGCAATTCATTATGGGGTAATCTTCATTTTTGAGTAGTAATACTTACATTTTTAGAGTATAAAATCATCAGTCTTCTCCAAAGGTACGATCATCGAGCAGCTGTTCGACGTGTGCAGACATTGCAGAGTCGGTGAGAGAAACTGTACTGGACTGTGGAGTTAGTCATGCTGTGAAGTGGTAGTGCACCTGTACCTCTTTTTAATTATTATTGCCAAACTTATAACATAAAAGATCAGGGTAAGACGGTTGTATTTAACAATAATAATCATAACGCCATAAAACAGTAAATACAAATGTAACATATTCATCATATGAGATCCTATACAATTAAAAAAAAATCACATAAAATAATTGGAAAAATATTCTAGAGATAACGATTTTGGGTTTTCTAATTCTATTTAAAAATAAAATCACATTAGTGGAGTTAAAAATATAAAAACTTAAATTAACAGTATTTGCTATACTACAATCTTCATTATCAAAATACTTACAAATACATTCATTAAACCTGTCACTCATATCTTTTATGTTTTTTACGCTCGTTTTAACTTTGTAGATTACATGATCAACATAGCGGATGATGATATCCAAATCACATTAATGCTTCATACACTAATAAGCATTCAGGCTGTAGAGTATGTATTCTTTTATCGCTCGTTAAATTAGTCCGTATTGAAATAAAGTGCCTGTCTGCAGTCTGCAGACAGACCCTTCTCTAGGCAACAGGAGCATTGAGCAGCATAGAGTGCCCTCTCACGGCTGTGGACGGTCATAAATAAGTCGCAGGACCAGCCAAACTATGAAAAAAGTGCGACTTATAGTCCGGAAAATACGGTAGTCATTATCACGATAATCCATGTCCCAGAGTCAATTTCCTCGGATGAGATGATTTTTACTCGTTTCTTATTTGACACGATGCTATAAACACACACTGACCTCATCGAGCTTTTATTTTGGCACTTCCGGTATTTTGAATTTGCATATTAGCTAAATATTTAGTTTCACTCGAAACATTTAGATTCAACATTTAGATTTAGATGTAACATTTAGATTTAGATTTAACATTTAGATTTAGATTTAATATTTAGATTTAACTTTTATATTTAGATTTTACATTTAGATTTAGATCTTACATTTAGATTTAACATTTATATTTTTATTTAACATTTAGATTTATATTTATATCTAACATTTATATTTTATATTTAACTATTTGAAATATCTCTAAGTTGACAAATATTGTTGTAAATGTGCTAAAAAGTGACCGTCAAATAATTAATACCGTTTTTTTTAACATTGTTTGAAGCTAAATGTGACAAAATGTTGCTGCTATTTTCAGTGTGAGCCGCTTTACAAATGGCGCCCCATACTACAGTGCCTAATAACTAATAATTTTGTGGACTTCAATACATTAATAAAAAATATTGCCTAAATAATTGATCATTCATTGACCTCAGAAATAATGACATAGATCTACTGCACTCCCCTACACAAATTTATTATTATAAATTTTTTTTTTTAAGTAGAAAGTATCGTATCAGTATCGGTACTGGCAATACTGACCCTATATGTATTTGGTATCGGATCGATATTACTGCAAAATCGGATCCAAATTTTGCAGTATTGCCCACCACTATTTTTTGTGTGTTTTTTTTTAAATGTTTTATAAGGCAAAAATGTAATTATTGCAATACTTCACCGCCTATAGACAATTTGGTATGTTAAGAAAGTTTATCATATATGGTCTATGATTCATAGACAACTAAGTTTTGCTTAAAATACCTGACTGTAAAATACCATTGTCATGTTGCTATACTTGGACATACAGATGAAGACTAGATTATGTAAAAACCCACTGTAGCTTGATTATAACTTTATATTCCAATGTTCTAGTTTGTGGTTAGCTGGGATGCAATCGGTGCCCTTATCTTCTTCTTTCTTGTCAGGGTAGATCAACATACCATCAGTTCTAAGATTGAGCAAAGAACAGCCCAAAAAGAGAATTTCACTCCAATTTTAATTCTTAATTGACACATAAATCAACATAAAACAGTACCTTTCCCTCTGTAGAGATATGCGCTTTAACGTGTTAGATAAACTATACAATGAATCTGTATCCGTCATTATATAGTTTTCTGTTGTTAAAGAGGATTATTTGTACTGGATATACTTACAGAACCTCTGCAACTGAAAACAATTATCTCCAATTCATCAGATATTTGACAGAACGGTTATAAAATCATGCACTTACCCATTTCACCAACACAGTACTACAAAAATGATCAAACTGATACCAGCAACCAGCACTGGTGTTTTCACACTCTAAATGTCTCGTGATTAACACATTCTATTTTAATATGATTCTGACACCTTAACACTAGTGATAAAGCAGAAGTAATGTTTTAGCAAATGACATGAAGGCCAATGAAAGTTGAACTGAGAGAAATTTTATTTTAGCTCATAAAGCTGCTCCTGTTGTGTTTTCAAGCTTGGAAATATCTTAGTGGAATCAATTGCATGCAGTTGGAGATGACAAGGATCCTGTGCCTGAGAGACAAAGAACACATTGCTTGAATAACTATAATTTGAATTTGCAGAGCAGCCATCCTGGTTTGACAACTGGACCCAGGATTGTGAAAAACACGATGGTAATGCATCGGCAGTGACTGGAATATGCTGTGATTCAACTGAAGTTTTTATGATTTCAGAACATAAAAGCTTTTTATTCTGTCAGTGGCCTTGTTCTCGAATCCATCACGAGTCTCTAAATGAATCATTAATACAGTTTTCTCTGTGAGCTAGGTGTGAATAAATAAATATTTAATATTGTCAAAATTATCCACAAAGAATACTTTTTTCACTCAGAAACTGAGGTATGTAAACTCAGATTAATGAGGCCTACAAAACATTTGTTCCATAAATAAACACAAAACCAGTTGTGATTGAAAGACAACAAGCAGACAGATTGATTCCAATATTTGTTGCTAATTTATCATAAAATTTGATTTATAAGCAATTTTTTTTTGTATAAAATAAAAGCTTTTTATAACATAATTCTTGGTTAAACATTAGAGCATGCTGGTGTGAAAAACTGTGCAGATTTTGTTTTTCATATTTTATTTAAAATTGACAAAATTATACACAAATAAGATTTTTTACCAGGAACACTAGAAGTGTAACAAGTTTGATTTTTTTTATTTTATTTATATATATTTATATAAAATATATTTATTATGTAAATTTACCATTTTTGCGATGGAAGTAGGCATACCCTGTGTGAACAAAGTCAGTTATTCTTGTTTCGATTGGATAACATTAAGTAACTTTTCAGGAGAAAGACAATTCTCTCTGGGTCAAAGTGACCTGAACACTACAGTGTTAAATATATTAGTTTTATAATTATATAATTATAATAATAAAACAATCTTTTTTTTCTCCAGAAGTTTCTAAATGTAATGCTGTTTAATATTTGTTATACTGTTCTGATGAACTGAATGATAGAAAAGTGCGCAACTGATCAGCTACAGGCAGCCTTTAATGCAAAACATGAAGTGATACTATAGATCACAAATATTAAAAAAAAATCTAAATGAACTAGGCTTTAAACATGATATAAAGCATAAATAATAATAATAATTTTGAAAATTGCTACTTCATTGGAATGGTATGAAACTCGATAACATTTATGACAGTCGCTATGTAATATATATATATATATATATATATATATATATATATATAAATAAAATCATGGGCCTGATTCGAAAAAGCTAAATGGTGGTAAAAAAAAAAAAAAGAAATTAACACTTGTGTTGTTTACGGACAAAAATTTCCTCCATTAGAAAATAATGGGAAATAAGCAAAAATACAAAGATTATTTTTATTATTTTATTTTTTTTTGTGTATACAATATACAAATATAGAAATTGTGTATACAGAAATACAAATCATTTATTACGTGGAAAACAAAATGTTCACAGCAATGAAGGAGTGACACTAAAATATCAAGAGTGCAAAATAGACACAGACCACCCTCCCACCCCACAGACAAACATACAGTATATGAACTATGTGACTAACACAAAGCATTTTTTTCCTACAAATGTGGGAAATAAAATCAATAATTGACACATTAACACAATGCAGTAAAAACACAGACATTAAAAAATGGGTTACACCCTAAAACATCAAGAGTACAAAACATACACACACACACAAAAACAAACACAGACTCACTTACTGTACACACTCCCACATATACACACACAAATAAACTTGAGCCATAACTCAAATAAGAGGTTGAATATATATATATATATTTTTTTTACTTTAATATTATGTGTAATAAAATGTCTTTCTCTGTGTTCATGTTAATCCAAAACTGATATTTCAAATCAACATAAAAAAACCTAAATTGAACAAAAATATATTACATTGATTTTACTGAAAAAAAAAAAAAATGTTGTTACATTTTGGGTGTCTGTTTACTTTTGACCACGGACAACATAAGTGCTACTCCAAAATGAACAATACCAAAGGGTTAAGTGATTAGACACTTTTACAACTCATTAACTTTTAACTGCTATTTGAACTCATATGATCTGCAAATTACTTCAACCATATCATGAAATCTCCAGGTCTATATCCACAAAGAGATTTATAAAAGCTGTAAAACTTTCTGTGGTTCCAAAACACTACATCTTCTTCGTCTTCATAAGAAAATAAAAAAGTAAGAAAAAAAAAAATTAATGACATTAAAATAATGAGAACAGTCATTAGGAAAGGATACTAGATTGTGTTTTGGTGTCTATGTACTTACTGGAATATTTTCATACACAGAAGAGTTCGGTTCAGGTTTACAGATATTAGATCCATGTTGAGCATCCTTTGTGAATGAAGAGACAAAGTACATATATTCAGCACTGTGTCATTTAAATGTCTATATACATATTTGTTAGACATTTTATATTTTTACACTGAAATTGAAGAGTGTTTAATTTATTTTTGGCCAACGTTGAGGATAGTTTAGTGGTTTATAGGAAATCTTTAGCTAAAATACTTACAGTTAAATTCTCATACAGAGGATCAGTCATTTCAACATCGCAAGCTTGGCCATCATGATACATCTTTGCCATAAAAACAAACAAACAAACAATAGAGAGAATATAAGTAATGTCTTCAAACAACTCATCAGATAAAGTCATCTACATTCAGACTACTGATAGCAATATATATATATATATATATATATATATATATATATATATATATTGTTTTTTTTTTCTCACCTGAGTACTGTGTGCACAATTTCTGTTTTTTAACCATCTGCAAAGACCAACACAATTACAGCCAATCAGAACTTGTCTTAAGTTTTGATTTTTAACCAGTGACATTTCATTATTGGGTGGGCTGTTTTGAATGTGATGAAATCTGGTGCATCTACACGGGTCTCTTTTTGTACAGTTCACTCACATTACATTTAAAAATCTGAAAATCAGTTTTCTCTGAATAATGGAGCCTGATTTGTTCATATTTGTGTATCATGATATTTCTAGCGCCATTTGCAAATGTGGCACATGCAGGGCATTCCTGCACACCTTGGATGAGCACTGTGAGTATGTAGTATACTTGGCAAGCCCAGGGAGAGACTGATGGACTAATGAGAGAACAGAAGTCTCACATTGCTGTACTTGCTTATTGCTTTAGTTAAATATAGCAACTCTGCTCCTCGTATTCCCCTTGATTTCTACCTCTCAGTAACCTTAAAAAAAAAACACACACACATTGGAGTAATTTGGCAAAGAAGACAGGTCCTAATCAGCTCATGGACCAGTGCCCAACATCGCTTGAAGTGGTGGTCTCGGTACGCTTTCAAACGAACTCTGGAGTGATTCGTTTGTGGTGAGAACGTGATCCGACCTCGAACAGACCCAACTGCAAAAAAGTACTGATCATTTTTGGACTAAACCAGCTGCCGTAGTCAGCTGCGCTGTGCATTATGGGATGAGGAAGTGTTTGTTGACAGTTTGCACTTTAGCATGGCAGCTTGTGGACAAACTTGGAGTAGTGAGGAGGTGCGGAGCTTCATAGAAATTTGGTCTGATGACCATGAGCATGTCAGAGTTAAGAAGAATGAATGTACGCTAGGGCTGTCAAAATTGCTCAAAAATGACGTTCGAATATTATCTCTAAAAAATACATGAATATTCGAACTATTCGAACATCTGGTTGCGCATGTCGTCAATGACGCGCATTACGTCAATAACAGGCAAAAATAATACAAAGAGACATAACTACTTGTATAGATAGTCTATTTAAGTTTAAACATACATGACAACGTATTACCTACACAAAAACAAGGAAATCAACTAATGGCCAAGACTGCAGACCTCACGCTCTCTCACCCTCACCCTCACGTTCTCTGCGCATAACGGTTTAAATGAACAAAAACATTTTTGTGTAAGCAATTTAAGGTCGCGACTGTTCTCCCAAATATAGCAGGCTTCATTCAGTGATTGAAACAGATATTATTAATATTAATTGAAGTTTTTGTAGTGCACATTTTTGAGATGTGACCTCATGTTACTAGTGGTCAAATGGTATGTTAACTGTATCTTAAATAGCTTGCATACAACTTTATCTCGCGGGTCAACAATTTTACCTCATTTTCTCTGCTGCGGTCGAGTTGGGCTCTGCACTTGCTGGCATCTTCCATGAAGACGCGTCAACTTTCAGCAGTGATGCTGTGCCAGACAGTGCGACTCCTGTGAGGCTGTGACCTGTCCCTGAACCCTCAGGCGAGCTAGTTTGTAAAACTATTCGAATACATATTCGAATTTTGAATATTCGTTGACAGCCCTAATGTACGCCTCCGCTTGAAGTTATGAGCGATGCCCGCTCGCCGTTTGCAGTGCATTAGAAATTCTGACCAATTGAAAAGAAGTTTAGGAAATACGTCATGGCCAATGAGTGATGTGGATGTTGTCATGTGACTGCATTTTGGTTCGTTTCAACAGGTTTGGACCAAAGCAATCAGTGTAGTGTGAAAAGGAACCAAAAAAGCTGAAAAATGCTACAATGTATAATTGTTTGCCCTTGGTTTGGAACAAATGAACCGAACTAGAGATGTGAAGGCACCCTAAAACATGGACATAGTGTCCGTGACGTCACCCAGAGGTTTTGAAGGGCATTTTTGAAGGCCAAAGTGGGCGGAGCTGGTCGTTACCATTTTGGCAATGTGCCACTGTGTGTCACACGTGGATAACCAAAAATGGGCAAACAGGAAGGATGTGGGTGGAGCTTTAAGTGCCTGCTTTCTGAAACCACGCCCACCTATCTCAATAAGCAGGCAATAGACCTGTCACTCAAGTGGTCATGTCCTTAAGTATGCAAAACTTTAAGGCTTAATCTAATTTACACAGAAGCGTTATAACCCAGTATTCAGAGAAAACTGAGTTTCCCCATAGTGTGGTAAACACAGTTCTCATTCCAATAACCGTAGGGGAGCCAAGGTTATTTTTAGTAACCAGATTGTTTACCCCAGCAATGAACAGAGCTTCAGCCTTCCTTATTCAATACCTGAGTGAGTAGCTATAAGTGTGGAAATAGACCATCATGAAGTCTCTCTTCTCACTCATTTACAGACATTGCATATTACCACACAAACATATCGTACAAAATCAGCATCGTGGTGATGAAAACTGCAGCTCCACAAGCTCCACAAACCATAGATATGTGTAATATCATCAGACGTCCTGCAACAGAGACAAGAGTAAAACACTAGAACAGATTCATTTGCTTACTTAAGAAAGAGTAAATTAGATGTTCTACCTTTAACAGTGACAGAAACAGCATCTGATCTCTGAGATCCGTGTTGATTGTGAGCTTCACAGTAGAAGCGTCCACTCTGTTGTGCACTGAAACTCTGTCCAGATCCAACAGAGGAGCTTTGATTCTCCTTAAACCAGCTGAAGTTCAGAGCAGGAGGGTTTGAATCACTGCTGCAGATCAGAGTCACTGAATCTCCTTCCAAAAACTGACCAGGCTGAATGATGGACACTGTGACACTTCTGGGAGAGTCTAATAACCATCACCAAATTAATTAAGATGCTGACACAAACTTAAAATTGCAAATATAAACTAAAGAGGGCTGGGACAAACAGAGAATCATCTTTTTTTATGATTAACTCACACATGATGTTTAAATTCACAGCATCAGAGTGTTTCTCTCCATGTTCATTGATGGACTTGCACTTGTATTTTTTACTATCATCAGAAGTGATGTTTGAGATGCTGTAGATTCTTCCAGATCCTACAAACATTCTTCCTTTAAACCAGCTCATTTCTGGAAGAGGGTTTGAATCACTGCTGCAGATCAGAGTCACTGAATCTCCCTCCACTATTTCACCAGATCCATTTATGAACACTGTGACATTCTTTGGTGGGTCTTAAGAGGACAGAAATATGAAGTGTAGCTTCAAACATGAACCTAATAAGTTAATAAATAATACTAATGAATCTGTACTCACAGGTGACATTGAGCTGAACAGCAGGAGAGATGTAAGTGTGTTCCTGTAGAGCACAGCTGTATCTGCCTGCATCCTCTCTTCTGACTGACTGCAGCAGGAGTTGATTGTTTCTGTCTCTTCTCTCAGTTAATGGCTGTGAGTTTCTGTACCAGATGAATGTTGCTCTGTCAGTCAGATCACAGCTGCTTTTACATGTCAGACAGACTGGATCTCCCTCTTTCACTGTCTCAGGAGACTCCACCTGAAGATCTGAACATGACACACACATTATATCTAGTGCTGCTGTCATATACTGATTATTATTCAACATAATGCACAGAAGAAGAGGGAAACCTCATCAAAGTCACCTGTGACTATCATAGTCACTCCTGGAACACCAAGCCATTTCACATTATCTTGATCAGTTGTGAATCTGAAATAGTACATGTGTGAATCCTTTTGTGTCACATGACTCAGTCTGATGGTGCAGTTCTTCTGTTTATCTCCCAGATACTGAAGCCTCTGACTGTATTCAGGGTCATCAGACAGATCTGGATACTCATTATCAGCATTTTTAACTTTTGTTTTGGTCCAGAACACTTTAATGATCTGACATCCAGTAGGGTATGTAAAACTGCAGCTCATTATCACTGACGAATTCTTTAGAGCACAGATGTGTGGAGGGATGTAATCCACATGCTCTTTCTCACTATAAGCCCCTTAATAAAAAACACACTGAATAAATTAGCAGCAGCATGTGCATAAAAATGCAGTGTGCAAAAAAAAGTGTTTCTGTTGCAGAGACTCACTGTGAATCACGAGCAGAAAGATCAGAGAAAGAGGAGGAGCCATTCTGACTGACATCATCATAGCAACACCTAAAACAAATGCACATATTTTTCAGCTTTAAAGTCTGCATGAAACAAAGGGAAACAATACTACTACATTTTTCAAAGAAAATTACAGCAACACTGTAATTTTCTTACCATATGAGTTTGTAATCATAACTTTGGATTGACAACACATCATAGCCAACAATACAATACTGCCAGAACAATAATTTGTCATTTCATATTCAGAAACTGTTATAAAGCTCCTTAACTGAGTTCAGTGCATTGCTAGTGACTACAGTGTGTTCACTGGGGCTAGTTGTCACACATTTAAATACCTCTTTCTGTATAGATACACAATTTCAAGTCTTGTGTATCAAAGTCTGTTGAATATTACCACTGCTATTCCTCAGCAGAAAGGTTTATGCAGCACATCTTTGTGATGTTGGCACTCCATAAAAAAAAAATATCACCAAAATTGTGCCATTTGTTTGTGCTACATCTGTGCTGATTTGTGCCACAAAAACAAACCTTTGTGCTGGTTTGGTCTTTTCACCCCACGCCATTGAAATTCCTCAAAACTGCTTCCATTCATTTGTGCTTGGTTTGTTCTGTTAAAAAAAGCGATGCAACCATGACCTCTTCTTAAATATAATGAAAACTTCAATCTCCAACTCATTAGCGCAGTCGCAGAGTATAAAAAAGAGTTAGTGTTTCTGCCTTAAAATCTTAAGTTTAGTTTTAAAGGGACAATAAGTAACTTTTTAGGTATTTTATTATCTAAAATCAATATTTTTATTCATAAATATGCCCTCAATGGTGTACAAATACCTATGCCAATGTTTAAACTAATCCTCGTAAATGAAGAATTTATTATCTTTATATACATGGGACGGGTAGGTCGACGGAGGCTTCCATGTAGTTCCGCCATCTTGCAAAACTATAATAGCAGAGAGGGACAAAAAGTACTAAGCCAACGCGTTTCCACAACGCGTTTTCGGTCAGAGCCAGAAACGCAGGTGCAGAGCAGTGAGAGGCGCTTGAAACTGCACCGGCAAGTTTAAAAGTCTGGATTGCATTCTTATTATGGACCATACATATGCCGCGCCACAGGAGAATAAAACATCGTCGCCAAAACGAAGTGCTATTAGAAGACATCCTGTCAAAGCTTTTTGGTACATATCGCCTACCGTAGATGCAACGCGCATTTGAAAAAGCGAGGCGCTGGAGAGCAAAATTAGTTTGAATGCAAAATACAATTTCACCACTAGATGGGAGTAATTCCTACTTACAGCCCCTTTAACTAACTTCATATTTCAAGTTGACCAAGCTTAAATTTCAAGGCAGCATGGAAATTTTTATTTTTTTTTTTATTTTTGTATACTCCGTAAAACATAACAAACATCTAGAGGAAAAGTGATGTCAGCCGTAAGCCGTTTGTCCAAATTCCTGTCTTTCATAGTTTGCAAATCTGCTGGTTTTATTGTAAGTTTTATTGTTAGCAACTTCAACAAGCGCCAAATCCAGTCTTTGTGTGTATAACATTGTGTGACTGAAATTTCCTCAGAACAGGCTATTGCAACTTAATATCAGATGATCAGGTTCTTATTTGTTGCTATTTAATCTTATTTGTTACAGAAATTGAACAAGACTCTTTAATATATTTGAACTATATATATATATATATATATATATATATATATATATATATATATATATAAAACCTCTTATTTGAGTTATGGCTCAATTTTGCCATTACAGTCACAGTCAGACAAGTTTATTTGTGTGTGTGTATGTGAGAGTGTGTCAGTGAGTCTGTGTTTGCATTTGTGTCTGTGTGTGTACTGTATGTGTGTGTGTGTGTGTATGTTTTGTACTCTTGATGTTTTAGAGTGTAACCCCTTCCGTAGTAAAATACAAACAAATATGAGCAAATTAACATGCCAGTGTCCTAATAACGTCAATAAATATCAGTTAAGAAAAGTAGGTCATGGCATTTCTCCACGCTGCGCGGAGCACAGAGAGATTTCACTGACTTTTCCCCCGCAATTCCGAATAATCCGCCCTTCGCCCCGCTTGGCTGAGAATTTATTACAATTATTATGTATTTTTCTTATTCAGTGCGGTAAATAAATGTTTTTAAGAGGGACAGCAAAACTTTCCTACATAGACTCTCATAGGCATATTAACTGCTTCTGTCCCCCCCCCCCCTTATTTGAGAATAATTTTATCTACAACCAGGATTTTTTTTCATAGCACAAATCAAGCACCAATAAAACAACAATTGGTGTGAAGAGCGCCCCAAACTGAGTGACGTCACTGGTCTGTTTTGTATTTGTTATTTCTGATGACGAGAAATAGATTGTCTAATTAATCGCCAGAGGTGGACACTCCGGGAGTCAGAAAGTAAAAGTCCTCCCATATGTTTATTCCACCCATGAACCCATGAATTTCACCAGAGGAGGAACCAAGTCATTCCTTCCAAGTCACAAATGAGTCTTGAGTCAAATACCAAGTCCTCAAAGAGTTAAAGTTAATGAGATAATTAAGTGACTAATAAATTATGATTGTGCATTAGTGATGAACACCTGCTGTTAACAATCAACATCACTGAAGAAAAGAGAAACACAAGAACTACAACTGACTTTAAGCACAGCCTTGGATGAAATCAGTTGGAAAGTAAATAAAAAAAATAACTTTGTCACCATAATTGTGGTGAGTATTTGCTTCATTTGGGCTCTTGAGCCTTTTAACGCTTTTGATAAGTTTGCTTCTAAGTTATTTTTGTCTATAATCTGTTAATCTAATTAATGCGTTAAATTACCAACCCTAGTAAAGAAGTAAATATATAGGCGCGCATATATATATATATATACATACACACTCACCTAAAAGATTATTAGGAACACAATACTAATACTGTGTTTGACCCCCTTTTGCCTTCAGAACTGCCGCAATTGTACGTGGCATTGATTCAACAAGGGTGCTGAAAGCATTCTTTAGAGATGTTGGCCCATATTGATAGGATAGCATCTTGCAGTTGATTGAGATTTGTGGGATGCACATCCAGGGCATGAAGCTCCCGTTCCTCCACATCCCAAAGATGCTTTATTGGGTTGAGATCGTGGGAAGTTGTGGCCTAATGGTTAGAGAGTCGGACTCCAAATCGAAAGGTTGTGAGTTCGAGTCTTGGGCCGGCAGGAATTGTGGGTGGGGGGAGTGCATGTACAGTTCTCTCTCCACCCTCAATACCACGACTTAGGTGCCCTTGAGCAAGGCATCGAACCCCCAACTGCTCCCCGGGCGCCGCAGCATAAATGGCTGCCCACTGCTCCGGGTGTGTGTTCACAGTGTGTGTGTGTGTTCACTGCTCTGTGTGTGTGCACTTTGGATGGGTTAAATGCAGAGCATGAATTCTGAGTATGGGTCACCATACTTGGCTGAATGTCATGTCACTTTCACTTTCACTTTCATCTGGTGACTGTGGGGGCCATTTTAGTACAGTGAACTCAATGTCATGTTCAAGAAACCAATTTGAAATGATTCGAGCTTTGTGACATGGTGCATTATCCTGCTGGAAGTAGCCATCAGAGGATAGTACATGGTGGTCATAAAGCATTTAAACGATGCCCAATTGGCACTAAGGGGCCTAAAGTGTGCCAAGAAAACATCCCCCACCTACACCACCACCACCAGCCTGCACAGTGGTAGCAAGGCATGATGGATCCATGTTTTCATTCTGTTTACGCCAAATTCTGACTCTACCATCTGAATGTCTCAACAGAAATCATCAGAGACTCATCAGACCAGGCAACATTTTTCCAGTCTTCAACTGTCCAATTTTGGTGAGCTCGTGCAAATTGAAGCCTCTTTTTCCTATTTGTAGTGGAGATGAGTGGTACCCGGTGGGGTCTTCTGCTGTTGTAGCTCATCCGCCTCAAGGTTGTGTGTGTTGTGGCTTCACAAATGCTTTGCTGCATACCTCGGTTGTAACGAGTGGTTATTTCAGTCAAAGTTGCTCTTCTATCAGCTTGAATCAGTCGGCCCATTCTCCTCTGATCTCTAGCATCAACAAGGCATTTTCGCCCACAGGACTGCCGCATTCTGGATGTTTTTCCCTAGAAATGGTTGTGTGTGAAAATCCCAGTAACTGAGCAGATTGTGAAATACTCAGACCGGCCCGTCTGGCACCAACAACCATGCCACGCTCAAAATTGCTTAAATCACCTTTCTTTCCCATTCTGACATTCAGTTTGGAGTTCAGGAGATTTTCTTCACCAGGACCACACCTCTAAATGCATTGAAGCAACTGCCATGTGATTGGTTGATTAGATAATTGCATTAATGAGTAATTGAACAGGTGTTCCTAATAATCCTATAGGTGAGTGTATATATATATAATATTTGTATGCAAATCAGTTGTTACTTTCAACAATAACAATAGGATTCCCTGCATAATTTAGTTTAAAAAAATGGAGAAAACAATTAATTGCAAGCTTGTTAATTATTTCTTAATTCTCACCCCAGGCTGAAGCTGTCAGCTCTGTTTCAAGTTGAAGTTTTAGGTTTCCTGAATAACATTTTCAAAATTTTGAGCAATGTTGCAGGGCAACTTTGAGTAATGTTGCCATCAAAGGGCAACCAGGTGAGACACAGGTCCACGAACTAAATCTAAATTATCCAGTCAGTCATATTTATTTATAAAGCAAATTTAAAAACAACAGCTGTTGGCCAAAGTTTAAGCATATACCAAAATACAAGTAAACAGAGAATACAGCAACATATACCCTAGTAAACTACAGTTATGCCACTTTGCATACTTATGTCCATATGCAACAGTAAATAAATAAGTTTTAAGAAGAGACTTAAAATCAGCATATGTTTTTGCAGTTCTTATATAGCCTGGCAACTTGTTCAAGGCACAACCTCCTTTCGATTTCAAGCGTGTCCTTGGAACAGTCAACTGAAGACTACTAGTTGATCGAAGTTCCCTGGAGGCATTACAGTGGAACAGAAGGAGATCAGAGATATATGACATACATGTATATCCAGTGTTGGGGAGTAACTAGTTACATGTAACTCCGTTACGTAATTTAATTACAAAATTATTGTAACTGTAATTAGTTACAGTTACTAAGAAAAAATGAGTAATTAAATTACAGTTACTTATGAAATTTTTTACGATTACAAAGGGGATTACATTTGAATATTTACACACATCCACATACAGATTTAACTGATTTCTTTCCCAAATTGCACTGACTATTCTGAGACATACCGCCCTAATAATTTCCGGGATGCGGAAATACAGTCTGGTTCGTAGAATCCAGTCATAAAAACTAAATGCCTAACGCGGACGGAATATGCCACATTTTGGATGACTAAATCAAAAGTAGGTCAGTACACTTGAATCAAAACATGACATCGACTAGTGTCTGTGAATATAAAGCCCCAAAAATGCAATATATGACTTGCACATTCTGCGTGTCTGTGGAAATCAGGCGCGGACTGGACACCGGGAGAACCGGGGCAATTCCCGGTGGCCTGGCAGCCGATTTTGCCCCACTATTTAATATCATTTTTGTATAGTTGCCTGCCGAATAGTCATGACTCGCGCGCTCTCCGCGCCTCCGCCAAACGGTTTGGATCAGACTCAGAGTAATCAATGAGAGAGAGAGAGAGAGAGAGAGAGAGAGAGAGAGAGAGAGAGAGAGAGAGAGAGAGAGAGAGAGAGAGAGAGAGAGAGAGAGAGAGAGAGAGAGAGAGAGAGAGAGAGGACTGCTGGAGCAGAGAAGCAGAACTACTGTTCAGGGTTTTAGGTCAGTTTCATCTGTAAAGATGCTTTTTTGTATTTGTTTTTTTATTTATTTAATCAAGCAGCAGCACGTTGCTCACCAGTCATCACTCAAAATACTATATAAAGGACATCATTATTATCTGTTGTAATGTTACAGTAGTAATTTAGCTGAAAAAAAATCAATTTTTTTTATAGGTTTAGGGGGAGCTACGACAGACAACAACACAACCCTTACGAAAATTAACATTTTAATATTTAACTATAAATCCAGAGAAAATGGTTACTATTGTTAAACTGTGATAACCAAAAATGTAAAATTATTTTACAAATGTATTTATTTAAAAATAAATACAAATCCATTTGCAAAAAAAAAACAAGGTTATTTTACTTTTATATAGGCTAATAAAAGCATGGTAATTTTTTGTAAGGGAAAAACATGACTCGTGTACAGTATTAGGATTTTTCTATAAAGATATTGTAGTATTGTAGAGTATTGTATTGTAAAGTATAGTTTTGTTCAATTTTGAGTATTAAAGTCATGAGAGAGATGGATAACGGCAAAATAAAGAGACTGAAGAGAAAAATGGAAGTGAAGGTGCAGTTCAGGAGAGAACTTTTAATTATTTTGCATGTCCCCAAATTAAAGATTTAAACCTTTTTTATGTCAGGTCCATACAAAAAATAGGTTTGTCCATGAATTTGTTTGTATGAGTTTGAATTTTCCAGTCTGAATTTTTTTTTGCTCAAAATTGCTCCAAAAGTTGCCACATGTTTCATCAGCCTAACGTTTGAAGCTACAATATGTATGTAACTAATGTGGGATAATGTGAAGTATGCAATCATAGGATTTATTCATGCTTTTTTATGCCAAGTTGGGGTAAAACACTGCTTTCCTGTCATGGTCTATGAAACCCCTGACTTAGCCTTTGCCAACTCAAATATAAAACTCTAGCTCCACCACTGCAGCCCTGTTACAACTAGCCCCAACCAATCTCCATTACGTAAGATATTTGAGAGAATGATTAAAAAATCACGTTCTTACCCGTTTCATCAACACTCATGACCGGTGACAGCAGTATAAATGATCAGGATAAAACCAGCATTGGTCATGTCACACTCTAAATGCCACATGACTAAATTTAACACCTCAGCTAAAAAGCAGAAACAGAGTTCAGCATGTAAGAAACATGATGTTAGTCCATAAAGATGCTCATAATGTTTTCAAACTTGGAAATATAACCAATTAATCAGTTGCATGCAAACAATGATAACAATGAACCTGCTTTTAAGAGACAGAGAAAAAAGAAAAGAAAAAAAAAAACTGCTTTAATAACTGACTTTAATTTGAATAAGTAGACTAGCTATCGTGGTGTGCACCAGACTGTAAAACACTGGAAAGCATTGCATTGGTTGTGACTACAATATGGAATATTCTGCATATAACTGTGCATTTGATAAAACTCAAAGAAATGTAAATGAAATAAACAAAGAACTTACAACGCACTAATGAAGAAGTTAGACAGTGTCTCTACACTTTTAGCCTGTTAGTGGTTTTGTTCTCAGAAGTGTCATCTTTCTCTGTATATTGTCACCCATACAGTTTCCTTGTTACTGGGGTAAGTGTGAACATTTTTAAAGCCGCATCATTCTTTGGTGAACTGTGTGAAACTAAAGAACACCATACTCAGGAAGAGGAACTATCAGAATAAAACATGAGGCCTTTTGTCTCAGTATGGGAGCTAATGGAAGTCCCGCCTTCTAAACAAAAGAGCCACTCAGCAGTTGGCAAACTCATTGCATCACTATAGCTATATTGTTAGAAGCTCTGGTTTTCATAAAAACAGTTGCATATTCAGGACTGTGCAAATGCACTGGTGGAACAAACCTAAAATAAATTATTTTTTTAAATGCTATTTAAGTGTAAGAAACAACATTTATGAGACCAGCAGCTTTTGAGATTTTTACAAATATGGCAGCAGTGTGAACGGCTTTCTTTGACAGGGAATTTGATTCTTCTTGACCAGCAAAAGGTAAAGATCCAGTGATTACCAATTTTTTTGTGAAATTACAATACAACAGTACTTTATTTTAGTCACTGGCATCAATTGGATTGTGACAATAGAGCATTGCACTGGATGAATTCACATTTTGAACACATTTTTGTCTGAAATGTGAATTAAAGTTTAAATAACCCTACTAGTATCAAGACCAATAATTTATTGAATGTAAGATGAATCCAAAAAAGTTAAATGTAAAAAAAACAAAAACAAATATTAATAAGTAATTACAATCAAACAAATCACACTGCTTAAAGCAACAACATATTCCTATGATGATATTATTAGCTGGCAACAAGCTTTTGACTTCCACATGCATCCATTGTCGTAAATTATTTCATAATTCTCCAGTAAAGCATCATCAGACACTCCTGTCAATCATCCAGGGTTCCGCCACACAGAAACGCATTAAGGCTGTAACATATTTTGGTGTGTCCCATCGTCCACTACAGCATATTCCTGTTAGGCTGCACCAATGAGACAAAAAAAGAGATCCATTTACAAAGTTTTACTATTTTTGTATATAAGGTAATTATTCTAGTCAATCAGAATACTGCAGTGGTGTACACTGATGAGCCATTACATTATGTCCATATATATATATATATATATATATATATATATACTAGCTACAAATGGTTTTAAGTCAGTTATTTCTATCTTTAGTTGTAGTGTGTCATAGGAAAGATCATTTCAAAATTTTGGTATTGTTATAATCCAGTGAGATTTTTGTTTGCACAATGAGTCAGACAACAGCCCAAGAAAGGATCTCATCATCATCCAATCTGTCTCATGAAGCATTTTGGAGACTGTATATATGACAATTCAGAGCCACCATACACAGCAAAATCCCCAGTGTTAATTTAACAGTGTGGACACATATAAACACTGAAGCAGTGTTAAAAGTAACACTGAAGCAGAGTTGAAGTTAACAAGATAATTAAGAAGTTAATTGAGTTATGATTGACCATTATTGAAGACACCTGATGTTAACAAGCAGAATCACCAAACGAGAAAATCACAATTTGGGTGGTCAGTGTTTGCTTTAGTTGTGATCTTGGCTTTTGACTTTTTAATTTTCAAATTAATGTGTCAATCCAAGAGCAAAAATCATCGGGTGTTGATGATTATGTTTTGATGTAATCGTTTCTTGACCTTAATCATTGAACTCATTTACAGTCTCTTCTCTAAAATTATCAATCACTATTGATTGTAACAGCTTTGATTCCACAATGAAAGCATTTGTATTTTTTATACATTTTATAGGCATCTCTTGCAAGCGATTCTGATTTTTTTTATTTATTAAATAGTTTTAAATTTAGGCACACACAGATAACAATAAGCAGTGTATGAATCTCAACAACAGTGACAAACAGCATATCCAGATAAACAGATCTACTCTGAACATCACAAAACTAGATACAAAAAAATTCACATAAAAACAGCTAAAATAAAATATCGTTAGAATAAAAAGTTAAAAAGACAGTTCAGGTCATAATTTATTCATGAGTGTGTCCACACTCAGAGTATTAAATTAACACTGGGGATTTTGCTGTGTACAAGCGAAAGCCAAACTCCAAAGTGGCGTCTGACAAGTTGATCTGCTTCTCACACTGAGAAGATCCTTGCACACTGAGTTCACAGAAATTGGTTATCTTCTTTTTAATATCAGGCTACAGTATCGGTAGCAAAGCATCAAACTGAGCCACTGACATCCTGAAGTAAACTTTGAATCGCCCGTGATAATCCTGCTGCTCCTTAATACCTTCCTCTCTATATCTCAGGATTGTATGGACCCAATATTTCCTTTTTCTTTTTCTCTTTTTAAGAAGAAAGAGGATTTTCTAAATCACCCTCACTGCTTTAAGACTCCACTTTGTTTGTGAATTTATTTGGACTCTTAAAGTGAAAAAGTGACATGGCCAAGAATGTTGACCCATTCTCAAGTTGACCCAATCACAAGTGTGTGCACACAAACACACCCCCGGAGCAGTGGGCAGCCATTAATGTTGCGGCACCCAGGGAGCAATTTAGGGGTTCAGTGCCTTGCTCAAAGGCACCTCAATGGTCTTGAGAGAGTGCTGTATATTCACAGCCCCCCACCTACAATCCCTGCTGGCCCAAGACTCAAACTCACAACCTCTGCATTATAAGTCCAACTCTCTAACCTTTAGGCCATGACTTCCCCATCTCTTTGGGGTGCAAGGTTGTGCAAGGTAGCTGTGAATGGAAAATTTTTTGTAAATCCATGGTAAATGATTGTGATTTGTAGATGGGAAAGCCTTGTATTGTACCACACAGTTTTTTGTTTGTCAGTGCTGTTTCATCTTGTGAGTTAATGCATCAGCTCTAGTAAACTTGAGCTGCACTGCCATTTGAACTTTGACCCTTACGAAAATTAACCATGTCTTAAAGTAAAACTGTAGTAACCATGTTTTTTGGCTTATTAATTAGTTTTATATATTATTATATATTATATTATATATTATATTGTTTTAAATTCTTTTTAAATAAGTACATTTTTTAATCATTTTAAAAGTTTTACAATTGCTTGATTTATTCTTGTTATTCTTGCTCTTCATTATTATTTTACTTTCTTTTATGTAAAGCACTTTGAATTACCATTGTGTACGAAATGTGCTATATAAATAAACTTGCCTTGCCTATAAATTACAGTTTCACCACAAATGTGACCCTGGACCACAAAACCAGTTTTAAGTGTACATTTTTTTCAAAATTGAGATTTATACATCATCGGTAAAGCTGAATAAGTAAGCTTTCCATTTTATGCACGGTTTGATAGAATAGGACAATATTTGACCAAGATTTGACCCATATAATGTATTTTTGGTTATTGCTACAAATATACCCCAGCAACTTAAGACTGGTTTTGTGCTCCATGTTCACAAATATCATGGTTAAACTACAGTTACAGTATTTCAAAACTATGGTTAATTTCTGGTTAACATGGTTTAACTAGTCACCATGGTTTTATTTGTAATAAAACTATTGTTAATTATTGTAAGGGTGGACGAGAGGATAAATGGTCAATGTGGCAAGTTTCAAATGAATAGCGCTGTTTTGTCCTGCCTTTGCACTTAAACATTATATAAAACATTTCTCTAACTCTTATTATATTATAGAGTAAAATTATATCACTCTAATTGCCATTAATGTTAGTACCAAGCCCTACCTCAAGCATATTCCCAGGTTGGGAACCACTGCCCTAGGAAATCTATCACCACCTCGATGAATCAACACCTTGCCACTAGAGATGGTTATAATGTAGTGGCTCATTAGTGTAGATTATAGAGTAAGATATTTAATAGCATGATAATATTTTCTATTGACTCACAATTGGAAGATTCTCATAAATTGTAACATTCTCATACAGAGGGATGTTTATTTTAGGATCAAGTGTTTTACTGTAAGGATGAACAGCCTTCATGAGAGAAGGAGAGAGAGAGAGAGAGAGAGAGAGAGAGAGAGATGAGAACCAGGAGAAAAAGGACAACACAACTAGTCTTGAAATATAGTGATATTGTCTTGGCTTGAATAAGAAGCTGTACACTCACCACCACATTCTCATACACATATGAGAACAGACTAGAATCAGATATTGTGCTTATGTCATCAGAATTGTTCTCGAGGGACTGAAAAGAATAGGAAAAATATTCAGTAGTGTTGCCATCAGCAGTCAAAGACAGAAGAGTGGAAAATCAGAGTAATAAAATGAAAACATATACAAGTAAAATAAGAATGGCATACATTATAAAAACCATCAGTAAACCTATGTTAGTGTTTGTTCAGTTGTGCATTTGAGTGAGTAAATGAAAATCCAGTGCTTTAATGATTACAAACATGGACATGTCAATACTTTATCTGAATCATGATGTAATCTCTATGAGTTATTTGTAAATGAATCATTCATCTGAGTCATTCGCTATATTTTCCTCATTCATTTTTAATTACATTATATTTCCCTTCAGCGCCCCTATTGGGAAAAGTGTGTATTTGAGCCCATATTGTAGTGAAACTGACTGACCTCAGACTGCAGGATGTTTCTTTTTACACAGCTGCTCGAAAAAAAAAAAAAAAAAAATATATATATATATATATATATCTTATATATTAAGATCACACAATATTAAACCACATAACTAACATGAAAAAGAAAACTCTGACTCTTACCAGGTTAGTAATCCAATGATGACAGCAGCTACAATTCCACAAAGTGGTACTACAATGGCTGTCTGAGATATTTTCCAATATAGTACTGAGATGAGATGAAAGATTGAGAGAATTGATCAGTTTGACTCAGTTCAGAAGGATTAATGTAAGTAAATGAGCTGCTCTACCTTTAACAGTGACAGTAACAGCATCTGATCTCTGAGATCCGTGTTGATTGTGAGCTTCACAGTAGAAGCGTCCACTCTGTAGTGCACTGAAACTCTGTCCAGATCCAACAGAGGAGCTTTGATTCTCCTTAAACCAGATGAAGTTCAGAGCAGGAGGGTTTGAGTCACTGCTGCAGATCAGAGTCACTGAATCTCCTTCCACTATTTCAGCGGATCCATTTATGAACACTGAGATTGTTTTTGGAGGGTCTAAAACATAAATATCATTATCAGTAATGATAAAATTGAGGTGACAGAGGATTAAATGTCACTGTTACTGAACTATCTTTAACTCACACATAACATTTAAAGTCACAGTATCAGAGTATTTCTCTCCATGTTTGTTTCTGGACTTGCACTTGTATTCTCCACTGTGATCAGAGCTGATCTTTGAGATGCTGTAGATTCTTCCAGATCCTACAATCGTTCTTCCTTTAAACCATCTGAATTCTGCAGGAGGGTTTGAATCACTGCTGCAGATCAGAGTCACTGAATCTCCCTCCACTATTTCACCAGATGGATTGATGGACACTGAGACGCTCTGTGGTGGATCTAAGGAGGGCACAGTTTAAATAATCTTTTTTGAACACAATATCCAGTTGGTGGTTGTGTGTGTGTGTGTGTGTGTGTGTTTTAAGTACTAATAAATCTGTACTCACAGGTGACAGTGAGCTGAACAGCAGGAGAGATGTAAGTGTGTCCCTGTAGAGCACAGCTGTATCTGCCTGCATCCTCTCTTCTGACTGACTGCAGCAGGAGTTGATTGTTTCTGTCTCTTCTCTCAGTTAATGGCTGTGAGTTTCTGTACCAGATGAATGTTGCTCTGTCAGTCAGATCACAGCTGCTTTTACATGTCAGACGGACTGGATCTCCCTCTTTCACTGTCTCAGGAGACTCCACCTGAAGATCTGAACATGACACACACATTATATCTAGTGCTGCTGTCATACACTGATTATTATTCAACATAATGCACAGAAGAAGAGGGAAACCTCATCAAAGTCACCTGTGACAGTAAGAGACACTCCAGGATCACTAGTCTGTTCCTGGCTATCATCATCATCATCATCAGTGATGAATCTGAAATACATCTGTGAATCCTTCTGTGTCACATGACTCAGTCTGATGGTGCAGTTCTTCTGTTTGTTTCCCAGATACTGAAGCCTCTGACTGTATTCAGGGTCCTCAGACAGATCTTTATGTTGCTCTCCTTCTTCACTTGATTCTTTACTTCCATCTTTAACAAGTGTTTTGGTCCAGAACACTTTCTTGATCTCATATCCAGTAGGGTATGTGTAAGTGCAGTAGAATGTCACTGATGAGTCCTTTAGTGCACAGATGTGTGAATGTCTGTAACTCACACCCCAACCAGCACTAGAAACACCTGAAACACAGAATTCATAAAGAGCACAGCTTATATTAATTTAAGGCTTTAATATATAATCAAAATATATAATTTAATGTGTACTTTATCCTCAGGTTCATATGAAATACTTGAAAAAAATGATTGCAAAATGAATCTACGCAATGTCTACAGAGTGAGCAGTTGCAGTGACTCACCATGAATCATGAGCAGGAAGATCAAAATAGAAGCAGCCATTCCGACAAACTTCAGCAATACAACTACAACAAATATGCAGTAGATATTTAAAATTAGATCATTTATGGCATAATTTCCATCATGGCTGGAAAACCCATGTGTGTTCAGGAAATATCAAACCAGCCAACTGTATCCATTAAATTTCAGACGATAAAATGTATACGTTACTTTAAATAGAGGCACTTTTATTTATCCTGGATCTTCAATCATAGAGAATGAAAATATAAATATTAAGTTTTTTATGTTTACAACTTTAATAATCTAACCAAATGTGCCCCTGGAGCACAAAACCAGTCTTAAGTCTCTTTGGGTATATTTTTAGCAATAGCCAAAAACATTGTATGGGTCAAAATTATTGATTTTTCTTTTATGCCAAAAATCATTAGGATATTAAGTAAAGATCATTATCCATGAAAGAAAATTGAAAATTTCCTACCATAAATATATTAAAGCTTAATTTTTGATTAGTAATATGCATAGCTAAGAACTTAATTTGGACAATTCTAAAGGTGATTTTCTCATTATTCAGTATCATATTCTAGATTATAAAATAGCTGTATCTCGAGCCAAATAATGTCCTCCTAACACACCATCTAAATGTCAAACAATTGACACTTAAGAGTGGTTTTGTGGTCCAGGGTCACAAATAGTGAAGTAAACATATGCCTTCAATCAAGAAGTGAACAATGATCATTTAAAAGTTTTTTTTTTATGCTTTTTTATCATTTACATTTCATCTTGACTGAAGATTTTGCCTACATAAAACCTGGCTCAGCTCACGATTCTGTTGACACTGATTTTTACTGAATAATTGTACAGTATCATACGAACAACTGATAATGTGTTTGAAAAAATAACAAAAACAGAGACTTTGGGACAAAAAACAAAACAAAACATATAAATATAAAACGTCTGTCTTACCGTGCTCCAGCCTGAATGATAAATAATGAGATCAGGACACACACACACAGTCTGCATCATATCATGGTAAACCAGCATGATTTAACTTCCTCTTTCCGATTAAGTCCCTTGGTTTGTGGCATAAAAAAAAAAAAAAAAAAAAACTTTTTAAGGAGATCTTATTTTAGGCAAATGGACAGACAGACAGACATATAGACAGAAAGATAGATCTGAACATCTGTCGATGACATTGGAAAACATGAGGTGTGTTTGCGTTTAAGCCCCGCCCTCAGCAGATACTTCAGTCTGATGACTTTTGGGACTTCATCCCACACACCTGAGAGCATCATTCACCTGTGGACAGGTAAGACTGCTTTCATCTGTTCTTTCACACACAGATCATAACAGAGACATTATATGATTTTACTATCAAGCAAACAATGATGAGGTTTTCAGGGTTAAAACTACTGAACTGTTTAGTTTCAATAATTATAGAATACATTCAATTTATACAACCAAACCAACATAAAGCAAGATAGATAAATAGTTTTGTTACTGTAACAACACACACACACAAAATCAGAAGTCAGAATCCCGTGTATAGAGAATAGCAACAAAATAATTTGAAAAAATCACCACCTCTAGTGAGCTTCATCACATTTAGAGGAACCAAACCATCCTGATGACTTCAGAATCGCCTCCGTTAGTCAAATATATCTCAGAAGCAGATGAAGTTGTATTTACTCATTGCAGTGTCTGTTAGCAGCTGTCCATTAATCGTTAGTTAGCGACCATCAGCAGCTCTTTAGACACAGGTTTATATTATCTCTGCATGGTGCTTAGCCTCCTTTTTTGTGGTGTACTTCTATACAGTTCTACCATTATTTCAGAGAAGCAGACAATAAAACAGCAACACTTTTAATGAGCAGAATCCATATTTAAAACAAAACTGTTTTCTAACATTATGCTTTCCTAGCTAACAAAAATGTGTTCTAAAAACATTTTGCAAATGTTCCCAGTCAATTTTGAGACTTTCTGAATGTCTTCTGAATGTTCAGAATTTTTTTTTCCCCCAAGTAGTAGCCTAACATATAAATAAATAAATAAAAACGTTTCACAAACGTCCAACTGAAACATTCTATGTGTTATGGATTAATAATAACATAAATTATATGATTGTATAAATCACTTAAAATAACTAAGTAAAACTTTTTTTTTAGTAGTAGTGACCTTTAATTTGGGGCGAGATAAACTGGGGCAGTGACATTTTTGCGTCAGACGTGTCAGTTTTGCAGGTTAACCATGGAGTACAAGTCACCATGTCAATGAATGCTGTTAAAAGCCAAACCACTTTCATGGTACCTAAAACCCAGGATTGGTGCAAACTAAACTGAAACTTACCTCGCTAGCCAGCTGAAAGTGAAAGTCATGACATTTGCCAAGTATTGTTACCCATACTCAGAACTGGTGCTTTGCATTTAACCCATCCAAGTGCACACACACAGCAGTGAGAAGTGAACACACTGTGAACACACACCCAGAGCAGTGGGCAGCTACTGTATAAATCCAGTGCCCGGGGAGCAACTGGGGGTTCAGTGCCTTGCTCAAGGGGACTTCAGTCATGGGTATTGAGGGTGAAAGAGAGCGCTGTTCATTCACTCCCCCACACCTCCAACTCCTGCCATCATTGAGACTCAAACCTGCGACCTTCAGGTAACAAGTCCAACTCTCTAACTATTAGGCCACAGCTGCCCTTTGCCCAGCTGCCACAGATTGCCCAGCTAATCCAGCAATCATGCACTGAAAAAAATGTTTCATTAATCAAATTAAAAAAATAAAAATGATATCTATATTTTATAACTTGAGTCAATGAAAAATAATCAACTTGGCCTTTACAATATTTTCTATGTCTATGCAAACTATTTTATAAAACTTAGCACAAAGTATATTTTTCTTGTTGAAGAAAGTCAATTATTTTAAATTTTATTTTTGATCCGAACAAAAAAATATAGATTTAATAAAAATAAAAAAAAAATTCTCATTTAAGAAATTTATTTTTATAGTTTTTCATGTAGTTTAGGGCAATTTATTAATTTTTCATTGGCTCAAGTTAAAAAATATAGATGTGTATTCATTACCCTAATTTTTTAGGGCACACAAATATTTTACTGGCTAAATTAAAAATTTGTCTGTGTAATTCCAAGTTAAATCTATCAGTTGTTTTATTTTTCCAATTTGTTAAACTAAAAAATAAATGAGGGCCTGAGATCGGTCGGTTCATCCATTACAAAGTTTTAGCTCAAGCTCTAGATGGGTTAGATGTGGATTCTTACTGGAGTCTGTCTTGTCAGCTGCATCCTAACAAAGTAAGAAACATATCGATAAAGACATTATCAAGTCAGTTAGATAATGCTGTTGTCAAATACTAAAGATCATATGCTGTGTTCACACCATGTTCGACATAGAGCTGTTCATGTCCTTGGACCGGGAACTGTGCATTTCTATGGCAACACTATTGATACCTAAATTAATCCTGCAGCAGTCTGGTACAGTCACGTGATTCAAGTAGAACAACTTTTCTGTGAAGATCAAACATTAAAGTTACAGTCTTTATGAGGTAATCTGATTTAAGGCTTTCCATTGAATTGTGCAGTGTAGCTGTCAATAAAGTGATGCTCCTCAGAACAGGTCTCAGTTTACCCACATGACATACAGCTGATCTGGAGCCGAGCCAGACAATGAACAAAAGATTGTCTCATCGGTTTTCCGATCACCAGTAGTTCTTTCGGACAGTTCGATTGAATAAACCAGTTGAAGAAAACGGTTCACCGGTTCTTTTGCGCTCGACGTAATGAGATCATTGGCGATGATTGCCCTTGATTCAAGCCTTCGGTTTACTCGCGCTCATAACATTAGCACAGAATCAGTTCAGAATCAATCACCAAAAGAATCAGTTCGGTTCAGACGCTCTGTGTGTCGGTCTGCTTCACGCTGAATCACACATGCACAGTATCATCAGCTCCTCGGTTCTCGAATTTGGCCCCTGGACTTCCCACCTCTGCTCGTAACTGTTAGTTTTAAAACTTAAATGGTCTAAGGCAATCGGTTTAATCAAATGGTTTGAGTTAACATAACTTGTCAGGTTTTAGTGAGGCTGTGTCTGAAGTCAGTTGTAGTTCCTTTCTCTCTTTTCTTCATTAATTCTGTTTTGTTAACAGCAGGTGTTCATCACTAATGCACAATTATCACTCAATTAATCACTTAATTACTTAATTGCAATGTATATCTTCTTTCAGTGAACTCAACTGAATTAAGTTCATAGTTCTTAAATGGTTTAAGGCGATCGGTTTCCTCAAATGGTTTGAGTAAACCTAATTTGTCAGGTTTTTAAGGATATGTTTACTCAAACGGTTTGAGTTAAGTTACTTGTCAGGCTTTACAGTGTAATTGTCTTGTCAAGATACAAATTAAAACAATGTTGATACAGCTTTTCATTTCCTTTCTCATACTGTAATGACTTGAAATAATCAAATTTTCAAAAAAATATATAAAATTCATAATTTTTCTATCTTTCTTTAATCATCTGTGCATTATAATGAAGCCTTTGTAAAACTGTACAGCATTTTTAGCTTTTTAAACAGCATACTCCGTCCTATACCAACTATTGAATTTCCTTTCATGTATGTCTATGAATCTGCAGGCTGCAGCTGGGTGCTTCTCAAATCACTGAACTCATTTAGAGTTATTATCCCTTTATTGGTTGTAAATTTTTATACATTTTGAAAGGGTCTTTTGAATTTATTTATTTTTTTTAAGGAATCTTTTCTTTAGGCACACACAGACATCAAGAATCAGCTTATGAATCTCAACAACTGTGATAAACAGCATATTCAGATAAACAGATCACCTCTGAACATCACAAATCAAGCTACTAAAGTGTCACAATAAAACAGCAAAAAAAAAAAGAAAATAGTAAGAATAAAAGAAGTTACAAAGACAATTAATAATTTATTCATGCCGCAATGCATGATGAGAGGCATGGGTGAGTTTTTATTGGCTACAACATGCTTTTGTGATGCTCACGCTGATTCTTGATGTCTGTGTGTCTAAATTAAGAATTCTTTATTCATTGGATAATAAGAATTTCAAATGGGGGAAATATCATTATGAAATAAATGTTTTTCTCTAATACACATTGGCCACAATTAATGCCCCCCTTTTATTCTATACTTTTTGAATCCTCCTTTTGCCAGTTTAACAGGTCTAAATGTTCTCCTATAATGCCTGAAGAGGTTAGAGAACACCGGACAAGAGATCAGAGACCTTTCCTTCATCCAGAATCACTCCAGACCCTTTAGATTCCCAGCTTCTCCTCTTCAGTTCACTCCTCTCATTTTCTGTAGGGTTCAGGTCAGAGGACTGGAATGGTAGCAGAAGCTTGGTTTTGTGCTCAGTGACTCATTTCTGTGTTGTTGTTGAGGTTTGTTTTTGGATTACTATTGGAAGATCTAAACATGGCCCATTATAAGAGTCTGTCGCTTACTGATTTTTTATCTGTTGGTAATTTGATAAAATCAAACATGACATGTGTCTAAACAAGATGTCTAGGACCTCCATGAGAAATATAGGCCCACAACATAAAAAATAAAGCAGTATATTTCATTGTACACATGGGGTACTTTTTATCTCTATGTTCACCAAACCCATATTGAGTGTTTGCTGCTAAAAAGCAATTTTTTTAGTTTTATCTCACCATAGAAGCAAGTCCCATTTGAAGTTCCAGTCATGTCCGATAACTGAATATGCTGGAGTTTGTTTTTGGATGAGCTAGGATAATTTTTCTTGAAACCCTCCTAAACAACATGTGGTGATGTAGGTGCTGTTTTACAATTTTTTTTTTTTTTTTTTTTTTTTTTAGATTCCTGAACCTGAGACTCAACTATTCTCTGCAATTCTCCAGCTGTGATCCTTGAAGAGTCTTTTGCTACTCAAATTCTCCTCACCATACATTAGGATGATATAGGCACACATCCTCTTCCAGGCAGTTTTATAACATTTTATGTTGATTGGAAATTCTTAATTATTGCCTACATAATATAGCTATATAAGCTGCTACCTTAGGCCACCCGGAGGCCCCATGTCGGGAGCTCAGAGATCAATCAATCATGGGAGTAAGGAGAGATGATGGTGGAGATGGCTACAGCTAATAATGGCAAGGTGAAGCCTCATGAAGCATTGAGATTTTCAGCCAAGTGGTTCACAAAAGGGTTAATTTCTGGAAACTTAATTTGCTCACAATACCACCTGGTGGCCAACGAGTGTAAAACAAGCAGATATATTACAGACAAGCAGATATATTACAGACACAGGTGGTCCAGGGGTCAGAAAGTAAAAGTCCTGCCATATTTTTGTTCCACCCATTAACTTAGCAGCTGATTTCACCAGAGGAGGAACCAAGTCATTCCTTTCAAGTCACAAACGAGTCTCACGTCAAATCCCAAGTCATCAAAGAGTTAAAGTTAGTGAGATAATTAAGTGACTAATTAAATGATGATTGTGCATTAGTGATAAACATCTGCTTTTATTGAGAATTACAGAGGATCAGATGATTTATTGTTTAAAATGATGCCACCATCATGGAGATGAGTGTTTGTGGGATTTAACTTGAGACTCGTTTGTGACTTTAAAAGGAATGACTTCGTTCCTCTGGTGAAATCAGCTGCTGAGTTCATGGGTGGAACAAAATATGGCAGGAACTTTACTTTCTGACCCCTGGACTTTACACCTCTGCCTGTAATATATCTGCTTGTTTTACATTTGTTGGCCACCAGGTGATATTGTGAGCAAATTAAGTTTCCAGAAATCAACCCTTTGGTGAACAACTTGGCTGAAAAGCTTAAAGCTTCATGAGGCTTCATCTTGCCATCACTATTTCCAGCCAAGAGATTTACAAAAGGGTTAATTTTTGGAGGCTTCATTTGCTCACAATACCACCTGGTGGCCAAAGAGTGTATAATATGCATATATATTACAGACTGTAATATATCTGCTTGTTTTACACTCTTTGGCAACTGATTGACAATGTTGTGATAAGTAGGCTATACCAACTTTGTAACTCGTTACACACCGGACATAGCAGACGTATGTAGCGAATGTATCAATCAAGAAGGTACCAGGATTATGAGTTATTTTTAATTTAAATTTTTTGATTAATCACTTGGATTAATTATTCATTTTGACTGCACTAATGTTTATTGTAAATAGACAACCATACAAGGGTAATTGTTACTAAGCCTGCCCTGGGTACAAAAATGTTCTTGTCCATTGCCCTCGCAGATTCCTGCAGCTAAGCTTGGATGTCAATTACATTCCATTAAAGGTTATTGGTGACATGCCTCTGAAGTTTGACTTTTTGCACGATTACAATACTTATAGGCAATTAGTCATCATATATCTAGTTCTTTAATGTATTTGCATTGTACTAAAGTGCTTCATTTTCAATGGGCATTTATGCGGCTGAAACAGGTAGCCTAGTATTTATACTTCTACTTGAGTAATGAATGTGAATACTTTTGACACCAGTTATATTGTTTATGTTAGTCCACATGGCCTTGTGAATGGCACTTATGGAATAAATAAAGTGTCTGAAATGGAAACTGAAATATTAACCATATATTATTCACATATTAATATTTACACATTAACTCTTAATGTGTTCTGAAGAGTCTGATGTCCAGCAGGCGTTAAATTGATTTCACATGATTAACACAGTATTTTAAAATGCTCATGCGGACAGAAATGTTTCTTACTTTTCGTGGGTGCTGCCCACACAAGAAGCTATAGACATCATACAATGATCCAAAGGCATTTATTTATAATTAAACCCAAAATGCTTAAAAAAAAAAAGATTGATCAGTGAATCACAGATTGACATTTTCACAGTTTTACTTGTTTTTGCATTGCAAAGATATAAAGGAAATAAAATAAATTAATAAAACTGGGTTCCTGGAAACATGTTCAGAAGAATTTAAAACGTATATTGAGTAAGATTATATCTCATCACTTTGACCACAGGCAGACAGCTTATTCTTCAACACTCTTGAGAGAAAAAAGGGCAAAAGAGAACTGACAGGATCTAGTGGGCAGTAGAGGTGGGTGGCACAGGAAATAACCCCATCCAGAATCCCAACCTCTGCAATGAATCAGTGCCCACTGACAGTGTCTCAACATACGTCTCTACTCAAAATCATCAAAATGATGCCTGTGTTTGTAATGACAGTCAGAGAGTATTATAGGTAATGCATGAATCGTGAGTGTCGTATGAACTGCTGTGCCTGTCAGTGTTATGTGTAACTAATACAGTTAATACAGGATGTTTGGATTGCTGCTGCGTACCTGTTAAATAAACGAACAAGAGTCAGAACAAGGAACCGCATGTATTATCTTTTGAGTTAATGTCATCTTAACATTATAGTGTTTTCCTCAGCTCTACAGCACCACACATTTATCAAATGTGATTCCAGTGATTACCCAACACTGAAAAAAATAATACATTTAAATAATAAATAAAAAATGCTTTCTCAAGTCTGGTGTTGACAGCCTCAGACTACATCTACATTGATCCAGATAAATGTATAAACACCATTTTCATTTCAAAATGTCCAAACTAGTTTTCAAGAGATTTCTAAAAGTTTCTCTTGCACACTGGAAGTAAGTAAAGGAACTAGCTACTGGCAATATATACACTGATACTCTACTGTAAGTATTTAAGACATACTGCTGCTGCACAAATAGCAATAACTCATATAATCCATACTGGAACAGAAGGAAAAGACTATTTAATATCCATTGACTACTGAGGATATATTGAGAAAACCTCTGGATCTTCTACTTACTGTCTGATTCTGATATTCAGAAGAGCCCGACTGATGAACAGCAGCTCTGGGATGGACAGACTATGTGAAAGACAAATTGATCATTTAATAGATTTAATCACTTTTTAATGCAAAAAATATTTTGCAAATGCATGATTGTGCTGTAGTTTTTGAGATTTCACTTACTGTGAGTGTGTTGTACACATCAGAAGAACTGGACTTGAGATCTAGAGTCATATATGTGCTTATACTGGGATCATTGTTCTACAGGGAATGAGGGAGAATATATACATATTGTTTGTTAATTTTTTTTATTTTGGTGTGTGTGTGTGTGTGTGTGGTGCATTAATCATCTCACCTCATACTCGTGTACAGCAAATTTTCTGTTCATGCTTTTCCTCTGACTGTCAAAAAGGAAACAAACAGTTTATGGTTTCATAAATATATAATTTGTAATTAAATATCCTTCTGCATTAGTTTGAAAGTAAATAATGTTTATATACTCCTCATTATGTTATTTACATTATACATATTATAATGATGATGATGAATACTCCTCCAGATGCCACTGTGATCACAAACACTAGATTCCCAGCAGCACCATGATGAACTGAAAGAGGAAGATTATCATAATTAACAAACTGATGAATGATGTGAAGATACAGGAGTGTGTTAAAGGAGTCATATTATACGATTTTAAGTTTTCATTTCTCTTGGGAGTGTTAGAAGCTGTTTGTGAATACATAAGATCCCTAAAGTTGCAAAGACTAAAGCCAAAAACCCAAAGAGATATTCTTTATAAATTTAAGACTTGTCCATGCTATCCTAAAATGCCTCATTTAAACACGGCCCCACATTTCTACATCACTGTGTGGGTAGATGTGCATAACATTGCCCAAATATTCACGTAAAGAAGGAGTAACTTTGATTCTCTGTAGTATTGTTGTCGTGGGGATGCTGTGTTTCGTTGTGAGAGTGAAACTACTTTGTTTGAGCTTCCAAAAGAGGACACAACTAGAAAGCAGTGGTTACTGTTCCTGAACAGTTCAAATCAAATATACATGTGTGTGGAGCACATTTTACAGAGGATGTTTCCTGAACCTGGAGATTATACACTGTAAAAGGTGATACTCTATATTTACTCAATAAAATTGTGGCAACAGATTACAAACAATATTAATAATTCAATTTAACACGTTAGAATTAATTAGAATTAATCAAATGAGATGCTTAAAAGCAATCATCCAAAATGAGTAAAATAACATGAAAAAAGAAAAAAAGTAAAATGTATACAAAAATATTGGTTATGTTACACAAGATGAGAAGCACCTGGCTGCATCCTGCGTATAAAGGCGAGGTTGCACATGTCAACCTGCCCCATACCTACTCTGATTGGTTCGATTGTCTTTCATAGGCATACATGATAGGAAATGTGTGCGTAGTTGAAGCACACTGTTAAAAATAATACACTATATTCAATTAATACAATTGTGGTAACAGATTACAAGCAATATTATTAATAATATAAATTTAATACATTAGAATTCATTAGAATTAATCAAATGAGATATTTAGAAATTAACCATTCAAAATGAGTCAAATAGCACAAAAAAATAAAGGTAAAATTAAAAAAAAAATTATTTGAGAAAAAGAAACAAAACACTATTATGATGAATACTATGTTATGCATAGCAGGCCAGTAGTTGGTGACTAAGGATCACAGCACAAAAATGTAATTCATGTTTTTGTTGATTAAATGAAGATGATACAGGCATCGTGTTCAAAAGCTTAAGTTTTCAAGCCCCCAAAACAGAGGTTTTGAAGAAACCTGATGTTAACAAACAGAATCACTGAAGGAGAATAATCTAATTACCATTATTGTGGTCAGTGTTTGCTGTAGTTGGGCTCTTGACCTTTAAATTTCTAAAAAAGCGAATGAAAAGTAAGATCAGGTGGTGTTTGTATGTTTTGACATTATTTGATCTGAATTTTTGAGTTGGTTGTGTCTTACCTACAACAGGCGTCCTGGGGTTGTACAGTTTAAGGTCAGAATTCTTAAACTCTTGATTTTACATAAAATTCCAGGTGTTCTATTGTTGAATTACAGGGGCTGCTTTAATGAATGTTAATTTATCTCAGAGAACAGGCTCTGTTTATAACACTCAGGTCAAACGATAATTATGTAAAACCAAACCAAACACCACCTTAACATCTCTTCTAGTGATGTGTCGTTCTTGAACGATTCATTCATTATGTGACTCGGAAAGAACGATTCGTCTCGGGGGGTGATTATGTTCAGCAAATAGTAATTCACCTGTGTCAGTCAATGCTGTCTTGAGCCGGAAAGAGAATTGATTAGTTCATAGTTTGGGTCTATCGGGTTTTTGACTCGTTCCTTAATTACGTGACAGTCCCATTCGCTAAACACAATGCAATCCGAGCCGGAAAGAGAATTGATTAGTTCATAGTTCGGGTCCATTGGGTTTTTGACTCGTTCCTTAATCATGTGACCATAGACAGTAAAAGAAATGGACACAGCGACCCCATTGGAACTCAATTGAGACAAGTGAAGCCCATTTTTAGCGATTTTTAGCACTTCCTTTTCTGACGTGCAGACTCAAACTAAACTTAATGACGTCAGCAACCTGTCTGACAGATGTAAATCTTCTAGTAGCTGTGCGTGCAAACTGCCGTCGTTAATCTTGCAGAGACGGCGAGCTTGAGCGAGGATTTCTTTGGCGTGAGTGAGCAGGAATAAGTATTCTGAAATATTTTGTCCCATTGCTTTTATGGACTCTATATCTATGGGCTGCTCTCTTGACGTCTCCCCGATTGCCTGCGAGCTTCTCCTCCTGTCTGTACGGTAATTTCTCTACTGTGTGACAGAGAGTCGAGTGGTTATGATGCAATTGTTAGCCTATTTTTACAAAAACTTTTCTACGGGGCCATAATGTAACATAGAAGGTAATGGAGCCCTTTATACATTGTCGTGTATCTTTAGAAATAAATAAAGGACAAATGGAGTCTTTAAACGCCTCAGATGTAAAGTTATTCACTGTCAAAGTGACGCCAAAATGAATGGCAGTCAATGGGATGCTAACGCAAGTGAAGTTTTGCTACAAGATGGCGGCACGCGGCCGACTTCAACTTCCGGTCAACTTCCTTCCCGCCTGCATGTGACAGCCCCATACGCTAACCCAATGCAGTCTGAGCCGGAAAGAGAATTGATTAGTTCATCTCATGAGTCTTTCAGTTCAAGTCATTCCTTAATCTCGTGAAAGACCCATATGCTAAAACCAATGCAATATTGAGCCGGAAAGAGAATCGATTAGTTCATCTTTTCGGGTCTTCGGGTTGTTCGTTCTTTTGTCACGTGACTAGAGTAATTAGTTAATTTACAACCTTCCTTACAAATGGGTGAATAGTACTTTTTTATTTTTTTAAATTTTAATTGTTGGTTATGCTTTAAACGTTGTCCATATGATGGCGAAATCACTTTGATGAAGAGATTTTTTTTTTCACAGTGGATTCTAATCTTCAAAAATGACCTTGTTGTATGATTTATGTCTTTTGAGATCACCCTTCAGATTAGACTATATAACTGTAGTGTTACTTGTTTAGGATTCAAAATGTTATTTGCTTTTCATTTATGTCATTATGTCCTTTTTGAGCAATCTTCTTGTACATATATTAGAACAAAATGTCAAGTTTGCCTAGGAAAAGCGATTATTATATCAGCAAACTCAAAATTGGTTTAAAAATGAACAAACTAGGCTATAAATACTTTGTATTGTAGGCTTGGATTATTATATTATTATATAGCCTAGTGTTTATTTACTGATAGACAGTCAAAAAGACAAATTCATCAATATTTTATTTATAACAGGGCTTTATTTATTTATAATATAATAACACACCACAGATCCTGAAGAAACAGTAACAAAAACACAGTGACAGAAATGTCAGAACTAGCGTATGGGTCTGTCACATGATTAAGGAACGGCTCGACCTGAAGACTCATGAGATGAACTAATAAATTCTCTTTCCGGCTCAGACTGCACTGGTTAAGCGTAGTGATGGCAAGATGAAGCCTCGTGAAGCATTAAGATTTTCAGCCAAGTGGTTCACAAAAGGGTTAATTTCTGGAATCTGAATTTGCTCACAATACCACCCGGTGGCCAACAAGAGTAAAACAATTAGATATATTACAGACAGAAGTTTAAAGTCCAGGGGTCAGAAAGTAAAATTCCTGCCATATGTTTATTCCACCCATGAACTCAGCAGCTGATTTCACCAGAGGAGGAACCAAGTCATTCCTTCCAAGTCACAAAAGAGTCTCAAGTCAAATCCCAAGTCCTCAAAGAGTTAAAGTCAATGATATAATTAAAATACTAATTAAATGATTATTGTGCATTAGTGATGAACACCTGCTGTTAATTGTGCGTTACAGAGGATCAGATGTTTTATTGGTTAAAATGATGCCACCATCATGGAGATCAGTGTTTGCTTCAATTGGGCTCTTGACCTTTGGCTTCTTGTGTTAGATGTTTCTCTGTAAAAGTACACATGCTGTTATAAAGTAGTGCAATCAGTGCTGTGCAGAAAACTACTATTAGCGGGTTTTACATGATCAAGTAATTATTAGGCATCAGCCTGTTTATTTCCAAAACAATTATATTTCTTTTAACATATGTTCAGTTTTGAAATAACTATATACTATAAACTATATATAAAAAGTAAATACACTTTTATATAAATTTTACAAATTTTTTTTTTAAAAGACAGTATAAGTCATTATACTCAGTAATTACGTCCCCACTGGATGCAACAAATGGCTTGTTTATAATGGGTTTCTTTGGTTTTGTCTCATTGCACTGGCATCGGCATCACAGTATGGTAAGGGGCATAACATTTCCATCACACGCTTGAGGCATTCAGCCAATCACAATGCGCTGGATAGCTGGTCAATTTGAGCACACCTCGCTTTTCAGATTGATGAGCCTTGTAAAAATCAAGTTTCAGGAAGGTAGGGCATTGAGGAGATACAATGATGTACAGTAATGCACAGGAAAATACTGTGTTTTCGAACCTCAAACCACATATACACATTGCATTACATCAAATACAAATAATGTTATTTTTAGCAATGTCATATGACCCATTTAATTAAACCTTCACCTGTGACCGTAACAGCATCTGATCTCTGAGATCCGTGTTGATTGTGAGCCTCACAGTAGAAGCGTCCACTCTGTAGCACACAGAAACTCTGTCCAGATCCAACAGATGAGATTTGATTCTCCTTAAACCAGCTGAAGTTCAGAGCAGGAGGGTTTGAATCACTGCTGCAGATAAGAGTCACTGAATCTCCTTCCAAAAACTGACCAGACTGAATGATGGACACTGAGGCGCTCTTTGGAGGATCTAATGCAGAAAAATACAGACACAGTATCATTATCAGTAACAATAGATTTGGGATGACACACAATTTTTAGAGGATTGAATAGCACATTTATTGAAGCATTATTAACTCACACATGACATTTAAAGTCACAGCATCAGAGTATTTCTCTCCATGTTTGTTTTTGGACTTGCACTTGTATTCTCCACTGTGATCAGAGCTTATGTTTGAGATGCTGTAGATTCTTCCAGATCCTACAAATGTTCCTACTTTAAACCAGCTGATTTCTGCAGGTGGGTTTGAATAACTGCTGCAGATCAGAGTCACTGAATCTCCCTCCACTATTTCACCAGATGGACTGATGGACACTGAGACACTCTTTGGTGGGTCTAAGAAAAGACAAAAGTTATTTGTTTTTTTGCCCCAAACATTAACTCAACAATTATTATACTAATGAATCTGTACTCACACATGACATTGAGCTGAACAGCAGGAGAGATGTAAGTGTGTTCCTGTAGAGCACAGCTGTATCTGCCTGCATCCTCTCTTCTGACTGACTGCAGCATGAGTTGATTGTTTCTGTCTCTTTTTTCAGTTAATGGCTGTGAGTTTCTGTACCAGATGAATGTTGCTCTGTCAGTCAGATCGCAGCTGCTTTTACATGTCAGATGGACTGAATCTCCCTCTGTCACTCTTTTAGGAGACTCCACCTGAAGATCTGAACACAACACACACATTTTATCGAGTGCTGCTGATTATTATTCAACATAATGCACAGAAGAAGAGGGAAACCTCATCAAAGTCACCTGTCACAGTAAGAGTCACTCCTGGATCACCGATCCATTTTCCATCTGTTACATTAGTTGTGAATCTGAAATAGTACATGTGTGAATCCTTCTGTGTCACATGACTCAGTCTGATGGTGCAATTGTTCTGTTTATCTCCCAGATACTGAAGCCTCTGACTGTATTCAGGGTCCTCAGATAGATCTGGAAGCTTTTCAACCTTTACAGGATTTTTGGTCCAGAACAATTCCCTGATCTCATATCCAGTAGGGTATGTATAAGTGCATCTCATTATCACTGATGAGTGCTTTAGTGCACAGATGTGTGAATGTCTGTAATTCACACCCAAATCAGCACTAGAAACCCCTGAAACACAGAATTCATAAAGTGAATAAAATATGAGCAGCTGAAAGTTGGTGGGGAAATGCATGCAATATCTTCAATGTTTCTAAAGTGTTGCAGAGACTCACCATGAATCAAGGTCAGAAAGATCAGAGTAAGAGGAGGAGCCATTCTGACTGACATCAGCATAACAATACCTACAACAACAACAAAAAAATAGAGGCATATTAAAGCTGTAATGAACCAGTTTTATTTATCATTTATTTATTTATTTGAAGATCATTTTAAAGTAATCTTCATTTGTAATTTTTAAAGAACAATATAATTATCACTGTCAGTCTAGTTGCTATTGTTTTTTGAGGTTTAGTCAGACTCAGTGTGACTGGTTTAGAAACACTCTGGTTAAACTGTTAAATTTGCCTGATCTCACCTTGCTCTTTCTGCCCAGTGCAAATTAATAGACAAATACTGGCATTTTATTCTCTCTCTATTCTCTCCATTCTCAATACTGTAAAATGCCAGCATTTCTTTTCCTTATAAGTAAGATAAAAACACATTTATTTATTTTTGTTTTGTTTCCTATGCACTGCACTGTTAAAAATAACTGTAATAAACAGCCAAATTATGACAGTAACATGCTGCTCTGTAAAAAATTATTTGGTTAAATAACAATGGCATCAGGTACACTGTAAAACATTTAAAAATGTGAGTTAACTCAACTTACAGATACTCTTTGTTTCAACTCACGTTAAGTTTCACAATTTATTTAACTAATGGTCATTTGTTGTTTCAACTTGATGCTCTGAGATAATTTTAACCAATAAAACATTGACATCTGATCCACTGTATTTCTCAATAACAGCAGGTGTTCATCACTAATGCACAATCATCATTTAATTATTCACTTAATTATCTCATTAACTTTAACTCTTTGAGGACTTGGGATTTAACTTGAGACTTTTTGGTGACTTGGAAGGAATGACTTGATTCCTCCTCTGGTGAAATCAGATGCTAAGTTCATGGGTGGAGCAAAAATATGGCAGGACTTTTACTTTCTGACTCCTGGAGTGTCCACCTCTGGAGACGAAAAAAAAAAAAAAACCTTTGACACCATGATTGTGGTGACTATTTGCTTAATATTTGCTTAATATTTGCTAATAAATTTGTTTCTAAACAATTGCATTACTGTTTTGCAGCAAACATTTGTGCAATGTTGATATAACTCTTGATCTAGCAGGTGATTTGTGCTTTTACTGACTGTATGATATTGATTATTTTCTTGATTAGATATTTGAAGAAAACAGCTTGTGGCTTAGTTGTTACAGTTAGTTGTTAGGATTGCCGTGTATTCACTGCTTTGTGTGTGAACTTTGGATGGGTTAAATGCAGAGCACGAATTCTGAGTATGGGTCACCATACTTAGCTGTATGTCACTTTCACAAAAAAAAGAGAAATCTCATTGTGCAAATGTCACCATATAATGCTTCAATATCAAGGGAAAAAAAAAAAAAACACATATGGCCGGACTTTTACTCTTTGGCTCCTGGATTTCCCACCTCTGGTTCTTACAGTGCTTTCATCCAAGGAGGTCCTTCAAAAAATATCAGTAACCGACGTCAAAATGTACTGCATTCTGAGTCTATTCCATTGTTTTGGCAAATCAAGTGTCTCTTTAACATAGACACCATGTGTATCCTTTGTCCTATGAGCGTCTCTTTCAGGCATGCAGTGTCAAGGCTAATAAAAAAGTACTATACTGAAACCAGGAGATGAAATGGATTTTCAGGCAAATTACACTCACTCAGTAGATGATCGTTTCTATGTTACAGTTAGACATTGTTTTTAAAATGAAAAGGATTTAGCAAATTCTGATGTGTGTTTTTGTTAATTAATATATATATATATGCAGCTGACACTGACTGAGGAAGCACAAGTTTAGTAATAAATAATTACACGCATTCAATCAACAATACTTTCGCCAGTGCTTTGCGGCAAGCTTTAAGCACGCTTGAGCATGGAATAGGCTATAAATGCCTATTTATTAAAGAATGGTTTAATAGGTTATTATATTAATCAATTTAATTATAAACATGGGACTAGTTAACTAGGAAAAAATCTTTAAAAAACACAGTAGCAAAAACGAAAATATTACCAGCACAAACGAAGCAGCATTTGCAGCATATGTGGGGTTGAGTGAGGCCATCGCCTATAATTCAATGTCTTATTTAAAAAAAAAAAAAAAAAAAACGAAGCAGCACAAACAAAACTTTTACCGGCACAAACAAGCAAAAATGAAGCACTCATGATTGAACCTATTTTTGGGTGAATTTGGAGTATGTGGGGGGCTGAGTGAGGTCATCAACTATAATTCAATGTATAATATTTTAAAAACTGAAGCATCACAAATGAAAATATTACTTGTAAAAACAAAGCACAAACAAACAAGTCTATTTAGGGTGAATTTGGAGTATGTGGGGGGCTGAGTGACCTCAGAATGACCCATAAGTATTATTTGAATATCCAAAAAAAAAACAAAGTAGCTCAAGCGAAACTTTACCGGCACAAACCAGCACAAACGAGGCACAAACGATCGAACCTGTTTTAGGTTAATTTGAAGTATGTGGGGGGCTGAGTGACGTCATCACTTATAATTCATCTCCTATAAGCAGAGGTGGGAAGTCCAGGGGCCAAAGAGTAAAAGTCCTGCCATATTTTTGCTCCACTCATGAACTCAGCAGCTGATTTCACCAGAGGAGGAACCAAGTCATTCCTTCCAAGTCACCAACAAGTCTCAAGTTAAATCCCAAGTCCTCAAAGAGTTAAAGTCAATGAGATAATTAAGTGACTAATTAAATGATGATTGTGCAAAAAACTAAAGAATGGAATAATGTATGATGGTTCTTTCTACGGCACAAAACAGCACAAATCGAGCACAAACAAAATGCACCAGTTTGGGGCGATTTGGACGGCATGGGGTGGAGAGTGACGTCACTTTCCCGAATCCAAAGGGTTATTTCTAAGGAAGAGGACAATAAAATGGGGAAGTCGTGGCCTAATGGTTAGAGAGTTGGACTGGCAATTGAAGGGTTGTGAGTTCGATTCTCGAGCCGGCAGGAGTGCATGTACAGTTCTCTCTCCACCTTCAATACCATGACTTAGGTGCCCTTGAGCAAGGCATTGAACCCCCAACTGCTCCCCGGGCGCTGCAGCATAAATGGCTGCCCACTGCTCTGTGTGTGTGTGTGTGTGTGTGTGTGTGCGCGCGCGCACTTTGGATGGGTTAAATCCAGAGCACGAATTCTGAGTATGGGTCACCATACCCACTGACATTCACCACTGAATGTCACGTCACTCACTCACATATACAATGTTTATTGTAACAGCACAAACCTGCACAAATGAGCTGCACAGTTTTGCGACCATTTTGGGGAGGACAGTTATGTAAGTGAACTTAAAAAGTTTTTTTTTTTTATGTTTAAGAGGGGATCGTAGTTGCAGTGTTTCTTTCAACGGAACAAACTGGGACAAATCGAGCACAAACGAAAGACACCGGTTTGGTGCAATATAGATGAGGTTGGGTGGAGAGTGACGTCACAGCTCCTGAATTAAAAGCTTTGAGCAAATTGAACAACATGGGGTGGAGAGTGACATACCATGGCCAAAAAAATAAGGTTCAATATCTCAACAACAAAAACAGCACAAACGTAGCAAAAACGAATGGCATAGTTTTGGAGATTATTTCCTTTTATGGGGTGCCAACTTCACAGTGGTATATATTATGCCCCTGAACTGTCCACTTATTTTCTTGAATTTTTATGTGCTTATATTTTTGCTTTTGTCTTAAGTTTTAGTAGCATTTTTTGTGATGTTCAGAAATTAATTGTTCATTTATTTTGTGATTCATACACTGATTCTTGATGTGTCTGTCTAAATTACAACAAAGGTTTTTTTTTAGTTTTTTTTTAAGAGTGATATTGTCTTAACAGTCTTTCATAACGTATGGCTCAGCAGTGTTCCTCATTTTGCTCTAGTATCAATATTCAACAAGAGAAGGGACACAGGATTGGATAAGAAATAAGAGAAAGTTTGTTCTTAGCAGTCTATTAATAACAATACCAGATTTTTTTTCGGCTGACTTTTTTTTTTTGCTATAACAAGGTCCAAAGATGCATTGTTACAGTATGCAAAAAAATAAATAAAATAAAAACCTTTAGTGATGAAAAGTCACGGTTCAAGAGGCCAACTAAAGTAAAAAATGATCCCCATCATGGTAGTGAAAAAAAAAAAAACACCTAAACCTCTTTAACTCTGAATAAGATCATCTGTAGACATCTGACAGAAATAAAGTCAGTCTGGTTAGTAATTTGAATCTGTTGAAGCTGTTTTAGGAGTTGTTTATAATCAGATCTTGAGAGATTTGATTAATTATTTTATTTCAGTTGATTTAATCTAAGGCTGTGTCTGAAGTCAGTTGTAGTAGTTCTTGTGTTTCTCTTTCCTTCAGTGATTCTGTTTGTTAATAGCAGGTGTTCATCACTAATGCTCAATCAATTAATCAGAATTATAACATTAACTTCACTGATTCAGTGTTACTCTAACACTCTGTAGTGTGCACACATTATAAGTGTTCATTTAAAACAGTATTTTGTTGTGAAAGTGAAGAACAAACTGATCTCTGCTTCATTACAGTTTGAACATATTTTTTCATCGCGAATGTTGATATTCCTTCAAATCAGCCGACACGGCATTAGATCTGGCTTTTGTTCACACAGCGCTCATCCTGGGTTGAACCCGGCAATGTTACTAGGTCCCCGACCCGGGTTCAATGCCGGAATCAATCCCGGGACGTGTTTTCTTTCACACAGAAGGCGACCCAGCAATGGTCCGGCAAAATGCCGGATCCGACGTGCAGTGTGAAAGGGGCTTTAGACCAACATACAAAACTTGCCATTGAATGAAACCCACCGCCCCCCAGAACCACAAACAAACAAAAAAGAAATAAAATAATAATAATAATAATAATACAAATAAAACAATTTACTCTGTAAAGTTTGGCCAGAAATAAATTACTTTCTAGCTTGATTTTTAAAAAAAAGTTTTAAAGACAAAGATAGTTTTAACCGCAGTTATGTATATATAACTCCACATCTGTTCACACTCAATACACAATCCATATTTTCACTGCTAAAGACAGTTAATTGAAAACATAAATAAAACAGTTCAAGCTTTCAGTTTAGATCTGCATTCATTACATACTTAACTAATGTCTTAGTCACTGCGGTTCTCCTATGTTCTTATGAAAACCCAACAGAAGTTACAATATGCAGTGATAATGTAATTTTTACTTTTATGTTAGAGTTTACAAACAAACAATAATACAAATATTTACATTAAAGAAAGTTCTGAACTACTGTAGGTGTTTAATAAAAAACCACTATGCCTTTTGAAGTTAAACCTTAGAGTGAGTTATCTCCTCTTTAACACAAACACACAAAATATATGTGATGATAATGCATCTGAAGAAAGATGATAAAAGAAGCTCTTACCTGTTTCACCAAGTAATAGCATTACAAATGATCAGGATGAAAGCAGCACAGTGGTTTTCACACTCTCATGTGATGCGTGTACATTATCTTTTTACTATGTGGTTATGACACTTCACTTTCTGCAGATAGTGGCAATAATTGGCCATCATCACAGTGATGTCATTAGACTGAAGACATAAAACAGAAGTAAAATCTTACATCAGTCCTTAAAATGAAAAACCTTGCATCAGGCCAAATAATGTTTTCCAACCTATGAATATGTTCCCAATGAACCAAGAAAATTATTAATTGATTTTGCATTTGATCATTTTTCCCTAATAGCAATTTGGTAATTAAATAAAAAGGAACAGCTTTATAACATACTGATGGATCAGAAGCACTAAAACATTACAGCTCCTTCTTTATATATATATATTTATATTTCATATTTCATACGTATATTTACTTGCATGACATATTTCCTGTTTTTGGCCCAAGTATTCAAGTGGGTGTGAAGACCACAAGTGTGTGGGTGTGGGTGTAGGTGTGTGTGTGTGTGTGTGTCAGATATAATAGTCAGAGATGGAAGTACTTGGGTGGATGGAGAAAGAGGAAATGAAGCTTCAGAAAGAGGGCACGTTGTCACACGTTGCAAAGGTTGACATAAGGGACTTGTCCAAGACTGTGTCATTGCTGGAGACTGAAAGATGGATGTAACTGGAGATGAAGATATTTGAATAGCCATGGGCCAAGAGAGGGGAGGGTCCTGTGTAATGACATGAGAAGTCTGTACTGATATAGTAGAAAGTGGAGCAGTGGTTGCTGGGCTATGCAGGAATGGAGATTGAGCTTCCTGGCCAGGAATTATACTCACCATCATGATGTACTGCCAATTTTAGATGATTTTCTATATGGTTATCAATGCATAGTTCTGATGTGGTTTTGTATGTCTCACAAAAAGGGCAGTGGTACTGGTTACAGCACCTTTTGGACCTTGAAATAACTGGACAACTGCCCTTTTTAAAGACATTCATCTAATGAACAAAGCAAAAGCAAATAAGTATTCATTAGATTAAAATGAGAATTGCTGTGAGCATTATACAAGTCATGTCAATGACTTGATTCCTCCTCTGGTGAAATCAGCTGCTGAGTTCATGGGTGGAATAAACATATGGAAGGACTTTTATTTTTTGACCACTGGACTATCCACTTCTGCACTGAAAAAAATAATTAATACATTTACTTAATTTTTATCTGGCAAGTTTTTGCACAAGCATTTTTCAAGTAAATTTAACACATTTGGAAATTAAGTAAATTTACTTAACTAAGTTAAGTAAAAATAAAAAAAAACTAATAAGTACATGTAACTTGACCTGTTAAATTTTATTGAGTAAATTTAAATTAAATCATTTAGTAGACACTTTTATCTAAAGCGTCTTACAGTGCATTCAGGCTTACAATTTTCACCTATCATGTGTTCCCGGGGAATCAAGCCCCCAACCTTGCGTTTGCTAATGCAATGTTCTGCCACTGAGCTACAGGAACACTTCAAGATCTTGTGAAAATTAAGTGAAAATTTCACTTACTTTTTTATTTTGGAAAAAGGAATTTGGAAAAGTTTTTACACTAATAAAAAAACAGAGATTCTAGAAATTTCTAAATGTAAAATGATTTTTTTCAACAATTTTATCAAATGAGGGTAAATAAGTCTCTCACTTCTGTCCCTTTTAACCAATTTACAGCAAAGACAGCATGAAGGACTGGATGCACATGATAAATATTCTGCAATTAAGAAAACAGATAAAAGAAATTGCACTGTATAACCCGGCAAGTAAACTTAACGCAAACCGTTTGAGTAAACAGATTGCCTTGATTTAAACCATGTAATTTTTAAAACTTTGCATTCAAGTAATTAAGTGATTAACTAAGTGCTGATTGTGAATTAGTGATGAACAGCTGCTGTTAACAAACAGAATTACTGAAGAAAAGAGAAACACAAGAACTACTACAACTGACTTCAGACACTGAAGTCAGTTGTAGTAGATGAAATCAACTGAAATAAAATACATGAAATCTCTCAAGATCTGATTAAACAACCCCACAAACAGCATCACCAGCTCCACTTATTAATAACCAGACTGACTTTATTTCTGTCAGACGTCTACAGAAGATCTTATTGAGAATGAACTAAGGTTAGGATGTTGATTTATTGTTTCATTTGAAGTAACCATGTTAGAGATCAGTGTTTGCTTTAGTTGTGCTCTTGACCCTTGATTTCTATCTTAGTCTTTTCTCTGGCTCTTATAATCATGTGTTTCTAAAACACATTTGTTGTAACTCAGAAACCCAGAAGAAATATCATCAGGTGTTACCTAAGTGTACCTAAGTGTAGTTTTTTATATTTTATATCAGTGATGAGAATCATCAATTATTGATCCGTATGAAGTCTAATCTCTGATGAAATATGTGTTATGTAATTTGATTGATTATAGTAAAAGTGATTCTAAGACCCAGTGGTTCTGTGATAATCAGTTAATCTGAATGACTTTTCAAACATTTTGGTCTTCTACCTTGTCAAAGAGTCACACACAGAGATCAGTAATCAGCATATGAACCTCAACAATGGTGACCATAAAAAAATGCTGCAGAGCATGCTGGGATCCATGGATGAGTTTTTCTACTACAATAGTACCCATCATGCATTGCAGCATGTTTTTTTCGTCACCATTGTAGAGGTTCATATTCTGATTATTGATGTCTGTGTTTGACCAACTACTGGCATAGAAGAAAAATGTATGAGTACAAAATGTTTAGAAAGTCATTTTTATATTAACTGATTATCATAGAACAACTGGCTTTTAGTGTCATTTTTACTAGAACCACTTCAACTAATTACACTACTTCATCAGAGATTAGACTCCGTATGGATCAATAATTGATGATTATCAACAATATAAAGTATAACATCCTAAATCTAGGTACACGTTAACACCTGATGGCATTTCTTCTGAAACAAGACACAGCCAAGAACTACAGCTGACTTCAGCCACAGGTTTGAAGATTTAAACAATCAACAAACAGCTTTACCAGCTTCACTCATTACTAACTAGACTGACTTTATTTCTGTCAGATCAGAGATCAAAAGTTCTTATTGAGAGTTACAGAGATTTAGATCATGATGTTTTATTGTTTTGTTTGACGTTACCATTGTGAGTGAATTTTTTTAACAGTCTTTCATAAGTCATGGCTCAGCAGAGTTATTTTGCTGTAGTATCATAATTCAATAAGAGAAGGAACACGGGATTGGATCAGAAATAAGAGAATGTTTGTTCTTCTAAATTATCTCATTATAAGTGTTCATTTAAAACTGAGGATTTTGTTGTGGGGTTTAAAGGGTTAAAGATTTAAGATGAAGAAAAAAACAGCATGAAACATAATTTAACAGTAATAAACTGTAATTAATTTACAGGAAACAAACTGTAGAAAAACAGTTATTTACTGGCACCCCTGCTGCCAGTAAATAACTTTTTTCTACAGTTTGTAGCCGTAAATTAATGTTTGCCAGCAAAAAAAGTGTTATTCTACAGTTTGTTGCTAAGTCAAGGAAAAAACTTTAATATACTGTAAAATGTAAAAGTCAGATTTTCTCAATTACAAAAAAAAAGTTAATTAGACTAAAATATTTGTGAACATCCATAGAAAGTTATGCAAAGTCATACACCGATAAAGAGAGTAAATACTGAACTCAACTGTATTAATGTGTGTTTGCACAAGAGAAAACTGTTAGTTTAATGTAGTTGTGTGGTTCACCATTGTGCTGGAGAGTAGAGCCTGTGCTTCAGTCAATGATGAGCCACAAAAGCTGATCTTCTGCTGCTTTGTATAAAGACAGTATATGTGGAGTTGCTGATACAGTGTTGATCTCTGTGTTGAGCATTTCAGCACATACATGTGTGCTATAGCTGACAGTGAACTGTAGTGATTTGAGTAAAAGTTAGGCATTTAGTTACTTTACTATTACACATTAAGTGTTTGCAGTTTTATATTAAGAAATATTCCTTCTCAGTGGACTCAAATGAAATAAGTTCATAATACTAACATCGTATGAATGCTAGTTTTTAAACTCAAACTGTTTGATGCAGAGTGAGTGGAATTAATTTCCATGGTAGAATTTACGAAAAAAAGAGCAGTAAATTAATGGATGAGAGCTTTAAATTAACAGTACTTTACTGGCACCCCTGCTGTCAGTAAATTACTGTTATTTAACAGCACAATTTTTACAGTGTACACTGTTAAAAATCACTGTAAAAAAACGGCCAAATTTCAACAGTAACATACTGTTTTTCATTAAAATAGTGCATTCTGGGTAATATTCATCATTTTTGAGAAGGTAGCCTGCTGCTATATATCGTAAATTAACAACATTCAAAGTTGACACTCAGAGGCGGTGTTTCAAATCACACCCTACACCCTCATTCACTATTCCCTACATGAGTTTACTAATATATTCCACCTGATAGAGAGAATGAACACTAATGAGTGAATTCAGACACTGATCAACAGCTGCTGTTAATGAGAAGAATCACTGAAGAAAAAAGAAACAAGACAAACACATGAACTACAACTGACTTCAGCCACATCCTTAGATGAAAACAATGGAATATTTAAACAATCAACAAACAGCTTTACCAACTTCACTCATTACTAACCAGACTGACTTTATTTCTATCAGATCAGAGATGAAAATATCTTATTGAGAATTACAGAGATTTAGATTTAGATGACAGTTTGAGTTTTAAATATTTTGGGCAGCAGTGTCTGCAACACTCAAATAGAGACATGAACAATCAGCATATGAATCTCAACAATGGTGACAACCAAAAGGTTCATGATGCAATGCATGCTGGGTACCAGCACAGGATAAATTATGCCCCTGAATTGTTCACTTAATTCTGAATTCTTATGTGCTTATTATTTTGCTTCTGTCTTAGTCTTAGTAGCATGTTGTGTGATGTTCAGAACTGATCTGTTTAGTTAATTTGTGGATTGTCACCATTGTTGTGATTCATACGCTGATTCTTGATGTTTCTGTCTAAATTTCAGCAAAGGTTTTTTTTTATGAGTGAAATTTTCTCAACAGTCTTTCATAACTTAAGGCTCAGCAGGGTTTCTTATTTTGATGAAGTATCAATATTCAATAAGAAAAGGGACACAGGATTGGATCAGAAATAATGAGTGTTTGTTCTTGTCAATCTATAAACAATAAAACCAGATTTTCTTTCTTTAGTTGTTGAAAAGTCACGTTCAAGAGCCCAACTAAATTAAACACTGATCTCCATCATGGTAGTGAAAAAAACACCTAAACCTATTTAACTCTCAATAAGATCTTCTGTAGACATCTGACAGAAATATAGTCAGTCTGGTTAGTAATGTGAATCTGGTGAAGCTGTTTTAGGAGTTGTTTAATCAGATCTTGAGAGCTTTGATGAATTCTTCTATTTCAGTTGATTTAATCTAAGGCTGTGACTGAAGTCAGTTGTAGATCTTGTGTTTCTCTTTCCTTCAGTGCCGTTAAATTTAAGAAAAACAAATTGTGCAATTCACTCACATATTTCAACTAAATGAAACACTGATCTCCACAATGGTGACGTCAAAGGAAACAATAACATTATCATCTAAATCTCTGTAATTCTCAATAAGATCTTTTGATCTCTGATCTCTGATCTAATAGAAATAAAGGCAGTCTGGTTAGTAATGAGTGAAGCTGGTAAAGGTGTTTGTTGATTGTTTAAATCTGTAATTCTCAATAAGATCTTTTGATCTCTGATCTCTGATCTGCAGAGGTGTAAAGTCCAGGGGTCAGAAAGTAAAAGTCCTGCCATTTTTTTTGTTCCACCCATGAACTCAGCAGCTGATTTCACCAGAGGAGGAACCAAGTCATTCCTTCCAAGTCACAAACTAGTCTCAAGTCAAATCCCAAGTCCTCAAAGAGTTAAATTCAATGAGATAATTAAGAGACTTATTGTGCATTAGTGATGAACACCTGCTGATATTGTGCGTTACAGAGGATCAAATGCTGATGTTTTATTGGTTAAAATGATGCCACCATAATGGAGTTTTTGCTTCAGTTGGGCTCTTGACCTTTGGCTTCTTGCATTATGATAAAGTAATTGTTACGCATCAGCCTTTTTTTTTCCAAAACAACTTTATTTCATTAAGCATATGTTCTGCTTTTTAATAATATAACTTGTGGAACTGCCACATGCTAATGAACTGTTGGTTTAATAGTTATAATAACTTAATTTGAAATCTAATGTATGTAAAGAATATTTATTTTTGAACCCTTCTTCTAATAAGACGCACAGACATCATGAACCAGCATATGAATCTGAACAATGGTGACAATCAACAAAATGCTTCATGCTGAAGTGCATGCTGGGTAACACCATAGTAAAAACTCCCATCATGCAGCATGAATAATTATTTTCACCACTGTTGAGGATCATATGATAAGTACTCATGTCTAGAATCCTGACCCTGTAAAATTTTCCCCCCAATATTTAAGCATTATGGTAATATCTGTTTAATGGCACTTTTATTGTAGTTCAGGAATAACTGAACATCACTTAAGAAACCAAAGAGAGACACCTTCATGATGTTTATTTCAATGTTTTAGAAGAAATAAAGAGCAATTTAAATTGCTTTCAAGTTTTTAATTCTGCAATGTGTTAATGTTTACTATGTAACACAACCGCAAGTGCTTAAAAGCAAATTACTTTAAATTATTAAAAGGGTCAAGACCCCAACTAAAGCAAACACTGATCTCCATGATGGTGGCATCATTTTAACCAATAAATCATCCAATCCTCTGTAATTCTCAATAACAGCAGGTGTTTATCACTAATGCATAATCATCATTTAATTAGTCACTTAATTATCTCACTAAATTTAATTATTTTAGGACTTGGGATTTATCTTGAGACTCATTTGTGACTTGGAAGGAAAGACTTGGTTTTTCCTCTGGTGAAATCAGCTGCTGAGTTCATGACTGGAACAAAAATATGGCAGGAATTTTACTTTCTGACCTCTGGACTTTACACCTCTGATGCCCATGCAGACTGGAATTTTTCTTCCTCTTTCTTGGGTGCTGCCCACACAAGAAAATATAGACATCATACCATGATCCAATGGAATTTATTTATAATAAACCCAAAATGCTTAAAAAAAAGATTGATCAGTGATTCATGGATTTTTTACATTAAGTCTAGTAGGGCATTTTTACAGTTTCACTTGTTTTTGCATAGAAGAGATGTTCAGGTATAAATTTAACAAAAATACAATAGTTTTTTTGTTGTTGTTGTTGTTGTTGATGTTTTACATTGTCCATCATTTCTTCCTGGAAACATTTTCAGAAGAATTTGAAACATGTATTGAGTAAGACTATATTTCATCACTTTGACCACAGACGGACATCTTATTCTTAAACACCCTTGAGATATTTTCTTTTCAACTTCAGTTTACTGGCAAAAGAGAACTGACAGGATCTAGTGGGCAGTAGAGGTGGGTGGCACAGGAAATAACCCCATCCAGAATCCCAACCTATGCAATGAATCAGTGCCCACTGGCAGTGTCTCAACATACGTCACTAATCAAAATCTTCAAAACTATGCCTGGGTTTGTAATGACAGTCAGAGAGTATTATAGTATTTATGGTAATGCATGAACTGTGAAATCCCTGTCAGTGTTGTGTGTAACTAATACAGTTAATACAGGATGTTTTGGTTGCTGCTGCGTACCTGTTAAATAAACGAACAAGAGTCAGAACAAGGAACTGCATGTATCATCTTTTGAGTTAATATCATCTTAACATTACAGTGTTTTCCTAAGCTCTACAGCACCACACGTTTATCAAATGTGATTCCAATGATTTCCCAACACTGAAAAAAACAATTTAAATAAATAAAAATTGCTTTCTCACGTCTGGTGTTGACAGCCTCAGACTATGTCTACATTGATCCAGATAAATGTATAAACACCATTTTTGTTTCAAAACCTCCAAAATAGTGTTTTCAAGAGATTTCTAAAAGTTTTTCTTGCACACTGGAAGTAAGTAAAGGAACTAGCTACTGGCAATATATACACTGATACTCTGCTGTAAGTATTTAAGACATACTGCAGCTGCACAAATAGCAATAACTCATATAATCCATAATAGAACAGAAGGAAAATACTTTTTAATACTCATTGACTACTGAGGATATACTGAGAAGACCTCTGGATCTTCTACTTACTGTCTGATTCTGATATTCAGAAGAGCACGACTGATGAACAGCAGCTCTGGGATGGACAGACTATGTGAAAGACAAATTGATTATTTAATAGATGAAATCACTTTTTAATGCACAAATTCTTTTGCACATGCATGATTGTGCTGTAGTTTTTGAGATTTCACTTACTGCGAGTGTGTTGTACACATCAGAAGAACTGGACTTGAGATCTAGAGTCATATATGTGCTTATACTGGGATCATTGTTCTACAGGTAAAGAGATATAATGCACACACACATCTTTATACAAATAAAGAAATATATATATATATATATATATATATATATATATATATATATATATATATATATATATATATATATATATATATATATATATATATATATATTAGTGTGTGTGTGTGTGTGTGTGTGTGTGGTGCATTAATCATCTCACCACATACTCGTGTACAGCAAATATTCTGTTCATCCTTTTCCTCTGACTGTCAATAAAGGAACAGTTAATCGTTTCATATATATAATTAGTAATCAAATATGCTTCTGCATTAGTTTGAAAGTAAATAATGTTTATACACTCCTCATTATTTTATTTATATTATAAATAGTATAATGATGATGATAAATACTCCTCCAGATGTCACTGTGATCACAAACACTAGATTCCCAGCAGCACCATAATGAACTGAAAGAGGAAGATCATCATAATTAACAAACTGATGAATGATGTGAAGATACCGGAGTGTGTTAAAGAAAACATATGATGCGATTTTAAGTTAACATTTCTCTTGAGAGTGTTAGAAGCTGTTTGTAAATACATAAGATCCCTAAAGTTGCAAAGACTAAAGTCTCAAACCCAAAGAGATATTCTTTATAAAAGTTAAGACTCGTCCACACCCTCCTAAAACACCTCGTTTAAACACCCCCCCCCCCCACATCACTATGTGGGTAGATTTGCATAACGCTGCTTAAATATTAATGTAAAGAAGGAGTAACTTTGATTCTCTGTAGTATTGTTGTCGTGGAGATGCTGTGTTTTGTTGTGAAAGCAAAACTACTTTGTTCGGGCTTCCAAAAGAGGACACAACTAGAAATCAGTGGTTAAGTTGGTATTTACAACACTGTTCCAGATCAGTTCAAACCAAATATTCATACCAAATATTCATGTGTGTGCAACACATTTTACAGAGGACTGTTTCCTGAACCTGGAGAGTAGACTACAATTCCGGCTGTTCTGACTCACAGTCTGTAAGTATGTTTTCATATTTAAATAATTTGTGACTGATGATTCAAATGTGAGTTTTGAGCAGTGTAGGGTAGCGCTTGTTTATTGCTTCTTAGATCACAAATGCAGACAGAGTTTTACATTTACACAGCATGATAAACAACGCAATGCATAAAAAGACAGTATAAGTCATTATAATCAGTAATTATGTCACCACTTAGTGCAACAAATGGCTTGTTTATAATGGGTATCATTGGTTTTGTCTCCTCGCACTGGGACACAGCATCACAGTATGGTAAGGGGTGTAACATTTCCATCACACGCTTGAGGCATTCAGCCAATCACAATGCACTGGATAGCTGCTCAATTGGAGCACACCTCGCTTTTCAGAACGATGAGTCTTGTGAAAATCAAGTTTCAGAAAGGTGGGGCATTAAGGAGCAACAATGATGTACAGTATGTGGAAAATAATTTGTTTTGGAACCTTAAATGGCATAAACACATTGCATTACACCAAACACACAAAATAATGTTATTTTTAGCAACGACTTATGACCGCTTTAATTAGGGCTGGGCGATATATCGAACGATATGATCATGCGCATCTAATCAATAAAGCTGCTTCCGTGATCACCGCTAAAATCGCCATCACCTGCTTATAATTGGAGTGGCATTTAATAGACAGCAGAGGTGGGACTTTCAAGTCACAAGCAAGTCTTCAAGTCATATCCAAGTCCTCAAAGGGTTAAAGTTAATAAGATAATTAAGTGACTAATTAAATGATGATTGTACATTAGTGATGAACTTCTGCTGTTAACAATCAACATCACTGAAGTAAAGCGAAACACAAGAACTACAACTGAATTTAGCCACAGCCTTCAACTGAAAAAAAAAAAAAACACTATGCCACCATAATTGTGGTCAGGGTTTGCTTTAGGTAGTGTCTTGACCCTTTTACTAATTCAAAGCAATTTGATTCAAAACAATTTCAATATTGTTTTCGCAACAAACATGTATGCATTGCTGAGTCGAACCTTGTAGTAACAGATGATCTTTTGCTTTTTCTGTTTATAACTCATGTTGACTTGGACATCGTGAGATAGTCTTTGGATTGTTGACTGACATTCAGCTTTTACCAGAGTTGGGACTTTCAAGTCACAAGCAAGTCTTCAAGTCATATCCCAAGTCCTCAAAGGGTTAAAGTTAATGAGATAATTAAGTGACTAATTAAATGAAGATTGTGCATTAATGATGAACACCTGCTGTTCTTGAGAATTACAGAGCATCAGATGTTGATGTTTTATTGGTTAAAATGATGCAACCATAATGGAGATCAGTGTTTGCTTTAGTGGGGCTCTTGACCCTTGACTGTCGTGTTAGATCTCTTTATGTAGCATTGCATGAGGTGCTGTAAAGCAGAGAGAAGACATTAATCTGTATGTGATAGGTGGTCAGATTACAATCAAATTAACATTAGCTCTATTTAAGTTTGGCATAATGAACCCAGTAAAACTACACTATGGAAAAAAAATTAAGTGAATTTTAAATCTACTAAGTGCATACAAAATTTGAAAAAAACTACACTCTGTAGACACACACAGAAATCAAGAACCAGCATATGACTCTCAACAGTGGTGACAATCAACAAAATGTTGCATGCTGGGTAAAACCTTAGTAAAAACTCCCGTCATGCACTGCAGTATGAAAAATTGTCACCACTGTTGAGGATCGTGTGATAAGTGTGTTTGTCTAAAAACCTGAACTGATTGTCTCCTTTTGTGTCTTTAAACATTGAAGCATTGTGATCTTTTTTTACTTCAGTTCAGTAATAGCTGAGTGTCAGTCTACTATCCAAAGATAAACACAATTTCATGATGTTCAGTCATCATGAGTTATAAGCAGAAAAAGCATAAGGTCAATCTGTTACTGCAAGGTTCGACTCAGCAATGCATACATGTTTGTTGGGAAAACAATATTGCAATTGTTTTGAATCAAATTGGTTTGAATTAGTAAAACGGTCAAGACACTACTTAAAGCAAACCTTGACCACAATTATGGTGGCATAGTGTTTTTTTTTTTCTTTTACTTTTTTTTCATTTGAAGGCTGTGGCTAAATTCAGTTGTAGTTCTTGTGTTTCTCTTTACTTCGGTGATGTTGATTGTTAACAGCAGATGTTCATCACTAATGCACAATCATCATTTAATTAGACACTTAATTATCTCTTTAGCTTTAACCCTTTGAGGACTTGAATATGACTTGAAGACTTGCTTGTGACTTGAAAGTCCCACCTCTTATAGACAGAGCCGTAGATCGCTGACAAGCCACGCCATATCGCGTTCATTATCGAAGGCGATTCATCTGCGATAATGAACGCGATATGGCGTGGCTTGTCAGCGATCTACGGCTCTGTCTATTAAATGCCACTCCAAGTATAAGCAGGTGATGGAGATTTTAGCGGTGATCACGGAAGCAGCTTTACTGATTAGATGCGCATGATCATATCGTTCGATATATCGCCCAGCCCTACCTTTAATTAAACCTTCACCTGTAACAGTAACAGCGTCTGATCTCTGAGATCCATGTTGGTTGTGAGCTTCACAGTAGAAGCGTCCACTCTGTAGTGCACTGAAACTCTGTCCAGATCCAACAGAGGAGCTTTGATTCTCCTTAAACCAGATGAAATTCAGAGCAGGAGGGTTTGAATCACTGCTGCAGATAAGAGTCACTGAATCTCCTTCCAAAATCTGACCAAACTGAATGATGGACACTGAGGCGCTCTTTGGAGGGTCTAATGCAGATAAATACAGACACAGTATCATTATCAGTAACAACAGATTTGGGATGACAATTTTTAGAGGATTAAATACATATTTATTGAAGCATCATTAACTCACACATGACGTTTAAAGTCACAGCTTCAGAGTATTTCTCTCCATGTTCATTACTGGACTTGCACTTGTATTCTCCACTGTGATCAGAGCTGATCTTTGAGATGCTGTAGATTTTTCCAGATCCTACAAATGTTCTTCCTTTAAACCAGCTCATTTCTGCAGGAGGGTTTGAATCACTGCTACAGATCAGAGTCACTGAATCTCCCTCCACTATTACACCAGATGAACTGATGGACACTGAGACACTCTTTGGAGGATCGTAAACAGACAAAATTGAAGTTTAGTTACAGACACAAACTCTGCAAATTAAAAAGAAAGAAAGAAAGAAAGAAAGAAAGACAAAGTGACTGAATCTGTACTCACGTGTGACACTGAGTTGAACAGCAGGAGAGATGTAAGTGTGTCCCTGTAGAGCACAGCTGTATCTGTCTGCATCCTCTCTTCTGACTGACTGCAGCAGGAGTTGATTGTTTCTGTCTCTTCTCTCAGTTAATGGCTGTGAGTTTCTGTACCAGATGAATGTTGCTCTGTCAGTCAGATCACAGCTGCTTTTACATGTCAGACGGACTGGATCTCCCTCTGTCACTCTTTTAGGAGACTCCACCTGAAGATCTGAACACAACACACACATTATGTCTAGTGCTGCTGTCATACACTGATTGTTATTCAACATAATGCACAGAAGAAGAGTAAAACATCATCAAAGTCACCTGTGACAGTAAGAGTCACTTCTGGTTTACCAAACAATTTCCCACCATGTTTATTAGTGATGAATCTGAAATAGTAATTTTGTAAATCCTTCTGTGTCACATTACTCAGTCTGATGGTGCAGTTCTGCTGTTTATCTCCCAGATACTGAAACCTCTGTCTGTAATCGGGGTCCTCAGACAGATCTGGATACTCAGCTTCACATGAGTCTTCATATTCATTTGTTTTGGTCCAGAACACTTTCCTGATCCGATATCCAGTAGGGTATGTATAATTGCAGTAGACTGTCACTGTTGATCCCTTTAGTGCACAGATGTGTGAAGAGCGGTAACCAACACCACAATACTGGCCAGAAACTCCTGAAACACACATTAAAGGGACTTCACCCAAAATGATTCTGTAATACGTCCTCATGTTGTCTCAAAACTTTATGCAGTCATAAACTACAATTTTTTTAGGCCAACTTCAGGCTTTTTTGTTTTGTTTCAGTTTGCATGATATTGCATTTTTGATTAATTCCAAAAAAAAAAATAAAAACATTAAATAAAAAACACTCATATGATTTGCAGACCCCCAATTAAAGAAAGTCACAAATAAATGTTTTTTCATTAGCAACATTAAACTGTTTATTAATTCTCCAACAGGAGCAACTCACTGTGAATCACAAGCAGAAACACCAGACGAAGAGGAGAAGCCATTCTGACTAACGTCACTACAAAATAACACACACATCGTGATTAACACACAATTTTTAGCCTCAAAAACATAAAGATTATAATATTTATAATTGTTCTCCAAAACAGCATTCATCAGACTATATTCACATATTAAGCAGACTGACTCTTACTGTGTTGTGATGTGTCTGATCTCCAGCAGGCATTCAACTGATATATTTCTCGTGCTTTACATTGTTTATTTTAAAATGATTAGTCAAATGTTTGACTAATGGAAGTAATGGAAGATTTGAAGTAGGCCTATAATTTGCCAGTACACTAGGATCTAGTTTTGGTTTCTTAATAAGAGGCTTGATAACCGCCAGCTTGAATGGTTTTGGGACGTGACCTAAAGATAACGACGAGTTAATGATATTGAGAAGCGGTTCTTCGGCTACAGGTAACAGCTCTTTCAGTAATTTAGTGGGTACAGGATCTAATAAACATGTTGTTGGTGTAGATACAGTGATAAGTTTATTTAGCTCTTCCTGTCCTATATTTGTAAAGCACTGCAGTTTATCTTTGGGTGCGATGGATGAAACTGAAGTGGTAGACGCTGTAGAATCTACATTCGCTATTGTATTTCTAATGTTATCTATTTTATCAGAGAAGAAATTCATAAAGTCATTACTATTTAACTTTGGTGGAATATTTGAATCAGGTGGCGTCTGGTAACTTAGCCACTGTGCTAAATAAAAACCTTGGATTGTTTTGGTTATTTTCAATGAGTTTGTGTATATGCTCTGCCCTAGCAGTTTTTAGAGCCTGTCTATAGCTGGACATACTGTTTTTCCATGCAATTCTAAAAACTTCCAAGTTTTTCTCCATTTGCGTTCAAGACTACGAGTTTCTTTCTTGAGAGAGTGAGTATTACTGTTATACCATGGCACAGTACATTTTTCTCTAACCTTTTTCAATTTGATGGGGGCAACAGCTTCTAATGTACTAGAGAAAATAGTGCCCATGTTGTCAGTAATTTCGTCTAATTCATGTGTATTTTTGGGTACAAATAGCAGTTGAGATAGATCAGGCAGGTTATTTGCGAATCTGTCTTTGGTGGCTGGAACAATAGTTCTGCCCAGACGGTAACGATGAGACATATAGTTAATACCAGTGATATGCAGCATGCACGATACAAAGAAATGGTCTGTAACATCATCACTTTGAGGTACAATATCTATAGCAGTAAGATCGATTCCATGCGATATAATTAAATCTAGTGTATGATTAAAACGATGAGTGGGCCTGGTGACATTTTGCTTGACTCCAAAGGAGTTTATTAGGTCAGTAAACGCAAGTCCTAATGTATCATTTGTATTATCAACGTGAATATTGAAATCTCCCATGATTAGCGCCTTATCAACTGTAACTAGAAGGTCTGAGAGGAAATCTGCAAATTCTTTTAGGAATTCTGTACACGGCCCTGGTGGTCTATACACTCAGATTTTTTCTAGATCCTACATTATATTTTGACCTCACTATTCGGGGAACAGACACAGTCTTAATAGTTTTTATAGCGCAAGTACTTTTATCATTTAAGCGGGTGGAACAAAACTCATCATAATAGTTATCTGAGAATTGTCTTACTAGTCACAAGGAGCGAAGTGTCCTGGAGATGTTGTCAGAGAGCAGCTCCGCTCCGATTCTGCTGGGGTGTAATCCATCAGCGCGAAACAGCCTAGGACGCTCCCAGAAAAGATTCCAGTTATTAACAAATAGCAGTTTCTGTTCTTTACACCATGACAACAACCATTCATTTAAAGCAAAAAGTCTACTGAACCTTTCGTGTCCTCGTCGATACGTGGGAAGTGGTCCTGACACGACGATCGAAACATCGAGAACACGAGCACCAGGCAAACAATGAGTGTGCACTTTACCTTCGGCTAACGTAGCACTTACGTGTCGGACGATGGAGTCTCCGATGATCACAGCGTCGCGTCCTGTCTCGTGGAGGGGATCGAAGCGGTTCCGGATGGAGATCTCAAAGGCAGGAGGGGGAGAAGTCGTCGCCCGGGACCTGGCTCGCGTCCTCCGTTGTGGATGCACCCAGGGTCCGTGGTGTCCCGGCGTCGCAGTGAAGGACATCTGGGAAGATCGCGTCCTGGGTGCACCGGGCCTGTGCAGAGAAACACACGGAGTAGACGTGGTGGGACTGTTAGCAGCACGCTGTATACTTACCCCGGACTTAAGAGCGTCAGCCCGGGATGATTCCAGCGTGGCTCTCCGCTCTCTCAGCTGGGCCTGCCTTACCTCCAGGTCGCGAATCTGCTTCCCCACGGCCTCGAGCTCGAGCTGCACAGAGTGGAGACATTCATCCGCCATTAAAGCAAGTAAAAGTGAGTACAGCAGTGGTAATGTGTGTGAATAGAGTATTAGCAATGTAAGCACAGTTAGCAGCAACCACGCTTGCTGATGCTAACAGGGTAAAAGCTAATAGCGGACCCGGGAGATCAAAATAAAACTAGTGATAGCGAGGCGCTCTGATTGTTTTTGTTGTAGAATACAATAGAGGATATATTCACACGTTATATAAACGGAAACGATGATGTATAAACTTAATTTTTAAGTTAAAAATAGTCAATGAGAAGAATTTAGTGACAGAGCTCAAACGCAGTACAGCCGCCAACAACAAACACTCTGACTGTGGACTCATATAAACACTGAAGCAGAGTTGACATTAATGAGATAATTAAGAAGTTAATTGAGTTATGATTGACCATTACTGAAGACACCTGCTGTTAACAAGCAGAATCACCAAACTAGAAAATCACAATTTGTGTGTCACCATTATAGTGGTCAGTGTTTGCTTTAGTTGGGATCTTGAACCTTCAGTTACTTACTTTAGACTTTGTGGGGCTGTGGTAACAGAATTATAACATACAGACCAGGGCAAAGGCAATCATGTGTGCTATTGATTGTGGTTTGAACTAATTGTCATGGAATGACCTGAATGCGTGAGTTCAGATTTCTTTAATGTGTACATAAATTAAGTGGGAAAAAAAAGATATCAATCCAGCAATTTTGGCATAATATGACATGTTTTTAAAAGTTAGTTCTACATAAAGAAAAAATTATTTAGTTTAGACACACAGACATCAAGAATCAGCGTGAGCATCACAACAATGGTGACCATCAAAAAAGCATGTTGTAGCCAATAAAAACACATCCATGGCTCCCATCATGCATTGCGGCATGAATAAATTATGAGCTGAACTGTCTTTTTAACTTTTTATTCTAACTATATTTTATTTTTGCTGTTTTTATGTAAATTTTTAGTATCTAGTTTTGTGATGTTCAGAGTAGATCGGTTTATCTGAATATGCTGTTTGTCACCGTTGTTGAGATTCATACGCTGATTCTTGTTATCTGTGTGTGCCTAAAATTAAAAATCTTTAATTTAAAAAAAAAAAAAAAATCTGAATCACTTGCAAGAGACGGCTACAAAATGTATAGAAAATGCAAACTTTTTCATTGTGGAATCAAAGCTGTTACAATCAATAATGGAAGTTTTATTTAGAGAAAACACTGTAAATGAGTTCAGTAACTCAGGTCAAACAACAATTAGATTAAAACATAATCATCACCACCCGATGACTTTTGCTCTTGGCTTGCCAAACACATTTTAAAAGTAAAAAGTCACAAGCCAAGATTCCAACTAAAGCAAACACTGACCACTATAATGGTGACACACACATTGTGATTTTCTTGTTTGGTGAGTCTGCTTGTTAACATCAGGTGTCTTCAATAATGGTCAATCATAACCCAATTAACTTCTTAGTTATCTCAATAGTCTTAGTTATCTCACTTTTAACACTGCTTCAGTGTTTATATGAGTCCACACTCAGAGTGTTAAATTAACACTGGGGATTTTGCTGTGTGTCATTATAAATCTCCCCTTTTACTCAGCATATGTGAAGTGGAACAGGACCACATCCACCAGTCCTCGTTTAAGTCTCTCATCAACAGACGTCTAGTTTTGAGTGCGGGAAGAGGCAATTTTACTACTTTTTTTTTTGCTAAAGTAAAGTTAAGCAGCACAACAGTTGAACTGTTCACAACATGAACTGTTGTGCTGGTTGTCTCCTAATTAGGACCCAAAGTAGATAAATATAACGTGTGCTTTTTAAAACAGCAGCGGAAACTCTGTATATTCATGCAGTGTGCGCATGTCAAAAGAGTAAATCCGATTAGAAGCTTGTGACATGTAAATGCACACATCAACCCGCTCACTTTATTTAGCGTTCATGTAAACACTACGTTCGGATTCATTCTGATGGAAGCAAAAAGTGTCCATGTAAACGCACTTAGTGAGTGAAGGTGCTTCTGCGATGGTGCGATTCAGGCAGGGAGAGATGGGGGATGGGTATTGCTGAATAAAATCTCGCGAGATTCATCCTGCCAAAGTTTAGTAAACTCTTGTTTTTTATAGCATGTTTTCTCTGTATGCAAGCACTTGATCCTTTAAAATTCAAAGTCAAAGTTTATTTATAAAGCCCTTTTTTAAAAACAGCAAGTGTTTATCAAAGTGCTGTACACACAAAAATAATAAACATATCAATGATACAACAGTCAACAACTTGTAGGGAGACAATAAGACACAGTGTTGGGAAGGTTACTTTGGAAATGTAATAGGTTACAGATTACAAGTTACCCTGTTTAAAATGTAATAGTAGTGTAACTTTTTCAATTACTTTATTAAAGTAATGTAACTAATTACTTTTGAGTACTTTTTGATTACTTTTCTAAATTTGTGAACATTAAAGAATAATAAATAAAAGCATATACATCAACTTAAATACAGTTATCTAATAAGCATGTGACGTATTCTGTGTACTAAACTCCTGAAACATTGGTGTTTTTTTGAAACTGCTGTCTCTTTGTATATGGTGATAGTTTTCTCAAAATAAGTAAGATGCACATTAAGTGACACAAAGCAGTTCTAGAAATTATATTTATGTGCTCGTGTACTCGTGTATTGAGGCGGCACAGGTTGAAAACACTGCGAGCTTCAGTAGGCCTATGTGTAGTAAATGAAACCATGTCTTTGCCATTAATTTACAGGAGGGACGGACTGGGAAAAAAATTCAGACTGGAAAATTCAAACTCATACAAACAAATTCATGGACAAAACTATTTTTTTGTATGGACCTATGGAAGTAAAATAATGACTTATGTCTTTGAAACAAAAAAGCATGCCGAATAGCACTGAAAAATCTGAAAAAATAATGCATTGAATTAACAGTTCTTGCATTTTAATGCCTTGTATTTCCAGGGCTTGCATCTTTAGGTCCTGAAATGTAATATAGTTGTTCGTTTAAGCTGTGAATATTTCAATTAAAAATATTTCACACACTTTTCATAATAAAAAAATCAATAATTCATATTCACGTTTCAGAATTCACTTCCAAAATATTAAATCGGTTAAAAAATACGATGTATAATATTCAACAGGCAAATTTCGGTCCATTTTATTTCACTTTCCAAATTCGCTTCCACAAATTCAGTGGTTAAAATTCGGCAGATAATTCGCCCTTTCACATCCGGGAGCTGCAGGAATAGCAGTAGAGCACAGAGGCATGATCTCTATCTACTGTCAGTCGCTCACCAACAGGTGGTGCAAGCGGCTGTTAAATAAGGCCAAAGCAACAGGTGGTTAAGTAATACAGTTACAAAAACTGATCTGCAGAAATTAAGCAAGCGCTAAGTAGAAGTTTTGATTATCGGGGCATGTGGAAAAGCTGATTGTGCGTATGTTTATTTCAACCTCTTTTCTGTTACCAAGTAAGCAGCATTCAAAGGAGATTATTATGGTGTTTTACCCAACGCTGAATTACAGAACTAACATTACATCTAAGGAAGACATATATTGCTTTCGGTTGTTTAGTTTGCCTAACTTTGTGTCATGGCTTGTGAGTCGCTGTGCTGTAATACTGGGGATCCCCTCACGTCACACTCCAGGATTCCCCAATGACGAGTAATGCTTCTCAGTCAAATAATACTGTGATATAAGACCTCAGATCTCAGAATACATTTTATTGATGATTATGCAAACTATATAGACAGTTAAGCAGATGTAAAATATGAACGAACGCTCAAGGTTTCACGCGGTTTCCCTCAGAAATCTGTTAAAGAAAAGAAAACACGTGGCTCAGCGCACTAACAGTGACAGCGATTTAAAGACAAACTCACATCTTACTGATGATGCAAACTATATACAGACAGATGTGGATATGAACGCAAGTTACGGAACAAGAAAAAGTGCATGTTATATATATAAAATAATTTATTTAATTTATTTAAAAAATAATTAATGAATGAATAAGGGGCCATTCACATATCGCGCCTAATAACGTGTGGAAAAGGCTATGTGCGCCGCTTTCTCCTTTTTTCCAAAGTGCTCGGGCAGAAGCGCTCCTGAGGCTAAGCAACAATGACGCGCTCTCTCCATGAAGACGCGGAAATTTCAGCAAAGGATAAATGGATTTGCAGCACAAAAAAAAATCGCTTTCAGTAGCTCTTTTACTAAATTTATTTCAAAATGGCAATCCATTCAAAGGAGATTATAATGGTGTTTTACCCAACGCTGAATTACAGAACTAACATTACATCTAAGGAAGACACATATTGCTTTCGGTTGTTTAGTTTGCCTAACTTTGTGTCATGGCTTGTGTGCGCTGTGCTGTAATACTGGGGATCCCCTCACGTCACACTCCAGGATTCCCCAATGACGAGTAACGCTTCTCAGTCAATTAATACTGTGATATAAGACCTCAGATCTCAGAATAGATTTTATTGAGGATTATGCAAACTATATACAGGCAAGCAAATGGGATCAAAAAGAATCCAATGCGCTGCATTTTCTTTATAATTGATTTCCATTACCACTGGTCTATAAAGTCGACAGTCACACAAAGATATCAATACCATGATTAGTTTTAACAATATGCAACCAATTTATATTAACATAAAAAAATGAGTTAAAAACAATCTAGGTATATTCTGAAAATGTAAACTGAAGAAATTATTGACATGCTACCGCACCCAAGGGACCGTCTGACAATTCCACTGACTGGGTTAAAAGGTCCAATGTGTTTTAATTAAAATTCTAAATAACACAGTCAAATTCTTAATCTTGTATTTCTCATAGTGATTTTCTACAGGTGAGATTTTGCCAATACCTCCCTTCATATATTTACAGTATACAATCATTTACATATTAAAGATCCCTGGAAAGGGTTTTCATGTTCCAACAGTTGTAGTACATTGCTAGATACAAGACTGACTTACTAGGGATGGGCGTTTTCCACAAATATCACATTCGACTATTTGAGCTCACAAAAAAAAGAATATTCCAATATTCGTTTATTTAAATTAAGTTTAATGAGTCAGACATTTTTCAGCAACATTTGTTTTCGTCATTTTGAACAAGCTTACACACAATAAGCTTGAACATTACACATCGTGTTTTGTAGCTGAAAACCTTTAACAATGCGTGCAAACAAATAAAAGTACAGATTAAAAGCAAAAAAATAATTATAAGTGAACAAAGAAAAAACGTTAAGCAGCCTGCAGCAATTAGGCTATTGTACACTTAACTTTTAAACTGTCAGCAAATCTTTTTTTCTTTTTTTCTATTCTTTCAAATGTTCTTGTTAAGAAATACGGGCATGTAAACATGATTGGGGGAAAGTCGGCTCCTTAGTCTGTTAACAATAAGGCCAGCCGCGGAGAAAACGCGCTCTGACGGCACAGACGTTGTCGGGACTCACAAATAACGGTGTGCTAAGCGAATAAGTTTTGTGAAGCGCTTCGTGTTTTCGTTTACCACTGAATGGGATCCTCATCTGGTGGAATACATGGAATACATGGCTCCAGCAAGAACTGTTCCCACTCGTCTCGGCTGGACTCTCTGTAATCATCGCTGAAGTACTGGCTCAGCCTTTTCCAGCCTTTTCCTACGAGTTGTTATTGCATCCTCTTCATCGTTGGTGACGGCGGCTGCATCCGCACCACTTGCATCAAGGAAAATGTTCTGATAATGTTCAAATAAAGTTTTTTTTCTTAATTCTCTCATGTTTTCATCGGGAAACCTGAGATGTTTGTGCCGAGGGTCTAGGGCAGACGCGAGAAGAGGAGTTTTAGGGGGCGTTCACTTATCGCGTCTTTTGCATGCTCAAGTTCGTTATTTCCAATGTAGGCGCGCGGTATGCGCGCTCATAATGGAAGCGACGCGGTCGCGATGCGCACGCGGTGCGACGCGCCCGTTTTTTCCAGGCGCGTCCGAACAGCATCGAGTTAAAAACATCTCAACTCTCAGAATGCCGCAAGCGCACCGCAGGTCATGTGACAAGAACTAAACATTCAGCTTCATCCTTTCCCGTAACAACGTTGAAAGCTCAGCCAAGATGAAGGAACTGCTGAACATAGCTGCTTACTTGGTAACAGCAAAGAGGTTGAAATAAACATACGCACAATCAGCTTTTCCACATGCCCCGATAATCAAAACTTCTACTTAGCGCTTGCTTAATTTCTGCAGATCAGTTTTTGTAACTGTATTACTTAATCCACCTGTTGCTTTGGCCTTATTTAACAGCCGCTTGCACCACCTGCTGGTGATCAACTGACAGCAGTTGGAGATCATGCCTCTGTGCTCTACTGTTATTCCTGCAGCTCCCGGATGTGAGAGGGCGAATTATCTGCCGAATTTTAACCACTGAATTTGTGGAAGCGAATTTGGAAAGTGAAATAAAACGGACCGAAATTTGCCTGTTGAATATTATACATCGTATTTTTAACCGATTTAATATTTTGGAAGTGAATTCTGGAACGTGAATATGAATTATTGATTTTTTAATTATGAAAAGGTGTGTGAAATATTTTTAATTGAAATATTCACAGCTTAAATGAACAACTATATACAATTTCAGGACCTAACAATGCAAGCCCTGGAAATTCAAGGCATTAAAATGCAAGAACTGTTAATTCAATGCATTATTTTTCAGTTAGTGCTATTCAGCATGCTTTTTTGTTTCAAAGACATAAGTCATTATTTTGCTTCCATATGGACCAGACATAAAAAAAGGTTTAAATCTTTAATTTGGGGACATGCAAAATAATTAAAAGTTCTCTCCTGAACTTCACCTTCACTTCCATTTTTCTCTTCAGTCTCTTTATTTTGCCCTGTTATCCATCTCTCTCGTGACTTTAATACTCAAGATTGAACAAAACTATACTTTACAAAACAATACTACAATATCTTTATAGAAAAATCCTAATACTGTACACGAGTCATGTTTTCCCTTACAAAAATTAACCTTGCTTTTATTAGCCTATATAAAAGTAAAATAACCTTGTTTTGTTTTTGTTTTTTTGCAAATGGATTTGTATTTATTTTTAAATAAATACATTTGTAAAATAATTTTACATTTTTGGTTACCACATTTAAACAATAGTAATCATTTTCTCTGGATTTATAGTTAAATATTAAAATGTAAATTTTCGTAAGGGTTGTGTTGTTGTCTGTCATAGCTCTCCCTAAACCTATAAAAAAATCTGAATTTTATTCAGATAAATTCCTACTGTAACATTACAACAGATAATAATGATGTCCTTTATATAGTATTTTGAGTGATGACTGATGAGCAACGTGCTACTGCTTGATTAAAAAAAAAAAAAAAAAACAAAGACAAAAAAGCATCTTTACAGATGAAACTGACCTAAAACCCTGAACAGTAGGTCTGCTTCTCTGCTCCAGCTGTGCGCTTCCACACTCCACTCGATTCTCTCTCTCTCGCATTGATTACTCCGAGTCTGATCCAAACCGTTTGGCGGAGGCGCGGAGAGCGCGCGAGTCAGGACTAACACTTCATGACTTATTAGAGATTTAATTATCAAATGGCGGATTCGCAAATGATCGCTTTAGTACATTCGGCAGGCAATTATACAATAATGATATTAAATAGTGGGGCAAAATCGGCTGCCAGGCCACCAGGAATTGTCCCGGTTCTCCCGGTGTCCAGTCCGCGCCTGATTTCGACAGACAGGCAGAATGTGCAAGTCATATAGGCTATTGCATTTTTGGCGCTTAATATTCACAGACACTAGTCCATGTCATGTTTTGATTCAAGTGTACTGACCTACTTTTGATTTAGTCATCCAAAATGTGGGATACTCCGTCCGCGTTAGGCATTCCGTTTTTATGACTGGATTCTACGAACCAAACTGTATTTCCGCATCCCGGAAATTATTAGGGCGGCATGTCTCAGAATAGTCAGTGCAATTTGGGAAAGAAATCAGTTATGTGGATGTGTGTAAATATTCAAATGTAATCCCCTTTGTAATCGTTAAAAATTTCATAAGTAACTGTAATTTAATTACTCATTTTTTCATAGTAACTGTAACTAATTACAGTTACAATAATTTTGTAATTAAATTACGTAACGCCGTTACATGTAACTAGTTACTCCCCAACACTGATAAGACACCAATAAGGACAATAAAAGGAAGCAGCTCTATAGCGTCAAATGCCAGGCTATATAAATGAGTCTTTAGGCTAGATTTAAAAACAGCAAGTGTTTTTAATTTAAAATTTTAAATTGCATAAATTTGGGTAAAATAGCAGTTTAGGCATTTGAAGATTTTGATTAATGTCACATTGTGTTAAACTGTCAAAATAACAATAAAAAAACTATTTTAAAGAAAAATATTTGTGTACTATCTACCCATGTAGATAGTACTTGTATTTGTAGATAGTACTTGTCTTCTCGCTAAACTGAATTAGTAGCCCATTTTCATTCCATGTACTCATTTACCATTATAATAATATAATTAAGAATTTAATTGAGTTATGATTAATTGAGTTATGATTAAGCATTATTAAAGACACCTGATGTTAACAAGCAGAATCAACAAACGAGAAAATCACTATTTGTGTGTCACCATTATAGTGGTCAGTGTTTGCTTTAGTTGGGATCTTGGCTTGTGACTTCTTAACTTTAAAATTTGTTTGGCAAGCCAAAAGCAAAAGTCATCAGGTGGTGATGATTATGTTTTAATGTAATCATTATTTGACCTGAATCACTGAACTCATTTGCAGTCATGTCTCCAAGTAAAACTTCCATTATTGATTGTAACAGCTTTTCTATACATTTTGTAGGCATATCTTGCAAGTGATTCAACATTTTTTTTTATTAAAGAGTCTTTATTTTAGGCACACACAAATAACAAGAATCAGTGTATGAATCTCAATAACGGTAAAAAACAGCATATTCAGATAAACAGATCTTCTCTGAACATCACAAAACTAGATGCTAAAAATTCACATAAAAACAGCAAAAATAAAATATAGTGAGAATAAAAAGTTACAACGACAATTCAGTTCATAATTTATTCATGCCGCAATGCATGATGGGAGCCATGGATACGTTTTTATTGGATACAACATGCATTTTTGATGGTCACCATTGTTGTAATGCTCACGGTAATTATTGATGTCTGTGTGTCTAAACTAAAGAATTCTTTCTTTATGTAGAACTACTACATTTAATTTTAAAAACGTCATATTATGGCAAAAATGCTGGATCACTTTTTTACCCACCTAATTTATGTACACAGTAAAGAAACCTGAGCTCAGGCATTCAGGTCACACCATGACAATTAGTCCAAAAAACAATCAAAACCATAATATTGCCTTTGCTGTGGCCTGTCTGTATGCTATAACTATAAGTTACCACAGCCACACAAAATCTAAAGCTAATAACTGAAGGGTCAAGATCCCAACTAAAGCAAACACTGACCACTATAATGGTGACACACAAATTGTGATTTTCTCGGTTGGTGATTCTGCTTGTTAACATCAGGTTTCTTCAATAATGCTCAATCATAACTCAATTAACTTCTTAATTATCTCATTAACTTCAACTCTGCTTCAGTGTTACTTTTAACACTGCTTCAGAGTTTATATGAGTCCACACTCAGGCCTGGTTTCACAGACAGGGCTTAGACTAAGCCAGGATTAGATCATAGTTCATTTAAGACATTTAAGCAATTTTTACAAATGTGCCTTAGACAAAAAAAAACATTACTGGTGTGCATCTTGACACAAAATAAAGGCACTGATATATTTTAAGATCAGTCAATGCAAGTTTCTTTCAGATGAAACAGCTCAGATTTACATTTTAGTCTAGGACTAGGTTTAAGACTTGTCTGTGAAACCGGGGGTCAGAGTGTTAAATTAACACTGGAGATTTTGCTGTGTGTAGCCCATTTGTAAACCCATATGTGCCCCACATATATGTGTTGGCATATAGCCCTCAAGAGAAACCGACAGCCAAGTGCTGACATCACAGACTTGTTGCTCTGACATCTGTAGTTATGAAGACAAATGTTGCTGATATTGTTGAATTGTGAATGTAATACCTTAAGAAAGCTATCCATTCATATCAAATGACATTAAATTGACTGGCTGATGAGTAATCCCAGAAGTACAAGGTTTTGAATCTCACGTGCAGCAAGGGTGTAATGCATGACAAAACATTTGTGTGAACTGAGAGAAATGTAGCTGAATATTCTTCTGTAGAGGGCACTGAACGCTGGGTAGTATCACTGATTCATTATAATAACACTAGTGACATGGAAAGGCAGTTTTCTGTATCTTTATGTAGCAGGGTGAAGTGCACCTGTGTTGATCATTAGCCATTGTCATGTGAAACATTGAACCTATCAGCAGTCTGGTGTCATGTTATAAAATGGAGAAGTTTTTGTCACTTGGGATGCATTGTCACCTGTAATGCCCCTTTATGGAAGTTGTCATTTATGAATGGGAGAGTATCTGGAGTGCCTTCTCTTCATTGTGCTGCATTGTGTCAACGCACAATCCACTGCATATCATGGTCAGCGATGGTGCATAGTACCGCATTATTAACATCTTCTGGTATGTATGAGAGCCATTTGCGTGCTTTGTTTCTGTTTATTGTTTTATTAGTAAATTTTCTGTTTCATGTTTGACAGGTTAAGTGACATGATCAAGGGTTTCAGCTCTATATTATGGGACGAGGTGCGCATCTGTTGATTTAACGCACTGCTGCCTTGCCTGGTCTTATTCCTGTCATCATTTTGTTCAAGTGAACCGTGTGTTTTATAACTGCAGGCACGGATGACTGCTCGCCGAAGAGTAAGAACAAAAGTGGAAGTGTTTTGGAAGCTGTTTTCTTGCTGGCTTGCTTCGAGTGTGTGGCAATCCTGGCCCTTTTGTTTCATACTTTTGATTCTGTTTTTCTTTGTTTTGCTGCAAATTGTAATTTATATTGAAAGTGAAAGTCATGACATTTGCCAAGTATGGTAACCCATATTTGGAATTGGTGCTCTGCATTTTACCCATCCAAGTGCACACACACATCAGTGAGAAGTGAACACAGAGTGAACACACACCAGGAGCACTGGGCAGCTATATATCCAGTGCCCGGGGAGCAACTGGGGGTTCAGTGCCTTGCTGAAGCCATGGGTATTGAGGGTGGAAGAAAGCACTGTACATTCACTCCCCTCCAACTACAACTCCTGCCAGCACCGAGACTCGAACTGACGACCTTTGGGTAACTAGTCCAAGTCCCTAACCATTAGGCCACAGCTGCCCCCATATTTGTATTTTTTTCCTTGTGCTTATTTTTGCGTGTATTGAATGTAATGTATTTTATTTAGGTTTCAATTTATTTTGAGTTACAAGGTGAGATTTGTTTGTGTATTCGGGGCTAGATAGTACCAGGTAATCGTTAGTGTTTATTGTTTGTTCTTTTTTTCTTTTTCCTCGTAAACAGCGTGAGGGGGGAAGTGTATACAGGAAGGTTTTAGCTGTTGTTTAAAGGTGTTCACGTTGAGTGTCGTGTTTCTTTGTGCTGACCTCCTAGAGTGGGTGTGTGTGGGTATTAAGTGTGGTGTGTGAATTGAGGTTTACAACAGGCCATCTCCCGCCCTTAATTTTGTATTCTTGTATTCTGTAGGTCTTTTTTTGTATTTTTTTTGTTTACTTTTTTAAGTTTCTTTGTGATCATGTGAAATTTGCGCAATTGCTATTAGTGTAATCATGGTTTACTTTTTTTTTTTTTTGTATTTGAATAAAACTACCTCATCTTTGGTACTCCCTAGCCTATGTCTCTCTGCTCACCCATTTTTGGTAACGAACCTGTGCGTCCCCTGTTCTGGGGCTGGTAGTTCCTGGTATATACCGGGTGGCATAATCGAATGTTAGTATAATTGTTAATGTTTCACACAATTGCCTCCAGTGCCTGACGCCTCTCGCCGCATTTAAATCAACTGAATCATTTGCTTTGTAAAATGATTCACTGTTCTGATCACAGCCTGCAGAGGACATCTGCTGGTCAAACACTTGTAAATAAAAAGTAAAGACACAACCTGCGTTATGACAATACACTTTAATAAAAATGTAATATACAATATCTTTAAAAACACAGAATAGGCAAATTTAACATAAAATGTTAGTTGTTAAATTTAACATTCAATGAGATCTTACATGATTATATTAGTTTTTATATGTAGTTTTTGTGTGTTGTAATTTAAGATGGTTTTCATTCTAATTCGTATAATAGGTTTATGCTTAAAATACAGTCAAATGAAATTTCAGCACGTAAGGCTTATCATTTGTAAGTCACTCTGTGATAGAACCAGTTTCTAAATTAATTTCTGTAAATCAAGACACTGTCAGTCATTCAGGCTGCTCCCACAGAGAAACAGAAAAAGGCTGTAAAATGTTTTGCCACACGTCCCAAACACTATGGCCTGTCTTGCTAAAAGGAAGAAAGTGATTTTGTGAATAACTTCATGACTAAATTATACACTTCAAATTTCTGGTCAGTATAAAAGGACTTGAATAACTTGATCTTAAACAGTGAATTGTATGCTGTGCACCATATACTTAGTCAGTAGACATTTGATATCAAGAGTGAAATCACTTACCATTACATTCTCATACACAGGTTCAGTTGACTCAAAATCATAATCATTAAGTCTGTCATCATGAGCTCTGGAATAATTCATCTTTGCCATTAAAGATGAAAAATAGAGAGAATAGAGAAAATATTGACAAATAGTTGATAACTAAAATATCATCTACAACAATAACCATATTTGTATCCACACCAATGAACTGACTATAATGATAACTTACTCTTACATTCTCATACAAACGTTCAGTCGTATCAACATCAGGTGCTTTGTATCTGTCATCCTCAGGTCTGGAATGATTCATCTTTGACATTGAAGAAGCAGAGATATTAGTAAAGATTAAATATGTAACCATTGCTAATAAACAACTCACAACTGCATTAGGACTTTCAGTGTTGTAGATAATATACTGCTCAAAAATGAAGGGAACACGTGATGTTTTCTTAACAAGGTTTGGGAGGAGCGTGTCAGCCTAATCAAAACCGGTGAAGCACAATCAAGTTAATCAACACCATAGTATAAATACAGCTGACTTATCCATTGATGGTTTAGCAACATCCCTTCTACTGCGTTAAGTGAGCGCCGTGGGAAAAACAGGGTATGGTTTCAAGTGCAGGAAAATAACTGTTTAATAAACTGAAAAGGCCAACAAGGCAAAACAAAACAAATTAAGGAACGATTCCAGCCCGACTAGATCACAAGCATAAACCAAGCAATACAAGTAGGGCTGCTCCGATCACGATCGGCCGATCGTTATGCGCATCACGTCAGTAAAGCTGGTTCTCTAATCAGCGGTAAATTCCCTCAGGTGCGTGATTTCACATAGAGCAGCTGTGAAGATGCGCAAATCCACTTCATTTTCAGCGTTTATTTGCTCATCTTCTCAGTTAACAACGGCTCTGTGTAGTAACAGCTGCTCTATGTGAAATCACGCACCTGAGGGTATTTACTGCTGATTAGAGAACCGGCTTTACTGACGAGATGCGCATTAACGATCGGCCGATCGTGATCGCAGCAGCCCTAAATACAAGTAACACTCAAAATACAAATACACAATTAATACAGCCAGGCACAATTGTGAGTGAGACGAGAATATATGGTCTGTGACAATGGGGAACAGCTGTGTGTGTGTGAGTAGGTGACGAGCTTTGTAGAGTTTTGGGAATGGAGTCAGGGAGATGTCGACAACTGGTGGAGAGAGGACAAAATGCAGGGCCCAGACTCATGACACCTACACCCCATCTCCTCTCTTCGAGTTAATTTTGGGGTTCTCTAGGTTCTGGCTATTACCGAGCTTTGAGCCCTTCCCCGGACAGCACACCAAATACACATTATCATACTTCAGCTAATTATACTGTATGTAAGCGTGAATTCGTGAAACCACAGTATAACACCAAGTCAGTAAAACTTCAGGGATGTCAATCTGTCTAATTACGCTGGGCACGCACTAGATGATATTCAAATCTTAACCCATTTTAAAGCCATGGGAGACTACAGACATGAAGACAGTTTCAACCAATTTTTAGCCTTAGTAAGGTGTGACGAGTCAACTGTCTCACCCCTAATTATCATCGGCACCCCATCCTAAATCGCCGCCCTTCACCAGGCTCCTGACAGGAGTGGGTGTGTGAGAGACAAGGGGGGCTGGGTGAGCCAGGGCTGGCGGAGTGTGATGGGGCACACCTGATGGAAATGGAGCCTCATGACCTCCGCTGTTGAAAAGCCCAACGTGCCTCTCCTCAGGAGACCGGTCTCTTCCCCATCCATGCACACTGGTGTCCTTGTGGGTCCAGGAAGGGTGCGCTGAGGGACTCCCGTGCCACCCGAGAGAAGTGAGCCGCTGGACCCGCGGTCTGGATGAGGAGGTCATGCCGTCTATCCCCTGCAAGCCTCGCGGCCAGTGAGGAGGATGAAGCCGCTAAAAGAAGCTGCCGCCCCTTGCGCCCCGAACAGACAAGGGGAGCGCGTGTGGCCACCGGATTCCGCCACTTACCTGGACCCTTCCTCCATGAACACTGCCCTACCTACACGAACCCCGCAGCACAACATGGACACCAGATTCCCTGTTGTTTTGTATACTCTCCTCCTTTGGACACTTTTATTCCCTCTTTTGGTTTATTTTCTGTTAATAAAAGCCACTCTGAGGCCTGACGTCAGACCCACTGTGTCTGTCGTTTGCTCATCCCACCACAAAGGCCAAGTAATCTTCTGAATGCGCACACTAGACAAATTGACCAGACTGAAAAAATCACACATTTGCTGATTGTAGGAACGATTTCACAGTGACATAAGATCTCATGGAGACTCACAAGATCAAATATGACTAGAAAAGAAAAACAAATGGAGAATCCGGAATCTCGGTCTCAATCAAGCAGTTAAATAAGCATAATGTTTTTATTACGCCCTCACTGGGCAAACAGGCAAAACAAAATGAAGGATCACACCAAGAGCACATCAGCGGGAACCCGTGATGCAGCGTCAAAGTCACACCAATCAGAGCGTCATTGGGGATGCAGTATAAAAATGTCACAACAACCGGAATGTCATTGGGAACACAACGTCGAAGGCCCATTGAACTCCTGAAAGAGAACATTTAGCGTGCAGAGAGGAGCTGGAGTAAAGTATCGGGGTCCCAACAGAAATGAGATGCCAGGGCTGGAAGCAGAACCAGTAAAGTCTGTCAGGATGAGATGGAACAGTTCTAGATAGAAACAAAAAATTTAAACAATCCTTGGAGCCTATTACAACATAAGCTGGTGGAATGACCTACCAATCTCAGTTCGTACAGCTGAGTCTTTACTCATTTTCAAGAAACATCTAAAGACACATCTTTTTTGCCTGCACTTAACCAACTAATACTAGCACTTTGCCTTTTCTTGTCTTTTCATTTATAGAAAAAAATCCTGGCTATGCGTTCTATACTAGATTAACTGAGTCTTGTCATGGCACTTGTATACTGTTGTTGTCTTGTTGACCTAACTGCTTCTATTGTTCTCATTTGTAAGTCGCTTTGGATAAAAGTGTCTGCTAAATGATTAAATGTAATGTAAATGTATAACACGGCAGGGCTAGGCAAATAAGACAAGACGGTCACCAAGCAAAGCATTGCATGACATACAACGGTCTGACAAAAGACGGAGCACTAGAGGAACTTAAATAGGGGAGAGATAATGAGGAAAGAGTGGCTACAGGTGTGACAGAACACAGAGAATTAAGGATAACGAGTGGGAGGGGGGAAGACACCACATTGAGAGCAGGACACAAGAGCTGCCAAAACATAACCCATGTGCTCAGAGACAAGGCTCACAGACACCAATTCAAAAACACTGCAACTCAGACCTAAGTCATGACATAATTTGGAAAAAAGTAAAATAAAAATTGACAAGCCTCGAATTCGGCCACACACCCTGATCATTCGGGGACACAAATCTGGCTTAGAATCAGCCTTAAAATCGTCTAGTGTACTCCTCATGAATATACTTAAAATTAGATTTAAGTATACTTGTATGAAAGCATATGGGTAGCAATATTCAATTTGGAATGTAATATGCAAAATGACAATGCAATATGTAAAAGGGCAATGGATTTCTGTATTTACATTTACATTTTCCAATACATTTGTGCAATGTTTGGTGCAAAATGAAAATGAAAATTAAATTACATAATTTTCATTTGCCATTTCACACACTAGTTTTAATATGTAAAATGAATAGTAATTTTAACGCTTTTATAAGTTGCAAAATTAAAATGAAAATATATTACAGAAATGATTAGATATGTATAACATGTTCAAGCAAAAACTGTGGCAAAATTATCATTCAAATGCTATTTTTCTTAATTGCATTAACACTCACAGTCAGACACTTACGATTGCATTTTCATTCAATGTCCTGCAATGAATGTAGCAAAATTCAATGTGCACATTGAAAATGCATTCCGAGCCGATCACGTGTCCGCCCCCTCCCGCCATGTCAATCACTGCGTGAACAAGGCAGGGCTTGCAGAAGGTCAAGAGACTCAAATCTCAAGAAGAGGATTCAAGTGAGAGAACATGGACAAGACAGTTGGTCCGTGTACGTTTTGATCATTTCGATTTATGGCTTCAATATTTCATTCGCACTTGTGGGTGGACCTGAAACGCTGCTTTCATCTGATTGGTTGAATCGCTCCACCTTCAGCTTCAGTCTTTTAATTCTTTCAGGCAGAATAAGAGTCAGTGCGAGTGAAGCACTGTAATGTCTGAAACCACCGCTCAATGTTAATTAGAATAAAATTTGAATCAGATGTAGCTGGGCACATAATTCGTGCTGCTGCTGGTAAAAACTATGACTTTATTCAGCATTGTCTTCTCTTCCGTGTCTGTTGTGAGAGATTTCAAAACAAAGCAGTTTGTGATATCCGGTTCACGAACAAATCATTCGATGTAACCAGATCTTTTTGAACCAGTTCACCAAATCGAACTGAATTGGTTTAAACGGTTCGCGTCTCCAATACGCATTAATCCACAAATGACATAAGCTGTTAACTTTTTTAATGTGGCTGACACTTCCTTTGAGTTCAAACAAACCAATATCCTGGAGTAATTCCTGTACTCAAACAGTAAACTGACTGAACTGATGTGAAGAGAGAGCTGAAGATGAACACCGAGCCGAGCCAGACAGAGCTGGGACTGAGAGTTCTCGGACTAAATCTAAAATATCTTAAACAGTGTTCCAAAGATAAACAGAGGTCTCACGGGTTTGGAACGACATGAGGGTGAGTTATTAATAATATAATTTTGATTTTTTTCGATGAACTAACCCTTTAAGATGTCCTAAAATATGGCTGAGCTCAACTGGTTTCTAGGTCATAGAATGGAGGAGCGAGAAAATGAGGAGGTATACTGAAAAGCACCCCTGGTGTCTTTTATAACAACAGTGATCTGAGGGTACCTGCATAGTTTCATGACAGAACCATCTAGTGGTCAGGAGATATGAACAACTGCTAGTTTTTTCTTAAAATCCAGTCACGGTGACATCACACCAATCTCATACTTTGATACTCACAGTGTGAGTACTATGTGAGCTTATAGTGAATTCAAAATGTTGAGCAGGTTGAGAGACAGTTCAAATATAGGTCACCAGGGGAACATACTATATCCTGTTCCTCAGCACTATCACAGTGACATGGTCACGTGATGAGCTCACAATATGAGTACACACCAGCTATATTATATATATATATATATATATATATATATATATATATATATACACTAACAAACACACACACACACACACACACACACACAGGTGTTTTTTTTTTTAGCAGTGCAGTTCATTTAGTAATTAGACTATTGACAATTAAAGTAAATTTGCTCACCTGAGTTTCGAGATTGTCTTTTATCCTTTTCCCCCTGCTTCTCCTTAAAGGCAACAAATGTGTTAGATAAAAGAGTATAAAATTACTGTATTGTATTATAACAATATTGGACTCACAATATTGGAAATGCATTTCTATGATGGGATTATATTTCTTTGGTCAACTTTGTGGAGCATTATTCACATTTTATTTCAAAGAGAAAAAAGTCCAACAAGTTCAATATTTGTAGAAAGCTAAACTAGCCACTACATTTTTCTTTTACTGAGGGTTATAAATTAGGTTAAGTACCGTCAATCAAATACTGCACACATCTTACAAAATAAGCAGCACTGTGATGATAACTGAAGCTCCAGAAACCACTCCAATGGATATGTACAATATCACCAGACGTCCTACAACAGAGACAAGAGTAAAACACCTGAACAGATCCATTTGCTTCACTTTAGAAAGAGTAAATGAGCTCTACCTTTAACAGTGACAGAAACAGCATCTGATCTCTGAGATCCGTGTTGATTGTGAGCTTCACAGTAGAAGCGTCCACTCTGTTGTGCACTGAAACTCTGTCCAGATCCAACAGAGGAGCTTTGATTCTCCTTAAACCAGCTGAAGTTCAGAGCAGGAGGGTTTGAATCACTGCTGCAGATCAGAGTCACTGAATCTCCTTCCACTATTTCAGCAGGTCCATTTATTAACACTGAGACATTCCTGGGAGGATCTAGAACATTCATAAAATTAGCAATTAAAAATAAATAAATAAATAAATAAATGTCTGTTACTGTACCGTCATTAACTCACACATGACATTTAAAGTCACAGTTTCAGAGTATTTCTCTCCATGTTTGTTTTTGGACTTGCACTTGTATTCTCCACTGTGATCAGAGCTTATGTTTGAGATGCTGTAGATTCTTCCAGATCCTACAATCATTCCTCCTTTAAACCAGCTGATTTCTGCAGGTGGGTTTGAATCACTGCTGCAGATCAGAGTCACTGAATCTCCCTCCACTATTTCACCAGATGGACTGATGGACACTGAGACATTCTTTGGTGGATCTAAAGAGAACAAACATGACATGTTTCAAACATAAACATAAGTTAATAAATAAAACTAATGAATCTGTACTCACAGGTGACATTGAGCTGAGCAGCAGGAGAGATGTAAGTGTGTTCCTGTAGAGCACAGCTGTATCTGCCTGCATCCTCTCTTCTGACTGACTGCAGCAGGAGTTGATTGTTTCTGTCTCTTCTCTCAGTTAATGGCTGTGAGTTTCTGTACCAGATGAATGTTGCTCTGTCAGTCAGAGCGCAGCTGCTTTTACATGTCAGACGGACTGAATCTCCCTCTGTTACTGTCTCAGAAGACTCCACCTGAAGATCTGAACACAACACACACATATATCTAGTGCTGCTGTCATACACTGATTATTATTCAACATAATGCACAGAAGAAGAGTGAAACCTCATCATAGTTCGAATTACAGGGACAGAGATATCAGTTGTTGTTTTTTTGTTTTGGGGTGGGGGGTCCATCCCACTGGGCAGTTATGTCCAGTTGACGTCTTGTGGACGTCTTTTTATGTCTTTGCAGACGTCCGATTTAGACGTTCACAGAACCTCCTTACAAGGTTAAAAACTAGTTCAAAAGTGGTCAGTGGAAATATTTTCAACATCATTTAAGGTTCATTTAGGCATAATTTATACTGTTTCGGGACCAAATCAACAGTCTCAGGATGCATTTTATTTAGACTCATGTTATTTCAATGTAATATCCAGACACTGTGTTTGTCCTAAAATCAAGAAAATAAAAAAATCTTTATGAAAAAATGAAATAACTGATGATTGAGCATGTGGTAAAATCATCTGCAAATCAAAGACATTAAATCTCTGAAGATCTCAGCAGAGTAGGATCAAACATCTACACAAACGGCTTCACTCATTAGATTGACTTTATTTCTGTCAGACATCTAGAGAAGCTCTTATTGAGAATTAACAGAGGTTTAAATGTTGATATTTGATTCATTTGAAGTCACCATTGTGGTGGACAGTGTTTGGTTTAGTTGGGATCTTGGTCCTCATTCTTCTTGTGTTAGCTTGTCTCTGGCTGTTATAACTGTGTGTTTGTGAAACACTGTTGTTGTAGCAAAGAAAGACAAATTTAAGAGAGCTCAGGTGTTATCAGCTCTTTGTTGGTGATGATAAAGTCATCACATTACTAGTATCTGAAGTCATTAAATAAGTTTTGTTTGTATATAACTCCTAAACCGTTTGACTCTACAGAACAGGCACCAAGAGCAAAATATTTATTTTGAAGTTGGACAAAATGCATGCGTTTGAAATATTTTAATCAAAAGCATCATGTACTCACACACAGACATCAAGATTTAGCATATGCATCACAACAATGGTGACAATCAAAACGGCTTCATAGCACAAACTCATCCTTATTTTCCAGACTTTTTAGTTTTAATTGTCACCATTGATGTGATGCATATCCACAATCTTGATGTCTGTGTGTGACTACATGATGCTTTTAAAAAAAAAAAAAAAAGTACATTCTTTCTTACTACAAGGTGTCTGTCCATGAAAATAAATACATAATTGCAACAAAACATTAAAAACTTATTGTGCTATAGTTTAATTGCCATTAAAAGCAAGATGATAACTGCTTGATCTTAATGCTCTCTGCCACATTTTGTTTTATAACAACAAAAAAAGACGTCATAAAAACTTTCATTCTGGCTTATCAGTGGACGTCTTTTCAACGTCTGCAAAGATATAAAAAGACGTCCACTGGAAAACCCCCGAAAACTAGGTGGGAAAAATATTGTCGTTAAAAAGTGGTATAACAAATATTTTACATTCTGAATATAATTTTGTCAGTGTGTTCATGTCGACCCGAGAAGCAATTGAGCCTTCTTTAGAAAGTTAACTACTCGTAAGTTTGAGGTAAAATGCACTTTTTGATTGTGGTTGTCGATGTCAAAACAATATATAAGCTGTGATTCAAATATTAAATAATGGCATGTCATTTTTACTTTTACACTGAATGTTTGCTGCTTCAATCCAGATCGAGTAGGCTATTGACTGCATAGGGTAAATTTAGTATAGGGTGTGAAAATTGTACAGCTGTGGCATTTGTATAGGGTGTGAATTCTGTATAGAAGATGTAACTAAAACTAACACTAAAACTAAGCATTTTCAAAAATCCCACTTTAAAAACTAATTAAAACTAAACTGATATTTAAAAAACAAACATAACATAAGTGAAACCTGTGGAAACATAAAAAGAGCCAAGAAGCCTAGGCTAAATAGTACATGCTAGTATTGGAATTTGTTTTTAATTGGTTAGTATTGTTTTTACATTCTATTATTTCATATTTTTAGTTCGATAAATGTAGTTTCATCTGAGAACCCTAATACTTTCTTAATGAAACTAAGATTTTATTTTATTCACAGAGACACTATGAGGAAAAGGAAAGGGCATACAAACAAAAGAGTAAGCAGGTCTTATGGAGGTAAGACCCGACCCTCTCATATACTGTATAATAATTGCCTACTGTCGCATGTTTATTAATTGCCTTCTGTCACATGTTTAGACCTTGTATGTGTGTTGCACAACACATGTTGCACTTGGCGATCACGGTGGGGATTGATATGGTAGTGGACCATGATGGTCATAGAATAATTGAAGGAGCAGTACCCCCCAATTATGGTGGGGTAATTCGCACTCTGAACCTCATCAAAGTCACCTGTGACAGTAAGAGTCACTCCTGGATAACCTTTCCATTTTCCATCTGTTACATTAGTTGTGAATCTGAAACAGTACATGTGTGAATCCTTCTGTGTCACATGACTCAGTCTGATGGTGCAGTTCTTCTGTTCATCTCCCAGATACTGAAGCCTCTGACTGTATTCAGGGTCCTCAGACAGATCTGGAGGCTCTTCACCATGTACAGGGTTTTTGGTCCAGAACACTTTCCTGATCTCATATCCAGTAGGGTATGTATAAGTGCAGCTCATTATCACTGATGAGTCCTTTAGTGCACAGATGTGTGAAAGTCTGTAACTCACACCCCATTCAGCACTAGAAACCCCTGAAACACAGAATTCATAAAGTGAATAAAATATCAGCAGCTGAAAGATGGTGGGGAAATGCTTCAGTGTTTCTAAAATGTTGCAGAGACTCACCGTGAATCAAGATCAGAAACATCAGAGGAAGAGGAGGAGCCATTCTGACTGACATCAGCATAGCAACACCTACAACAACAAAAATCAACAGTGGCATATTTAAGCTGTAATGAACCAGTTTCATTCATGATTTATATATTCGAAGACCATTTTAAAGTTATCTTTATTTGTAATTTTTATAGAACAATATAATTATCATTGTCAGTCTAGATGCTGATGTCTGTTGAGGTTTAGTCAGACTCAGTGTGACTGGTTTAGAAACACGCTGTGGTTAAACTGTTAAGCTTGCAGGAACTCACCTTCTTCTTTCTGTCCAGTGCAAATCAACAGACAAACGCTGGCATTTTATTCTCTCTCTGTCTTTATTTTACTACTATTCTCAACACTATAAAACAAAGACAGAGAGAGAATAAAATGCCAGCATTTCTTTTCCTTATACATGAGGCAAAAACATTTATTTTTGTTTTGTTTTCTATTCACTGGTCAGTTCTCTTAGACCAACATGCGAAACATGCCATTGCATGCAATCTCCCGCACCCCACCCCCCAAAAAATAAAATAAAATAAAATAAACATAAAATAATTCACTCTATAAAGTTTGACCAAAATTAAATGTCTTTCCAGCTGAAGACCACACTGTAAAAAATTGCTGTATTTTCTGCTGTATAAACATTTTACAAGATGCAGCTGTAATTCGCAATGCATTATGGGTCAAATAAGGTTTTACAGTTGTTAACAGTATATTTCCACATCAACTGTAATTCATTTACAAGAAGCAGGTGTTGTCACTGTAGTTCCTGCTTTTTACACTAACTTACTGTAGTGTGGCATTATGGGATTGCGCGCGCATCATTCAAATCAGAAACCCAGCCGACTGGAGCAGCCCGAGAACGATTGAAGATAAGAGGCTTTATTCATAATTCCTGGTAAGTTCACTTAATTATACTTGAGAAATATATCCTTTTTATATTTATTTGAGTATAAACTTATAATGTATAAGCAATATCATGTCACAATAGCCTCCTATCCTGACATTTAGACAAGTGGCCTTGGTAGCTGGACTTCAGTCTGGCATCCCAAGAGCAGGCATCTTTTGCACACTTGAATTTTTTTAAAGGTAACAAGTTTTACTTAAGTAATTTCATTTGTGAAAAAGGTTACTTATTTAGTTTAAAGGGTTACTCCACCCCATAATGACAATTTAGTCAATCACTGTCAACGTGATTAACAGTGATTCATGTCATTTCAAACCCGTAAAAGCTTTGTTTGTTTTCAGAACACAATTTAAGATATTTTGAATGAGAACCAGGAGGCTTGTGTCTGTCCCATTGACAGCCAAGCAATTAACAATGTCTAAGCCCAGAAAAGTATGAAAAGCATCGTCAGAATAGTCCATCTGCCATCAGTGGTTCAACTGTAATTTTACGAAGCTACGAGAATACTTTTTGTATTCAAAGAAAACAAAAAGAACAACTTCATTCAACAAAGATGTTTTTTTTTTTTTTTCGTTCAAATCAAAGCGTAAATGAACATAGAAAGTGTGTCCATGTGACCCAGCTGACACAGAACAGCGGCAGTTCAACAGATACTCGCCAAAATGGCGCTACACTGATGCGTAGAGGAGGCGAATTGTTGAATAAATCGTTATTTTTGTTTTCTTTGCATACAAAAAGTATTGTCTTTGCTTCATAACGTTACGGTTGAACCACTGATGGACTATTCTGATGATGTCTTTCATACTTTTCTGGGCCTTGACAGTTGTATATACTTGGCAGTCAGTGGGACAGTCACAATCCTCCCAGTTGCATCCAAAATATCTTAAATTGTGTTCCGAAGACGAACGAAACTTTTACGGGTTTGGAACGACATGGAGGTAAGTGATTAATGGCAAGATTTTCATTTTGGGGTGGAGTAACCTTTTAAGTACTGGTAAATGCTGATTGTATTGTATAAGTGGCATTTTGACATTTATTTTATTGAGTTAGTTTCATTTGATACTTAACTTTATCCTGATGTTTTTGCTTGTTTTTATGTGTAGATGTTTTCTTGGAATCACAACACTCACTGGATACAAGACGGACACATAGAGGCAAAACAAGTGGAAAAGTCTCAGAGAAGAGGGACAACCCTCATGTGTGTGCTCATCTCAGAAAGTTGATGGACTTTCAGTATGTATTTATTAAATTGTCTTTTGCAGGAATATTCTTAATTTAATAGAAAATAAGCTCAAACAACATAATTTGTGACTAAATGTTGATTCCAGCATTTTATTTTAATAATTTTCTTTAAAACATTTTTTTTTTTACAAAAGTTATACAAATTCTGTTGATTGATCTTCATTTTTATAGAAAGTTAATGTTCTACTCTGAGCATGGCTTATTTTTTTAACATGTATTTGTAGTTATTTGTGATGCTATGTTATTTTTATGATAAGATTTTAACTGTTGAAAGACTGACATTTTTATTTTACCAGTAAAAGCCTTGCAATGTCTTTCTGCCAGTTTTAATAAATACTTATTTGCAACATCACTGACTTTATTCATTTTTATTCATTTGTAAATGTATTAAGATAGAGCTCATGATAATGCATTTATATACATATTTTGTAGTTTACTGTTAAAATTATTCTTTAAAGCAGTTTCATTGTTAAATTATTACAACATCATATTGTATTTAGGGGTATTTGCAGGATTTTATTGGCAATTTTTTTTGCCAGGTAAATACTGTACTTTAGTGAAACTACAAAATATTGCTGTAAAATAAACTACAAGTTAAATTCAATGTTACTGTAAAAAAATACAGTCATGGTATTGCCGGCCCGAGTTTCAAACCCACAACCCTAGGGGTCAAACTCTCTAACCACTAGGCCACGACATTATATTATTCAAATAGTCTAAATAAATAAAAGACCATAACACGGGTCAAAGAACTTTTTTTATCATTGAAAGTTTGTGTCCAAAGCACAAGCACATGTGTCTTGTATATTAACTTCTTTACTCAATGCATTTTAGACTGAACTCAACACATGGTACATAATGCATGTTAAATAAATCCAGTGTTAATTATACCTTAATCCGTGAGCAGTCTTGTGGAATGTAGTCACATGTATTTAACATTTTTGTTTGTTTTTAAAGGAACTATTATGTGAAAATTACTATATTGCGTATTTTAACATCAACCTAATCTTTATGTCTTTGTAGACATTGAAAAGACGTCCTCCGAGGAGACAGGATGTTTTTATGATGTCTTTTTTAAAATGTTTTTATGTCTTCTGTACGTCCGATATAGACGTTCACAGATCCTCCTTACAAGGTTCTATGACTTTATTTCTGTCAGACATCTAAAGAAGCTCTTATTGAGAATTAACAGAGGTTTAAATGTTGATACTTGATTCATTTGAAGTCACCATTGTGGTGGAAAGTGTTTGGTTTAGTTGGGATCTTGGTCCAGTTACTTCTTGTGTTAGCTTGTCTCTTGCTGCTGTAACGGTGTATTTTAAAACGACAAAATTAAAAGAGCTCACGGGTTATCAGCTCTTTGTTGGTGATGAGAAAGTCATCACATAATAAGTATTTGAGATTTTAAAATAACTTATGTTTGATATTTCTAACAGGCACCAAGAGCAAAATACTTATATTGAAGATGGACAAAATGAATGCGTTTGAAATAATTTAAGTAAAAGGATAAAGTACTCGCACACACAGACTTCAAGATTAAGCATATGCATCACAACAACGGTGACAAACAGAAGAGCTCCATAGCACAGACTCTTAAACCTTATTTTCCAGCCTTTTTTGTTCTGATTGTCACCATTGATGTGATGCATATCCAAAATCTTGATGTCTGTTTGTGATGACATGATCTGTTTTCTAAAAGTCAGTAAATTATTATTTCTACAAGGTTTCTATCCATAAAAATAAATCCATAGTCACAACCATAAATGAGCATCTTATTTGGCTTATTTATAACACACAGTTTCAACAGCAAGAGACAAGCTGACACAAGATATAACTGGACCAAGATCCCAACTAAACCAAACACTTTCCACCACAATGGTGACTTCAAATGAATCAAGTAAAGTGAAAGTGAAAGTAACGTGACATTCAGCCAAGTATGGTGACCCATACTCAGAATTTGTGCTCTGCATTTAACCCATCCGAAATGCACACACACAGAGCAGTGAACACACACACACACTGTGAACACACACCCGGAGCAGTGGGCAGCCATTTATGCTGCGGCGCCCGGGGAGCAGTTGGGGGTTTGATGCCTTGCTCAAGGACACCTAAGTCGTGGTATTGAAGGTGGAGAGAGAACTGTACATGCACTCCCCCCACCCACAATTCCTGCCGGCAACATTTAAACCTCTGTTAATTCTCAATAAGAGCTTCTCTAGATGTCTGACAGAAATAAAGTCACAGAACCTTATAAGGAGGATCTGTGAACGTCTATATCGGACGTACAGAAGACATAAAAAACATAAAAAAAAGACGTCATAAAAAAATTCTGTCTCCTCAGTGGACATCTTTTCAACTTCTGCAAAGACATAAAAAGACGTCCACTGGACGTAACTTTGACCAGTGGATTAGGTTGATGTTAAAATACGCAGTATAGTAATTTTCACGTAATAGTTCCTTTAAAAATAAACAATAATGTTAAATACATGTGACTTCATGCCACAAGACTGCTAACGTATGAAGGTATAATTATAACACTGGATTTATTTAACATGCATTATGTACCATGTGTTGAGTTCAGTCTAAAATGCATTCAGTAAAGAAGTTAATATACAAGACTTGGTATGTCCTTGTGCTTTGGACACAAACTTTCAATAATAAAAAAAGTTATTTGACCCGTGTTATGTTCTTTTATTTATTTAGACTATATATAATACAAAGTTGTGGCCTAGTGGTTAGAGAGTTTGACTCCTAACCCTAGGGTTGTGGGTTCGAAACTCAGACCGGCAATAACATGACTTAATAAACTAATAATTTATAACCTTGAGCAAGGCACCGAACCCCCAGCTGGTCCCTGGGCGCAGCATAAATGATGAACACTGCTCTTTGTTTTACTACTATTTTTTTTTTACAGTGTACAGCAATTAACTGTAATTTACTTTGTAGTAATTTCCTGTAATCCATTTTACAGCAATTAACATCATTTTTACAGGATTTTATTGGCAACTTTTTTTGCCAGTAAAATCCTGTAAATTCTACAATACATTTTTTACAGTGCAGCTTGATTTTTAAACAAATTAAGTTTTAAAGACAAATAAAAGTCCTGGGCTGGCAGGAATTGTAGGTGGGGGGAGTGCATGTACAGTGCTCTCTCCACCTTCAATACCATGACATAGGTGCCCTTTAGCAAGGCACTGAACCCCCAACAGCTCCCCAGGCGCCGCCGCATAAATGGCTGCTGTGTGCGTGCAAGCAGACCACGAATTCTGAGTATGGGTCACCATACTTGGCTGTATGTCACTTTCTCTTCAGATTAATCTACAGGTCCTTCTAAAAAATTTGCATATTGTGATAAAGTATATTATTTTCCATAATGTAATGATAAAAATTAAACTTTCATATATTTTAGATTCATTGCACACCAACTGAAATATTTCAGGTCTTTTATTGTTTTAATACTGATGATTTTGGCATACAGCTCATGAAAACCCAAAATTCCTATCTCGTTCTCTAAACGAGCTATTAACCTAATCATCTGAATCAACTTATTAACTCTAAACACCTGCAAAAAATTACTGAGGCTTTTAAAAACACCCAGCCTGGTTCATTACTCAAAACCGCAATCATGGGTAAGACTGCTGACCTGACTGCTGTCCAGAAGGCCATCATTGACACCCTCAAGCGAGAGGGTAAGACACAGAAAGAAATTTCTGAACGAATAGGCTGTTTCCAGAGTGCTGTATCAAGGCACCTCAGTGGGAAGTCTGTGGGAAGGAAAAAGTGTGGCAAAAAACGCTGCACAACGAGAAGAGGTGACCGGACCCTGAGGAAGATTGTGGAGAAGGACCGATTCCAGACCTTGGGGGACCTGCGGAAGCAGTGGACTGAGTCTGGAGTAGAAACATCCAGAGCCACCGTGCACAGCGTGTGCAGGAAATGGGCTACAGGTGCCGCATTCCCCAGGTCAAGCCACATTTGAACCAGAAACAGCAGCAGAAGCGCCTGACCTGGGCTACAGAGAAGCAGCACTGGACTGTTGCTCAGTGGTCCAAAGTACTTTTTTTGGATGAAAGAAAATTTTGCATGTCATTCGGAAATCAAGGTGCCATAGTCTTGTGGAAGACTGGGGAGAAGGAAATGCCAAAATACCTGAAGTCCAGTGTCAAGTACCCACAGTCAGTGATGGTCTGGGGTGCCATGTCAGCGGCTGGTGTTGGTCCACTGTGTTTTATCAAGGGCCGGGTCAATGCAGCTAGCTATCAGGAGATTTTGGAGCACTTCATGCTTCTATCTGCTGAAAAACTTTATGGAGATGAAGATTTCGTTTTTCAGCACGACCTGGCACCTGCTCACAGTGCCAAAACCACTGGTAAATGGTTTACTGACCATGGTATTACTGTGCTCAATTGGCCTGCCAACTCTCCTGACCTGAACCCCATAGAGAATCTGTGGGATATTGTGAAGAGAAAGTTGAGAGATGCAAGACCCAACACTCTGGATGAGCTTAAGGCCGCTATCGAAGCATCCTGGGCCTCCATAACACCTCAGCAGTGCTTAATTTTTTGAGATAGGAATTTTGGGTTTTCATGAGCTGTATGCCAAAATCATCAGTATTAAAACAATAAAAGACCTGAAATATTTCAGTTGGTGTGCAATGAATCTAAAATATATGAAAGTTAATTTTTATCATTACATTATGGAAAATAATGAACTTTATCACAATATGCTAATTTTTTGAGAAGGACCTGTATATTGAAGTTAATCTATGCCCACCACAAAATATATATACACACACATGCATTGTGTCCATATCACCAAACTCCATATCTGTGACAGCTTCACCTTTTTCTTTTTTTAAATATTTTTTTTTTTACAGTTAAAAACATATTAAGAGTTCTCACTGTCATAAAATCACAGTTCAAGCTTTCAGTTTAGATCTAGATTCATTACATACTTAACAGATGTCTTAATGGAAGTCACTACGGTTCTCCCGTGTTCTTATGAAACCCAACAGAAGTTACAACACAGTGATAATGGAAGTTTTACTTTGATGTCAGAGTTTACAAACAAACAAACAAACAAACAAAACAAATAAACAACAGCAAAAACATTTACATTTAAGAAAGTTCTAAACTATTGTAGGTGTAATACAAAATCACGTTTTTACGTTAAACCTTAGAGTGAGTTATCTCCTCTTTAACACAAACACACAAAAGATGTGTGATGATAATGAATCTGAAGAAAGATAATGAAAGAAGCTCTTACCTGTTTCACCAACACTCATGACCAGTGATAGCACTACAAATGATCAGGATGAAAGCAGCACTGTGGTTTTCACATTCTCATGTGATGCACACACATTATATTTTAATATGTGGTTATGACACTTCACCTTCTGCAGATAGTGGCAACGATTGGCCATCATCACAGTGATGCTTTTCGACTAAAGGCTTAAAACAGAAGTTAAATCTTACATCAGTCCTTAAAATGAAAAACCTTGCATCAGACCATGTAATGTTTTCAAACCTATGCATATGTTTCCAATGAACCAAGAAAATAATTACTTGATTTTGCATTTGATCATTTTTGCCTAATTAATAGTAATTTGGTAGTTAAATAAAAAGAAACAGCTTTAAAACATGCTGAAGAATCAGAAGAACTAAAACATTACAGCTCCTTCCTATTTATTTATTTATTCATTTATTTATAATAAGTCCTTTATGTCAGTTTAGTTGCTCTAAAGATACCCACAGGGCGTGTACAAATACTCACACTTATACTTACTTGCATGACATGTTTCCTGTATGTGGCCCAAGTGTCCAAGCGGGTGTGAAGACCACAAGTGTGTGTGTGTGTAACTTCTGACTACTTGATGGAACACACTTATAATGTTGTAAAAATGCAAGTGTTGACAGAGCTTTATTTCGATTAACAATATGTCACATTTTAAAATAAACATAGAAATGTCTTTTCAGGAGTTCTATGTATCAGATGACAAAATTTAGTAATTGTGGTGCTTGTTATTAAGTCTTAAAAAAAAGTTGGTTAAATTGTACAAAACACACATCTTTGAACCAATATCAAATATCTCAGGAAGGTCTATATAATAGCTGTTTTATTGATTGATTATAATAAGACTATTGTCATGATAGAGGAGCTTCTGAATTTTATAATCAACTGAGAAAATCATTAACATCATTTTATTTTGTAACATTTTGTAACCCATGCAATTCCTTAGCAGTACAATCACCTGGGAGAAGAAAGGACTCAGACTGCATGTGATCTGACACTCTCAGTTTACTTGAGCCTCAGCAAACATGCATACCATAGCGCTATAGACGGTTTCAATGGTAACAACATAAACAAACGTTACTGCGCATGTGCACTTTTGTGGCCCTAACTTAACTTCCAGTAGACTTCCAAATAGAATCAATAACAACAGTCAAGTCCCTCTAGAGTATATATATATATTTTTTTATTACAAACAAAATATGTTTGCTGTGTAAATCAGACAGACTTAATGAAAATGCAAATTCATTCTTTGCCAGCAGGAGATGCTTTAAAGCTTGAGTAATACAGGTTTCCCCAGTAACAGCTGTAAACAAAGCAGAGCTACGCTCACAAACGCTGCGTTATCAGGCATTTGACATGCAAGTTTTCCTTCAGAACTACAGTGATATAAAAACACCTGTGCCTCGTTTTGATATTTAAACATATAAATTTAAGGAATTATTATTATTATTATTAAACATGCAGTACGTGCTCACGTTTATTCAATGAAGCCTTTTGGAAAATCGATCAGTTTTAAAATCATGGCGAGTCTCCACAAATAAATAAATGTATGTGAAACACATCCCACATCACAACCACCTGAGCCCAGCTTCAGTCTACTCATCACTTTAACTTTAACTGCGTTTGTAGAAGGCACTGCAGCCAGACCGATATACAAAACACAGACAGGAAGTTAACTTTGGGCCAGGTGCATGCGCCTGATGAAACTGTTTATAAAGGAACTGAGAAAAAAATGTGGCCTCACACCTTCGCTGTCATACACATCAGGGCCTCAACCTAAAGCAGTTCTCAGAATATGTTGAAGGAAGTTCAAGTGTGTCACTTAAGCATGCAAACATTGTGTGTCTATAAAAATAATAATAATAATAAAAAAACATCTTTAATGATAGTTGAGGACAATGGAATAGTACAACGTCATAATTTAACCATAACTCTAATTACCTAAATTTGACCAAGATGTTCTTCACACAAAGCAGTCACAGTTATTTCAGAAGACTTAATCACTCACCAATCATTTGTGCTGCTTTTTGTGGCACTTTGATGACATTTAAATTAAAATCACAGACACAGTTTCATTTACCAAAGATAAAGTAAAAGTGTTGGAACATGGTCACCAGCAACGGTGAAAATACCACAAAAGGTATGGTATCATCACTGGAACAAACCAGATTAGTACCAATCATATCGTAGCCTAAGGTTTAAATCATTGCCTTTTAAATATATACAAATAATATAATGTATATGATGTATTATTATAGGTGAAATTACTCTTGCAAAGCTCTGATTTCTGAGAGACGCACGGAGAGGCTGACAAATGCTTAGTTAGTATAGTTAACTTACACAAGAGTTCTAGTAACTAAAAAAGAACTGTAGGGGGTACTTGATCCTTTCGATTAGGTTTACTCATGACTTAGTATAGCTACTCGCTGACTCCCAGAATGCATTGCGCAGAATAAATTATGCAGTTGCTTTGTTTTAAAGTTGTTGTTTTTATTTGCCAATTTTATTTGCTGTCTTGTGTCAGCAGTAGCACAACAAAAAGAGCAAATAAAATGGCTATTGTTACAATTAATGAAAATAAATAAAATGTAATTGTTACCATTGTCGTGATTCACGTGATAAATGTTTAAGTCTGTGTGTGACTTCAGCATATTACCACTCACTATTTAAGGATTATATAAAAAAGCATATCCAGGTATTTATGAAAAATAAAATCTCAAAAAGGTCATTATTAAACACGCACATAAAAATGCTTTAATTAAAAAATAGGTCATTTTATAAAAGCACCCTATTTATTACTTTTCTTTGAAATCAAATAACTCTGATTTCATAATGCATTTCTCCATTAATAGCGAGAAAATTATAATAACATACATGAAGTTTCAAGTGCCCAACCAAAGGGAATGCTAATCACTATAATGGTTAGCTAAAAAAAAGAAAACGGCAATTAGCAACATATTAGTGCACTGCTGCCTCTCACTGGTTTATTAATGTCATTGGTTCCTTTGTGGCTACTTGAATATTTTAAGTAAGTGTCACTCAAAACAGTAAGTAAATTGTTTTATTTGCCTTGAAAGTAGCTGAAACTTAATAAAACCTAATAAGTATAACGACTAAGTAAAGATAACTAATTAAATCTAAGTAAGGTAAACTATTGGATTTTACAGTGTAACGGTCAAGCTTTGCCTGTGTGTGCGCTGCGCCAAGGCATCCGTCATTTTAATTTTTGACCACAGACATAATGTCAAAATGAAGGAATAGGATCCTATTTTTTCTGTCATTTGGACTTGGTCTTGAATTGGACTCAAAACCTTTGGATTTGGACTTGACTTGGACTCGAATCGAATCAGACATAGTGAACATAAACAACTGTGCATTATAGTGAAGGCTTTGTAAAACTGCAAAGTGTTTAGATTTTTACACAACATACTTCGTTCTACACCAACGCACACATTTCCATGAACCGTTTCTGTCGGACGCGTCCGATTTGAGAACCAAGGAGCTGATGATACTGCGCATGTGTGATTCAGCATGAAGCAGAATGACACACAGCGTGTCTGAACCGAACTGGTTCTTTTGTTGATTGATTCTGTGCCAATGTTATGAGCGCAGGAAAACTGAAGGCTTGAATGAAGGGCAATCATCGCCAATGACGTCAATACGTCGAGCACAAAAGAACTGGTGAAAGATTTTTTTTTTCAACCGGTTTATTGAATCGAACTGTCTGAAAGTATGAGGTTGTCTATGCTATGTGTCATCTCAACTTACTCCTGTCATCTGTCCTTGTCGTTTGACTGTGACTGTGGATGGTTTCTTCCATCATATATACTGCTGTCACTTGTCAAGAGTGTTGGGAAACAGGTAAGAACATGATTTTATAATCATTCTGTAGATTGATTATTATCAAATATCTTGTGGTTGTGTGTGTGCATCCTTGACTGGGGCTAACACCTTATATTTTAGCAGAGGGATATGACACTTACAGCAGAGAGACATCAGACTAACATCAAGAAGTAAAACTTCAGCTGAAAAAAAAAATCTGTAGATATGTTCCTCATAATGTTTTCAGTTTGAATATTTATCTGTTCCTGGGGAACTAAGAAAAAAATGGCTTGATTTTGCATTTGATAAACTTTGGCTAACCAATAGTAATTCATAAATAAATTAAACATTAAGTAGAGCTAATGGAATATATAAGTTGCTTCTATTGAAACATTCTCATCTTTAGAGATCTTGTACTCTTACTCTGGCCTTGTATCACTTCTCTGTCACTGGTTACCTTGTGAAACTCTAAATAAGACGATAAATATTTTTTTTCTCTGTGATGAGAGGCGAGAAAACGAGACGTGTCCAGACAGCAGCAGCATCTCACTAGTGCTGACAGTGTGACCATGTGACCCCAATGAGAGACGGTATCTGTAGTTAAAGGTAAAGTTCACCCAAAATGTATATGACATTCTTAGTTCAGACGAATATATTCAGAGTTGTATTGAATATTTTTCAGGCTAAGCCATGCTTTACAATGGAAGTGGAATGGGAGTAGCCTAAAATATGAAGTCCTGGCTCTAGGGGGTTAATAAAGCCCTACTGAAGTGACGCAATGCTTTTGTGTAAGAAAATTATCCATATTTACAACATTATGTGTACACACAGCCAAATTCCACGCACAGAAAAGCTCCTCTCAAACAGTGCACGACAACATTTACATTTACATGTATTCATTTAGCAGACGCTTTTATCCAAAACGACTTACAAATGAGGACAGTGTAAGCAATCAAAAACAACAAAAAGAGCAATGATATATAAGTGCTATAACAAGTCTCAGTTAGGTTAACAGTACACGTAGCATGGGCTTTTAAATAATATAATATAATAAAAAGAAAACCGATAGAATAAAAAAAGAATAGAGCAAGCTAGTGTTAGAGGTCTTTACACACACACACACACACACTTACACACACACATATATATATACACACACACACAGACACACACAAACACACAATTGCATAATAAATTAAAAGAAAATAGAATACAAAATATTAGAAAGGTTAGATTTTTTTTTAAGAATAGAATTAGAATAGTGAGTGTTAAAGTTAGAGGGTCAAATAAAGATTTAAAAGATGGGTTTTAAGCCGATTCTTGAAGATGGCTAAGGACTCAGCTGCTCAGATTGAGTTGGGGAGGTCATTCCACCAGGAGGGAACATTTAATTTAAAAAGTGACTTTGTGCTTCTTTGGGATTGGGATTCTTTGGGAACGCAAGCTTCTAGAGGGCACATAAGTCTGAAGTAACAAATTTAGGTAAATGGGTGCAGAGCCTTGGTGGTTTTGTAGGCAAACATCAATGCCTTGAATTTTATGCGAGCAGCTACTGGTAGCCAGTGCAAATTGATAAACAGATGTGTGACGTGTATTCTTTTTGGCTAATTAAAAATTTATCTTGCTGCCACATTCAGGATGAATTGTAAAGGTTTGATAGAACTGGCTGGAAGACCGGCCAAGAGGGCATTGCAATGGACCACCCTGGACAGAACTAGAGATTGAACAAGGAATTGTGCAACATGTTCTAAAAGAATGGGCTTGATTTTCTTGATGTTGAATAAAGCAAATTTACATGATCGGACAGATTTAGCAATGTGGTCTGAGAAAGTCAGCTGATCATCAACAGTGTTGGTCATCTTACTTTAAAAAAGTAATTTGTTAGTTACAAATTACTTCTCCCAAAATGTAATTGAGTTAGTAACTCAGTTACCACATTGTAAAAGTAATTAGTTACTCAGCAAAGTATCTGTGACGTTGTTATTTTTTTTATGTTCTATAACGCTATTACTCCCTATAACATCTTTAATATATATGATGTTTATATTAACTGATTGAAGAATAAAAACACTATAAGTATTTTAGAAAATGTTGTAGGCCTATTTATTTAAACTCAATAGATTGCAGCCTGCCATATGATATGCAGAGAAATAAAAACATATAAAAAATATAAATTGAAAAAAAAATTAAAGTGCAAAATTAAGACAAACAAATTTTAACTTGGGTAAAAAGAAACAAAGGGAAACCTGGCCATTAGTGCATATCTCTAAAACTGTATATTAGGGCCTAACGTTACTGCACAATAAACAGAACACTATCCAACTCTTTATGGTGCGTTCGCGCAAGACACTCGTGATTTCAATGTTAAGTCGATGCAAAGACGCGAATAGACAACCTCCGAAAATCGGCGAAACACATTTTTAAATAGACACTGTCTTTATAAATAAACCGCATATTTGAGTTTAAAACAACTATATTATCGCATGATATACTTTTAAAACTACATTTCATGACATGATAACAGTATTAAATAAAAATAAATGGTTGAATAAAAATGGTGGTTGAAAATGCTGCGTGAAATCAACTGGCAGAAGCCCCCCCCCATGACGCGAATTTGTGTCTGTTGTGAAGTTAATTTCACGCGCGAAGGAAGTGTATGAACTCAAAATGTTCAAGGGTCCAACTACGCGTGAATAACGTGATTTATTCACGCAAGTCGCATCTGATGTGAACACAGCATTAACTATTCAGTACAGTAACATTTTAGCATGTGTTGATATGAGGTGATTCATAAGATTTGAGTTGCTTGAGGCAGACGTGGAAAAATTATTTTTTCCTGGGCATAGTGTGCATGTTACAAAAACATTCTTGCCTTTAATTTCAATTTATGAAAAGTGTAGTGCCGGTGACCGGTACTTCCAGTTCGAGAACGCCATTATCGCTGATGCCATCATGTGTTTAGTGATTGTCAAAACATGCAATGACAGTGAGACAGCGTGAGCAGGGCACCGGCCACCCAGCCAATCATCATCGGATTTGCAACGGTGTCAGGCAGTTGATGTGTAGCCAGTAGCCAAAGCATGACACCTCGCGTTTTATTCAACCAAATTGTAGTAACGCGGCACTATACATTCTCAGTAAAGATAAAGTCGTTGCAACGATGGGAAAAGTAATTAATTAGATTACTCCGCTACTGAAAATTAAACTCCGTTAGTAACGCCGTTATACTTAAACGCCGTTACTCCCAACACTGATTATCAATCATAACTCCAAGGCTTCTAGCTGTTTTTGAAGGAGTTATGGTTGATGTGCCTAACTTGATGGTGAAACTGTGATGAAACGATGGGTTTGCTGGAATCACAAGCAGTTCTGTCTCGGCAAGGTTGAGTTGAAGTTGATGGTCCATCATCCAGCAAGAAATGTCTGTTAGATGAGCTAAGATGCGAATAGCTATCATCAGATCATCAGGATGGAATGAGAGGTAGAGTTGAGTGTCATCAGCATAGCAGTGGTATGAAAAGCCATGTTTCTGAATGACAGAACCTAATGATGCCATGTAGACAAAGAAGAGAAGTGTTCCAAGAACTGAGCCCTGAGGCACCCCAGTAGTTAGATGTTGTGACTTGGACACCTTTCCTCTCCAAGATACTTTGAAGAACTTATCTGATAGGTAAGACTTAAACCATTGAAGTGTGGTTCCTGAGATGCCCTCTGGTGGTTAACCGTGTCAAAAGCAGCGGACAGATCAAGCAGGATAAGTACTGAAGATTTGGATTCTGCTCTTGCCAATCTTAGACCTTCAACAACTGAGAGCAAGGCAGTCTCAGTTGAATGTCCACTTCTGAAGCCAGATTGGTTGCTCTCAAGGAGGTTGTTGTGTGTGAGAAATGTAGCCACTTGGTTGAACACAGCTCGTTCAAGTGTTTTTGCAATGACAGGAAGAAGGGAAACTGGTCTGTAGTTCTCTAAAAGAGATGGGTTGAAGGTGGGTTTCTTAAGTAGTGGAGTTATACGAGCCTGTCTAAATGATGAGGGAAAAACACCAGTGTGGAGGGATGTGTTGATGATGTGAGTGCAGTTGCAATTGCAGGACAAATTGCTTGAAGGAGATGAGATGGAATAGGATGCTAACAGTTTAGGGGAAGGAAGTGAAGATGAAACCATTGCAGATCGCCGGGAGGGTGAAAGTGTGCATAGGTTACGTCGAAAGATGACATGTGAAGGATTAAGTGACGTGTCAGGGACCATGTTGAGGTTATTAAGAGTGAGGAGGAAGTGATCCGACGTAGGTGGAAGTTGAAATCTCCAAGCATAACTAGGGGAGTACCATCCTCAGGAAAGGTTGAGAGCAACACATCTACTTCCTCCAAAAAGTTACCTTGTGGTCCTGGGGGTCGATAGACAACTACAAAATGTATTTTAAGAGGGTAGGTAATAGTAACTGAATGAGATTCAAAGGAGCTGTTGATACCCAAAGATGGTAAAGGATTTCCAATCATTAGAGATGAGCAGACCAGTACCTCCACCTCTTCCAGTCAAACGGGGGGAGTGGGAAAAGGAGAAATTATTTTAGAGTGCTGCAGGTGTAGCAGTGTCTTCTGGCTTGATTCAGGTCTCTGTTAGAACCATGAGATTAAGCTTTGAATGACTAATAATAGAGGTAATGAAATCGGCTTTGTTTACAGCAGACTGGCAATTCCAGAGACCAATAGAAAAAGAAAGTAGTGTATTAGCAGATATAGGCAAAGTGCGCAGGTTGTTAAGATTGCGCTGCCTACATTGTGTGTTGTGTGGTTTGCAAGTGGTAGTGATAGTAGGGATCTGGAAACACATAGTAAGAATGGGTTATAAACAAAAAAAACAACTGAAAAAGAAAAGAAACAAGGAGAAGGAAAAAGAGATTAATCAAAACAATACTTATATTCCCTGCCAGTGTCCCTGCCTGGTGGAGTCGCACGGTAGAGTCGATGTTCTTTACACTCTTCGGTCTTCACACGGGGAGGGCTTAACTGGAGGGCTACCACGACCGCTGCCGCGGAATACTAATCTTTTTTATACCCGACAAAACGGAAATTGAATTCAGCTGAACACACTTTACTGTTTATCACAACAAAGGTCTAAGCAAGCGCACAACACTGACAAAGTATGCGATAAGAGTACGAGACCAAACACAGCACATCTCAACAAAGTAAACAAACGACTATTCAGTTCTCTTTCACATTTTAACAGAGAAACACACACAACATCTTTAGGCCAACCTAAAAAGATACTCAGGACAGTTGACGGGCTACTGCTGTGTATTGTCACGAAATCTTATTATTTGCACATGTTTTTAAGCCTTGCCTATTGAAACATACAATAGAGTTTAAAGCATTCAAACACAAGATGCAGAAAAACTTGACTGACTTGTTGCAGGCCGTATTCTGTGCACACGCAGAGCCACGTCTCACAGATAGCAACACCGAAACGAGCTCTCCTTCTTGAATTAATCCACAGTCAAATCAAAAATTATTCAGACACCAGATATATATATATATATATATATATATAATTTTTATAGTGGGTGCAGAACACTATAGATCAATTGTGTAAGTGAGTATAGTGTAAAATAAAGTAAACTGTGAAATATTATACCCTAAAATTCTTCAGTGTACTTCCAGTAAAACTGCTAAAATAATTGGGACCAAAAATTATTCAGACACTTTGACCTGACCATGTTATGCTTAAATGTTTATTTATTTAATTGCTAATGCAAACTTTTCACACAACAGACTGAACAAAATTAAAAATTGCCTGATAATTGGTGGACAACGTATTGATAGTTAATATAAGATGTGTAAATATTGTCAGTTTTCTGTAGTTGTACTAACAGTTGTCTGAATTTTAGTTTGAATGTAATCCATTACATACATTTCTATCAAAGCTATCTGACAATATCAAGATGAATTTGTTCTGACAAAGTTTAACTCTGTGTTATTGTCATATGTTATTTCCATTTTTTAAACTATAGCAAAGAAACTGTGATAATGTGAGAAATGTTGAAGGTGTCTGAATAAATGTAGTTTTCACTGTATATTTAATTTTTACAGTGATTACTATACAGTGCTATTTTAAGTTTGATTATTCTGTTTCTGTACCTGGACACCTACAAACTTGAAAGATACTTAAACATTGTATAAATAGCACAAATAAATATGTGTCCTGCAGAGTTTAGCTCCAACTTGCTATTTAGCCGACTATAACTAGACTAAAACTTAAAAAAAGTCATATGACTAAAATATGACTTAAACTAAATGATATTTTGGTCCAAAGACTACAAACAAACAAACAACAACAAAAACAGTGTTTTAGTTAATTTTATATTATGATTTCGGCAGCACTTGTTTAGTTTTAAAGTAGACATATCAAGTTTCTATAGATATATCTCTGATGTCTCTTCATTGAGTATTCACTGAATTATAGTTAATTTTAATGACGCGCTTGTAAATGAAGATCAGCGCAGACAAAGGCTGTTTGTTATCTTTATTTTATACATGCTCAAAGTTTTGTTGTTATTATGTCTGTACACAAAAAAGTAGACCCTTTAAAGATTTGATTAATGTATTGCTCTTATGTGTACGATCAAAACTGAAAGTGTTATTTAAGTTCTTTTCGGGGTTATCAGCAGAAAATGACTCGTAACGCATTTACACAATACATAACGCGTTAATCGACTCGAAAGGATTAAGCCATTGTGTTATTCAGATGGAACCAAAATATTGAGCTTGCATTTTCATGTATTTAGTGAATCTCCCTCTCTCTCTCTCTCTCTCTCTCTCTCTGTCTCTGTATATAAGGTCCTCTAGTCCTCTAGTCCTCTAATCCTCTAGGGGCCGCTATGGGGAACACCTTGTCGTGACCCGTTTCTGAAGCATACATTGAAAAAACAGCAATTAGTTGGCCGGCTACCGCCTTTGACGTCACTACCGGCGCGACCATAAACAGGCACCAGTAGAACACGTCATTCTCTTCTTCGTCTTCACTGACTGTTCTGTTTGAACCGTGCATCTAAAAGAACTGGTAAGAGCGATCTTTCTCTGTATATCATGGCGATTACTAGCAAGCGTTTAGACAATTTGTGCATCCGTGTCGACGTTATTTGACACCCGATGACACACTCGATCTTTGCATCATTTGTTTGGGTGAAGAGCACGATGTTTTTGAGGAGGCAATCTGCTTGCATTGTGAGTGTTATTTCAAGGAAAAAAGCTCCGCTCTCATTCGTCTCTCTTCCGAAAAAAAAACACCTGCTTCCTGCGCTTCAGAACCTGCCGGGGCATGGAGGAGAATGAGCTCGTGAGAATACAGGTGGATCTGTTTAGATGTTTTAAAGAGTGATTTTCCCTTTTACGCTTGTAATGGCGGCGGACGAGAGAGAACCTCAGGAGGATGAAGTTATATCTTTAACACTATCTGATAATGAGGTTAGTGCTCTGCTGAGATATTTGAGGATGGTGAAGAAGCTGAGGCTAAGCCTGTAGAGCTGTTAGAGGTTATGGATCTCGCCACTGCAAAGTTGGACTTGTAATGAAAATGCGCTAACAAGGTGACGCTGTAAGGCCACACACAAAAAAAAAAAACCTTCGGGAAGTGGAGGTGGCTGTTACAGAAGTCTTCTTGTATATGCGGCCTCAGGTGATGCTGCCCTTGCCCGAGGTTTCTGAAATTGAACTTGCCTTTCCCGTGCAATTCAGCGCTTCTGCGATGCTTAGGAACCTTTAGGTACACACGCTTAGCTTTATGTACTTTCTCAAAACCACATGGTGGTCAGTGTGCACGTGAACACTTTGCACACTTCCTAAAATCCACATAAGTTGTAAATGTGCACGCACTTTCTGAAATCCTGTACAGTAAGGGTTACACGCTCCACCTCATTCCCTTTCTTGACATGATTAGAACTTGGTTCCTTGGGCAGCCAGCGTGTATTTATTTATACACTTCAAGCATCACTTCCCTCAACATGAGGGGCTATTTGGGTGATTCTCGTGGTAATTTAGCAGCGCTCCTCTTTTTCCAAAAAGGGTCGCCTATGAGCGTGCTACTCTGAGCTCTGAGTTCTCCTCTCATATGAGGCTGAGCTTTCTGATTTTTCCCCAGAACGCTCCAGTATTTTTTCAATATATCGAGTTGATGACTCTCAAACATACTGTTTTGAGATGCACCATTCCATCTATGAGCTGCTCTCTCAGAGTGCCACGAGAGCCCCTCCTTAGAACAGTATTTGAAAATCCATGCTATGGTAAGTGTGCACGTGAAGTCTTTGCACACTTTCTGAAATCCACACTGTGGTAAGTTTGCAAGCTAGTATTCTGCATTCTTTCTAAAATCCTATATGGTGTGGGCTAACAATATAGTTGGGAATGTAGCTTAGGCCTTTGGCTGTAAGGGGTACTGTCACAGACAGCTGTCTAAATGTCCCAGGGGCAACTCCCATGGTAGAGTTGGTACTTAGTGCTCAGCATGATTCTGGCCTGCACTCCCTACAGCATGGCGGCGTGGGTATACTGTTACCCATAGCGGTCCCTAGAGGACGCAGTTTGAAGTTCCCTTGAAAGGGAACGTCTCAGGTTACGAATGTAACCATGGTTCCCTGAGTAGAGAACACGACACTGCATCCTCTAGCTTCAGACGAAGAAGTGAATGACGTGTTCTCCCGGTGCCTTTTTATGGTCGCGCCGGTAGTGATGTCAGAGGCTGTAGCCAGCCAACTAGTTGGTGTTTTTTGAATGTATGCTTCAGACACGGGTCACGACGAGGTGTTCCCCATAGCGGCCCCTAGAGGACGCAGTGTCTCGTTTCCTACTCAGGGAACCATGGTTACATTTGTAACCTGAGACGTTCCTTATTCAAAAAGTTGAGAAAGTTGTCCACTTTCTTTCTTTACTAAATTAAACTGGTTTCATGTTTCTGTCTCCCTAAAGAAAAAAAGGCTATTACAAAAATAAAGTTAATTTTGGAAATTCAATTCTCTTTTCTGTAAGTAAGTGTAAAAAGAGAGGTTGTAAAACATGCCACAGTCATCATTACGAATGTTGCTGGTTACAGACCTCCTTGAAGAAAAAAAAAATCTATTACAAACGGAAAAGTACATTTGGACATGCATTTTCCCCTTCGACCAATAGGGGTCGAAAGAGAGGCTATGAAAATAAAATCGCATTAGATTTTTTTGCACAGCCCTACCATCTACAGTAGTTAACAAAGCTAAACAGCATTGCCCTTTGTGTAATAAGTTACAGAAACTGTTAAACGCACCAACTTAAATAATAAAATACACTTACCGGTTGTGGTCCATAAAAAACGCCTTCTCCAGACAAAGAGGGTACTGTTCCATCTTTCAAGAATAATCTTTGTGCGAATCCGGCATTAAACTGATTTTGATTGAGGAAGCTGTCCTCAGCAAAATGTGCTGCACATAGTTTTACATGTGGATTATAATTTTCGGAAACCGAGTAAAACATAAATTTTAACCATTGATCTCTAAGTACAGTGTCCCTGGGAAGGCCAAACAAAGGTGATTGGACTCAGAGATGTAAATAACAGCGTTTTGACGACAAACACACTCTTCAAATGCAAGTTTTCCTCCTTCTCCGTGCGAGCGCAACAAGACTACACCCCTTTTTTGTGTATTACTGTGGGCGGAGGTTAGTCAAAAAACGGTTTCAGTGACGTCATTCCTGCAGGAAGTAGAGGAATGTAGTCCAAACTGGTCGTTCGATGTAGGTGAATTCTGTTAAACACTGTAAAAAAAAAAAAGTTGCGTCAACTTAATCGAAAAAAAAGGCAACATATCGCAAGCGCTTTTTGAGTAAACTTAACAAACGGGGACTAAAGTCCACCCAACTTAAAATAATAACTTCATATCACAAGTTGTCACAACATAAATAGTCATGTTAAACTAAAAAATTCAGAACAAAATATTTTTGTTTACTGTCTTACCAAATCAGCAACACTGTGATGATAACTGCAGCTCCACAAATCACTACAACGGATATGTAAAATATCATCAGACTTCCTACAACAGAGACAAAAGAATAATACGTGAACAGATTAATTTGCTTCACTTGAGTGATAGAGTGATGCAACTAAATGAGCTGCTTTACTTTTAACAGTGACAGTAACAGCTTCTGATCTCTGAGATCCGTGTTGATTGTGAGCTTCACAGAAGCGTCCACTCTGTAGTGCACTGAAACTCTGTCCAGATCCAACAGAGGAGCTTTGATTCTCCTTAAACCAGCTGAAGTTCAGAGCAGGAGGGTTTGAATCACTGCTGCAGATCAGAGTCACTGAATCTCCTTCCACTATTTCAGCGGATCCATTTATGAACACTGAAACATTCCTCAGTGCATCTAAATCAGACATATGAAGAGTCACATTCATGTTTTAAAATTGTTAACCCACTAATCTGTTTGATACCAGTCAATGAAGCGTCATTAACTTACACATGATGTTTAAAGTCACTGCATCAGAGTATTTCTCTCCATGTTTATTTCTGGACTTGCACTTGTATTCTCCACTGTGATCAGAGCTGATCTTTGAGATGTTGTAGATTCTTCCAGATCCTAGAAACTTTCTTCCTTTAAACCAGCTGATTTCTGCAGGAGGGTTTGAATCACTGCTGCAGATCAGAGTCACTGAATCTCCCTCCACTATTTCACCAGATGGACTGATGGACACTGAGACATTCTTTGGTGGATCTAAAGAGAACAAACATGACGTTTCAAATATAAACATAAGTTACATACAATACATAAAACTAATGAATCTGTACTCACAGGTGACAGTGAGCTGAACAGCAGGAGAGATGTGTGTTCCTGTAGAGCACAACTGTATCTGCCTGCATCCTCTCTTCTGACTGACTGCAGCAGGAGTTGATTGTTCCTGTCTCTTCTCTCAGTTAATGGCTGTGAGTTTCTGTACCAGATGAATGTTGCTCTGTCAGTCAGATCACAGCTGCTTTTACATGTAAGACTGACATTATGACCCTCTGTCACTGTCTCAGGAGACTCCACCTGAAGATCTGAACATGACACACACATTGTATCTAGTGCTGCTCTCATACACTGATTATTATTCAACATAATGCACAGAAGAAGAGTGAAACCTCATCAAAGTCACCTGTGAAAGTAAGATTTACTCCCTGTTTACCAAACCATGTGCCATCAGGTTTATCAGTGATGAATCTGAAATAGTACATGTGTGAATCCTTCTGTGTCACATGACTCAGTCTGATGGTGCAATTCTTCTGTTTATCTCCCAGATACTGAAGCCTCTGACTGTATTCAGGGTCCTCAGACAGATCTTGAAGCTTTTCAACCTTCAAAGGGTTTTTGGTCCAGAACACTTTCCTGATCTCATATCCAGCAGGGTATGTATAAGTGCAGCTCATTATCACTGATGAGTTCTTTAGTGCACAGATGTGTGAATGTCTGTAATTCACACCCCAACCAGCACTAGAAACACCTGAAACACAGAATTCATATAGCGAACAAAATAGCAGCATATTTTGTATAAAAAATAAATAAAAATAATAATAACAAATAAAATAAATAAAAACATCATGCTAAATAGCTTTAAATGTTTCTGAAGTGTTGCAGAGACTCACTGTGAATCATGAGCTGAAAGATCAGAGCAAGGGGAGGAGCCATTCTGACTGACATCAGCATAGCAACACCTACAACAAATAAACAGTGTAGTGTCTTATTTCAGCTGTCATGAACCAGTTTAATTCACTGAAATTTTATTTATTTGAAGGCCATTTTAAAGTTGTCTTTATTTGTAATTTGTAATTTTATTTGTAATCACTCTCATCTAGATGCTGATGTTTGTCGAGGTTTAGTCAGACTCAGTGTGACTGGTTTAGGAACACTGTGGTCCAGCTATGTTAAGCTTGCATGATCTCACCTTCCTCTTCCTGTCCAGTGAAAAGAGATAGTAAAATAAAGACTGAGAGAAAATAAAATGTGATCATATATCTTTGCCTTAAACACAAGATAAAACATGCACATATTCATTTTTCTTTGTTCACTGGTCATTATCAACATTTGCAATCATTTTTTTTAGACCAACAAATAAAACATGCCACTGCATGCAAACATACCAAAAAAAAAAAAAAAAAAAAAAACACGAAGAAGAAAGAACAAGAAGACGCAATATTAATAATAATAATAATAATAATACACTGTAAAACCCGACAAGTTAACTTAACTCAAACCGTTTGAGTAAACAGATTGCCTTGATTTAAACCCTGTAAGTTTTAAAACTTTGCATTCAAGTAATTAAGTGATTAACTAAGTGCTGATTGTTAATTAGTGATGAACAGCTGCTGTTAACAAACAGAATCACTGAAGAAAAGAGAAACACAAGAACTACTACAACTGAAATCAACTGAAATACATTAAATCTCTCAAGATCTGATTAAACAACCCCACAAACAGCATCACCAGCTCCACTTATTAATAACCAGACTGACTTTATTACTGTCAGAAGCCTACAGAAGATCTTATTGAGAATGAACTAAGGTTTAGATGTTGATTTATTGTTTCATTTGAAGTAACCATGTTAGAGATCAGTGTTTGTATTAGTTGGGCTCTTAACCCTTTACTTCTGTCTTTGCGTTTTCTCTGTCTGTTATAACCGTGTGTTTCTAAAACACATTTGTTGTAATTCAAAAGCCCAGAAGAAATGCCATCAGGTGTTAACCTGTACCTAAGTGTAGGTTGTTATACTTCATGATAATCATCAATTATTGAACTGTGTAGTCTGAGTCTAATGACTGATGAAATAGGCATTGAGTAATTTGATTGATTATGGTAAAAGTGATTCTAAGAGCAAGTGGTTCTGTGATAATCAGTTAATCTGAATAACTTTTCAAACAGTGTGGTCTTCTATGGAGTCAAACAGTCACACAAAGACATCAATAATCAGAATATGAACCTCAACAATGGTGACCATAAAAAAAAAAAAAAATGTTGCAGAGCATGCTGGGAGCCATAGATGAGTTTTGTACTTCAATAGTACCCAGCATGCATTGCAGCATGTTTTTTTCGTCACCATTGTGGCATAGAAGAAAAAATTATGTGTAGAAAATGTTTAAAAAGTCATCACATAACCACTGGCTCTTCGTGTCATTTTTACTAGGTCCACTTCTACTAATTACACAACGCCTACTTCATCAGAGATTAGACTCCGTGTGGATTAATAATTGTGAAGAATAATGAATAATCATCATCACCAATATAAAGTATACCAACCTACACCTAGGTACAGGTTAACACCTGATGGCATTTCTTCTGGGCTTTTGAATTACAACAAATGTGTTTTAGAAACACACGGTTATAACAGCCAGAGAAAAGACTAAGACAGATGTCAAGGGTCAAGAGCCCAACTAAAGCAAACACTGATCTCTAACATGGTTACTTCAAATGAAACAATAAATCAACATCTAAACCTTAGTTCATTCTCAATAAGATCTTCTGTAGACGTCTGACAGAAATAAAGTCAGTCTGGTTATTAATAAGTGGATGCTGTTTGTGGGGTTGTTTAATCAGATCTTGAGAGATTTCATGTATTTTATTTCAGTTGATTTCATGAGCCTGTCCTCCAACAAAAAACGACCATATAGGTCGTTTATGCAAGCACCTTATTACGACCTATATTTACGTTTGAGTAAACCGATTGCCTTGACTGTAACACCCGACAAGTAAACTTAACTCAAACGGTTTGAGTAAACAGATATCCTTAAGTTATGTTATGTTAACTCAAACCATTTGAGGCAACCGATTGCCTTAAACCGTTTAAGTTGAAAAAACTAACAGTTATGAGTACTCTGAACTTAATTCAGTTGAGTTCACTGAAAGAAGATATACATTGCAATTATGTAATTAAGTGATTAACTGAGTGATAATTGTGAATTAGTGATGAACAGCTGCTGTTACAACCTGTCCTCCAACCAATACGCCCATATAGGTCGTTTGTCCAAATCCCTGAAATACGACCCATCAGAGCGTATACTACAATTGCGCCCCTATTGGCAAAAGGTCGTTTTCATATTAATATTTTGTACTCTTTTATTTGCACTCTGATTTGCGTTTCGTGTAGCTCAGTTGGTAGATTATTGCGCTATACATTGATAGGTAATCATGCTATCATGGGTTCGATCCCAGGGAAACGGATGTGCACGAAAATGTATATGCTCAATAAATCATAATTTAGCATGATTTCTGTGAGGGTTAGGTTTAGGGGTGGGGTTAGGTGTGGTCATTCGAACAAATAAGCCACCTAGTAAAATATGTAGGAAATACTGTGAGATCGGTGTAAAAAGCCCACACATTGCATTTAAATAAACGTGCATTTTGATTGGTAATGACGACAGACGCAATGCGATACTGTCATTATTTTTACGCCCGCTAGAGGGCGCTTAACTTTAAAACATAAATATAGGTCGTAATAAGGTGCTTGCACAAACGACCTATATGGTCGTTTTTTGTTGGAGGACAGGCTCGCTCTGATGGGTCGTATTTCAGGGATTTGGACAAACGACCTATATGGGCGTATTGGTTGGAGGACAGGTTGTAACAGCAGCTGTTCATCACTAATTCACAATTATCACTCAGTTAATCACTTAATTACATAATTGCAATGTATATCTTCTTTCAGTGAACTCAACTGAATTAAGTTCAGAGTACTCATAACTGTTAGTTTTTTCAACTTAAACGGTTTAAGGCAATCGGTTTCTTCAAACGGTTTGAGTTAACATAACTTAAGGATATCTGTTTACTCAAACCGTTTGAGTTAAGTTTACTTGTCGGGTGTTACAGTCAAGGCAATCGGTTTACTCAAACGGTTTGAGTTAAGTTAACTTGTCGGGTTTTACAGTGAATAATAAACCTAAAATAAAATAAAAATTCTTGCTGAAGACCAGCTTCAATTTTAAACACTGGTTTATGGTGTTTATGGTAAATGTCTTAAAGACAAAGAGAGTTTTAAATGCAGCTAAATTTACTCCCTGGTCTCCTGGAGAATCATATATTATTCAGCAGCATGTTGTCTTAAAAAAAAATACCTTTAAAGTCAAATTTACTTAAAGAAACATTTTCATTGTTAAAAAGACACAGTTAATTGAAAACATATTAAGAGAACACACATTAACACACAGTTCAAGCTTTGAGTTTAAATTTACATAGATTACATACATAACTGATGTCTTCATTTAAGTCACTGTGGTTTTCCTTTGTTTATTTGACACTCAACTGAAGCACACAGTGATACTAGAATTTTCACTTTGATATCAGAATTCAAACAGATATTTAAATTTAAGATAGTTCTGAGCTAAGTGTTTGTAACCAACATACAAGACCACCTGGACTTTTGACCTTAAACCTTAGAGTTTGTGAGAAAATCCCTGTAAGACATCTAGCCTAATCTCCTCTATACCACAAATACACTAAATATATGTGATGATAATTAATCTGAAGAAAGATAATAAAGCTACTTACCTGTTTCACCAACACTCATGACCAGTGATAGCACTACAAATGATCAGGATGAAAGAGCAGCACTGTGGTTTTCACACTAAGAACATAGAACACCTTCTGCAGATAGTGGAAACAAGGCCATCATCACAGTAATGCCATTAGACTAAAGGCATAAAACTGAAGTTAAACTGTGAGAAACCTTACTTCAATCAGGACCACTTGCGTCAAGTATATTAAATGACAATTATAATTGCATACAGTTAGTGTTGGCGGTAAGGTTATGTTCTGGGCAACACTCCACACGCCTGTCCATGCAGCCATGCTTGGACAGAGCGGGGAGAGCAGCAAGACAAACCCCCCTGGGGTACAGAACAGAACCATTATAAGCATACATAATTACAATTCACAATTACATGAGTTGTAAACAAAATGCCATAGAGACTGCTTCCAATGAAGACACTGTAAAGAAAGAACAAGTTAGATCAGATTACAGGTTCAGTTGGTGGAGTTGGGGTTGGAGGAGGGAGTTAATTGCAAGCAGCAATGCGATGGAGAGACACTGAATAATGGGAATTTAAATAGACTGCAGGTGATAGGTGTCAAGACTGGATTGGTACACGTCAGGAACAGCTGACTGTCAGCTGATGCAAGCATGACTAACATGACCTGACTGAACTAACGCGATGCTCGATTTCAATCAGGACCACTTCCGTCAAGTATATTTAATGACAATTATAATTGCATACAGTTAGTGTTGGCGGTATCGTTATGTTCTGGGCAACACTCCACACGCCTGTCCATGCAGCCATGCTTGGACAGAGCGGGGAGAGCAGCAAGACAAACCCCAAAACAAGCTAACTGATGCAATTTGAATGGCCAGCAATGAGAAATGTTGCTTGATACTATATTTATGGGGGAAGCATCACATAACATTCATAACATATATTCACTTATGTGCTGATTTCCAACAAAAGACAGAATCTGATGCAGTTGTACTTACCTGACTGGGGTTTTCCACCATGTTTTAAAAGCAAACGTTGTGCAAATCCAGCGTCAACCTGGTCTTGTTTATTAAACATTCATCACTGAAATGACGAAAACAACACTTGCTACACTCCATTACTGCCCCAGAAAAGCAACTGCATCCGCGGTCCATGTAACGCTAGGTTTTTTGAGAAGCTGAACGTGGTAAACTTTCCCCTCACATCCAAAACACACTTATTTGGAGACATTCTCAAATAAATCCTATGCAGCGCTGCCAACGATTTCCTGATGAAGCGTGTTTACGGGCGAGGTCTCGCTCTCCTCTGGTCAAGATGTGCATGGGCGTGCTTTCCCAAGACAAATGCTCATGGGAGTTCCACCATCGTCTACGTCATAGATCCATCATCGAAAAACTACCGAAACTTGTACCACCCAGTAATAAGATTTCTCCACTCATCCGAATTGGCCATGTTTAGCATGAAAATCAATCTTTTTAACACTGAACAACTCTGAATCCATGAAACAGCATTGTAGGCCCCCTTTAAGCAAACGTGTGATACATACGACCCCTTGCTGCAGCATGAGGAACACGTAATATGCATTAATGCTGTAGATTGCATAATGGAGGGTGGTAGTCCAGCAGGGAAGCATGCACCCTTCGGAAACTTAGAATTGCTTCCAGTATGAATGAAAATGCTCCATAGAAACACCTCCGTCAGAATACAAATGCCTAAACCGAAATGGTAATCTGTTGAGAGGTAGAATAACCTTCTATAACCGAACTAAATTAAAATCCTGCCATGTAAACATGTTAAACTGATTACTTGTACCCATGTAATCGCATCAATAGTCGGTCATCAGAATGGGAACGTGATGTCGGCAACGCTGTGCATTCAGTGATTAATAGACACTGACATTACAGTAGAGACTGGGAAATCGTGGACAAAGATAATAAAACTCCAGTTATACAAGAACACACATTAGAATGGAATCTGGAATCTCATGACCAGAGCAGAAAGCTGATGTAATAATTGAAGCACAATTAACTGCTTTTCAGCTTAGAAACAACACTATGGCTGCATCTGAAAACTTAGGCAGATGACTTGCTGGCTTGCTGTCTAATCATTCAATGACTTTGCAGGCAGCGTTTTTTCCCAAAGGCACCTCATGCAACGGATTTCGGACAGGCTTTTGAGGCGGAGTAATGGTTTAATGATCTACATCAAAATATAGAGAGCTTTGGTTATAACTAAGTGGATATTTCATTACTGCAATATTAATTTCTCGCTAGAAATTACATACGTGGAAAACGTTGTTCAGAAACATACATTTACACACAAACTGACCACCCACCGCAACTTTCAGATGGCATCTTTATTTTTTGGCTTAACTGTCACAGAATGGAACGCACGGGATTGTGGAATATCAAAGGCAGCGAAGGATACATCTATGCTGCCTTCAAAACCGGCCAGATGAAGTCATCTCAGGAGACAGGAAATGAAGCTGACATTGATTTCAGACGTGCCTTGAAGCCTTCCTACCTTGGAATGCGACCTCCGAAGGCAGCATTTTTTAGTTTTCGTATGCAGCCTATTATAGTGAATAGCTCAATGAAAACACTTGACCAAAATTTGCCTGTTATTGTATGAATTATTACAGATTCATAAACCCATTTGTAAATGTTGTAAGATAGCTCATTGCAAGCACTCTGCATTCATAAGCTGCCCCCTCGTGATTCATGTTTTAAAAAAACTTGGTGCAACCCTGGTTTTCTTTTTTTTCTGCTTTCTCTCTCTGATAATTTGCATGTCATCGTAGCCACTTATGTCCCAAAATCGTAGCACGAGCACATGTAAACACCACATCGGATTAGATAACGTCTCATGTGGTCCACCGAATCTTTAAATCTGGATGAAGAAATAAAATACATGTAAACGTGGCTATTTTTGTCAGGTTCTTATAACCCTATGTATAGAAGCCATAGAGCGATAAATGCCTGCTTTTGAAGCTGCGTGCATCTGAAACACAGTTAATGTGACATCAACCTTAGAAATGAACACCAGTGACATTGATATTTCGCCGCTAAATACAGCGAACCCCCGTTGAAGCGCTTACACAAGAATGCTGGTCTCATTTAACCCTGTTCTCATGGCCTTATCGGTGTGTCCTCAGAGCGATTGCATGCTCTAGCTGCGTATTGCTCCAGGTGTATGAACACAGATGTATAAATGCTGCTGCAAATATGCTTAATATTCGTTCCTGCAACCGATGCAAAACCATGTTAACCACCAGGCAACATACACAGCGATATGGATTAAAAAAGCATTCACTTAGCATTCACATCTTAGATGCGGATTTCAGATGTTCTGAAACAAACTGCAACAGTTTGATTTGCAAGCAGCGATGCGATCAGTTAATTGCAAGCAGCAATGTGATGGAGAGACACTGAATAATGGGAATTTAAATAGACTGCAGGTGATAGGTGTCAAGACTGGATTGGTACACTACAGTCAGATGTAGTTCTTGTGTTTCTGCTCTTCTCTTTTTCTGTTCTCTTCTTTCCTTCATTGATTATGCTTGTTAACAGGCTTATTAAGGCTGAAATTACTTCATATTTAATATACACAGATTTTGTGGCTCAGATAAGGTCCAGTTCTGGTTAATTTCTTTACTCTGGCTGACATGTGGCATTGCTATGGCCTGCTTGTGGCTCAATTCTGGCAAACAGGAGCAGTCCGCCCAAGTGGCATCATTCCACGTTGCATGTGGGCCAGATCATCTTTCCACGGGTGCCAGATGTGGGCCGGATCTGGGCAGACACAATGTTGCTACGTGGGTTTTCATCTTTTTAATCTATTTTATTTGTATGATTATATTGCTATATTGGGAATTAGGGCATGCGGATGGATTTAATTCTGGGAGATTTTGGATTGATTTTGGTATGCTGGGTGGATGATAGGAACCAACTGAGGAAACCATATTCAAGTAATCGTTTCCCTTTTCTGCATACAATGGCACAACCTGGACATTTAAGTGATATTATTTTTTTTATTGTGTATCTCCTTTGGCTCCTTATATTAAGGACTTACTGCAGTTAAATGAGATTCTTCGACTCAGATCTCACCCAAGGGGTAAGAAAACTCTGAGAAACTAAATTTGTTCAATATGTACAATTGTTGGAAATCGCCCTACTTCTTGTGGAACTGCTGTGGATATTAAAAGACAGCCAACTGGGCAAAGAATATTTTTATCTGGCTGTTGTTATCAATCAAAGAACTAAATTCATATCACAATAAACCAACACAAATCAATACCATCAATGCCTGGTTTTCTCCTTTCTAATGTGCATTCTTTGAGTCACAAATGTGACAAGCTACACAGCACTGAATAATAACTCAGCATGTGTACCCACTGTGCAAAGTTAGCTCCAGTGGATGTCTTTTTATTTCTTTGCAGACGTTGAAATAGGGCTGGGCGATATATCGAACGATATGATCATGCGCATCTAATCAGTAAAGCTGCTTCCGTGATCACCGCTAAAATCTCCATCACCTGCTTATAATTGGAGTGGCATTTAATAGACAGAGCCGTAGATCGCTGATAAGCCACGCCATATCGCGTTCATTATCGCAGATGAATCGCCTTCGATAATGAACGCGATATGGCGTGGCTTGTCAGCGATCTACGGCTCTGTCTATAAGAGGTGGGACTTTCAAGTCACAAGCAAGTCTTCAAGTCATATTCAAGTCCTCAAAGGGTTAAAGCTAAAGAGATAATTAAGTGACTAATTAAATGATGATTGTGCATTAGTGATGAACATCTGCTGTTAACAATCAACATCACCGAAGTAAAGAGAAACACAAGAACTACAACTGAATTTAGCCACAGCCTTCAAATGAAAAGAAAAAAAAAAGAAAAAAATACACTATGCCACCATATTTGTGGTCAAGGTTTGCTTTAAGTAGTGTCTTGACCCTTTTACTAATTCAAACCAATTTGATTCAAAACAATTGCAATATTGTTTTCGCAACAAACATGTATCCATTGCTGAGTCGAACCTTGCAGTAACAGATGACCTTATGCTTTTTCTGCTTATAACTCATGATGACTGAACATCATGCAATTGTGTTTATCTTTGGATAGTAGACTGACACTCAGCTATTACTGAACTGAAGTAAAAAAAATCACAATGCTTCAATGTTTAAAGACACAAAAGGAGACAATCAGTTCAGGTTTTTAGACAAACACACTTATCACACGATCCTCAACAGTGGTGACAATTTTTCATACTGCAGTGCATGACGGGAGTTTTTACTAAGGTTTTACCCAGCATGCAACATTTTGTTGATTGTCACCACTGTTGAGAGTCATATGCTGGTTCTTGATTTCTGTGTGTGTCTACACAGTGTAGGTTTTCAAATTTTGTATGCACTTAGTAGATTTTAAATTCACTTAATTTTTTTCCATAGTGTTGTTTTACTGGGTTCATTATGCCAAACTTAAATAGAGCTAATGTTAATTTGATTGTAATCTGACCACCTATCACATACAGATTAATGTCTTCTCTCTGCTTTACAGCACCTCATGCAATGCTACATAAAGAGATCTAACACGACAGTCAAGGGTCAAGAGCCCCACTAAAGCAAACACTGATCTCCATTATGGTTGCATCATTTTAACCAATAAAACATCAACATCTGATGCTCTGTAATTCTCAAGAACAGCAGGTGTTCATCATTAATGCATAATCATCACTCAATCACTTAATTATCTCATTAACTTTAACCCTTTGAGGACTTGGATATGACTTGAAGACTTGCTTGTGACTTGAAAGTCCCACCTCTGCTGTCTATTAAATGCCACTCCAATTATAAGCAGGTGATGGCGATTTTAACGGTGATCACGGAAGCAGCTTTATTGATTAGATGCGCATGATCATATCGTTCGATATATCGCCCAGCCCTACGTTGAAAAGACGTCCACTGAGGAGCCAGAATGAAAGTTTTTATGATGTCTTTTTTTGACGTCTTCTGTACGTCCGATTTAGACGTTCACAGAACCTCCTTACAAGGTTAAAAACTAGTTCAAAAGTGGTCAGTGGAAATATTTTCAACATCATTTAAGGTTCATTTAGACATCATTTATACTGTTTCTGGACCAAATCAACAGTCTCAGGATGCATTAGATTTAGACTCATGTTATTTCAATGTAATTTCCAGACACTGTGTTAGTCCTAAAATCAAGAAAATAAAATAATCTTCATGAAATAACGAAATAATTGATGATTGAGCATGTGGTAAAATCAACTGCAAATCAAAGACATTAAATCTCTGAATATCTCAGCAGAGGAGGATCAAACATCTCCACAAACAGCTTCACTCATTAGATTGACTTTATTTCTGTCAGACATCTAGAGAAGCTCTTATTGAGAATTAACAGAGGTTTATAACTACTAAACCAGCAGTTAATTTGCATGTGACAGTTCCACAAGGAATGTGATTTAAAAACTGACCATGATAAATGAAATAAAATTCTTCTGGAAATAAACATGCTGATACCGAATAATTACTTCATCACGTAAAACCATCATGTTCTGCACAGCACTGATCACACTGCTTTAAAGCAGCACATGTACTTCTACAGAGAAATATTTAACACAAGAAGCCAAAGGTCAAGAGCCCAACTGACACAAACACTGATCTCTATAAAGGTGGCATCATTTTTAACCAATAAAACATCAGCATATGATCCTCTATAACGTACAATAATGGCAGGTGTTCATCACTAATGCACAATCATTATTTAATTAGTCTCTTAATTATCTCATTGTCTTTAACTCTTTTAGGACTTGGGATTTAACTTGAGACTAGTTTGTGACTTGAAAGGAATGACTTGGTTCCTCCTCTGGTGAAATCAGCTGCTGAGTTAATGGGTGGAACAAAAATATGGCAGGACTTTTACTTTCTGACCCCTGGACTTTACACCTCTGTCTCTAATATAACTGCTTGTTTTACACTTGTTGGCCACCAGGTGGTAGTGTGAGCAAATTCAGTTTCCAGAAATTAACCCTTTTGTGAACCACTTGGCTGAAAATCTTAATGCTTCATGAGGCTTCATCTTGCCATCACTAGTCGTAGCTGGGGTTTGTGGGGCCCTAATGCAGGCTGGACCAGTGGGACCTATTTGAAAGTAATTTGTATGTTCGTTTACATACATATATATATATATATATATATATATATATATATATATTTTTTTTTTTTTTTTTTTTTTTTTTTTTTGTGCTTTTTACACAATGTTTAAGTATATTTCAAGTTTGTAGGTGTCCAGGTATAGAAACCAAATAATCAAATGTAAAATAGCACTGCTTTAATATACAGCCAAAACTAAATTTATTCAGACACCTTCAACATTTCTCACATTATCACAGTTTATTTGCTATAGTTCACAAAATGGTAATATAATATGACAAGAACTCAGTGTCAGAACACATTCATTTGATCATTTCAGATAACTTTGATAGAAAGGTATGTAATGGATCGCAATCAAACAATATTTACAACTATCAGTACTTTGTCGACCAATTACCAAGCAATGCTTATTTTTTTCAGTCTGTGGTGTTAAAAGGTTACATTAGCAATTGAAGAAAAAAAACATTTAAGCAAAACATGGTCAGGTCATAGTGTCTGAATAAATTTTTGTCTTATAATTTTTTTTTAAATCAGTTGTACTGGTTTGAAGAATTTTGGGATATAACATGTCAATTTACTTTATTTTGCTATACTCACTTTTAAATTTTTGATTTGACTGTGAATTAATTCATGTAGGAGAGCTCAGTTCGGTGTTGCTGTCTGTGAGACGTGGCACTGCATGTGCACAGAATACGGCGTGCGAGTCGGTCAAGTTTTTCTGAGTCTTGTGTTTGAATGCTTTAAACTCTTTTGAATGTGTAAATTGGCAAGGCTTAAAAACACGTGCAAATGATAAGCTTTTGTGACAATGCACAGCAGTAGCCTGTCAACTTTCCTGAGCATCTTTTTAGGCTGGCCTCAGCCAGTCAGTTGAGATTGCTTGGGCCCCCCTCTGCCATGGTCCCTTATAATCGTCACCACCTTTCACCCCCCCTAACGACGTTACACTTTTTATTGTAACCATTTTTGAGGTTTATGTGTTTATTTATTATGAGTTTTTGTGTAATTGCCATTTAAGTCTTTGGAGTCTAAGAGTGTTTTGGGGGTCTTGCTTTTCTCATGTTCTGACATTTGTGTTTTTGTCAGGTGATTCTAAACATGTAACTGGCTAAAGCACAAACTGTTCTACGATAATATGTTAGCAGCACTTATGTACAAGCATGTACGTCTGCGGACTTCAAGAGAGGGGTGTAACTTGAAGTTGTCCAAATCACACAGAATCACTCAAAATGTCAAAATGAGATGTTGTTGGCAATATGGCCACTTGAATTGAGAAACAATGGTGATAATATATTTTTTTCCTGAAATAATTGTTAAGTTGGCTTGAGAAAGCCAACTTACTGAAATCCTATTTAAACTTCTTCTTCTTCTTCTTCTTCTTCTTCTTCTTCTTCTTCTTCTTCTTCTTCTTCTTCTTCCTCTTCTTCTTTTTCTTCTTCTTCTTCTTCTTCTTCTTCTTCTTCTTCTTCTTCTTCTTCTTCTTATTCTCATTTTTCTGACCGCAAATTTTTGGACACTAACTCCTCCTAGACCGTTCAAGCTACATACTCCAAACTCGGGTCAGACCTTCATACTGTTCTGACTTGGTGTGCTATAAATTTTCAGACTGGTTTGAGTTATGGTTTTTCTTAAAAATTAATATTAAAGCTCCAAATCCCATTAGACTCAATCAAGCTTTGATGCTAATCAATTTAAACTCATTCAAACTCCTTCAAACTCATCTTATCTATCTATCTATCTATCTATCTATCTATCTATCTATCTATCTATCTATCTATCTATCTATCTATCTATCTATCTATCCTAATAATATGCTAATCATGCTAAAATCATGCTAGCAACATGCTAGTCGCATGCTAGTCATGCTAGAAACATGCTAGCAACATGTTAGTCTCATGCTAGCAACATGCTAGTAAAATGCTAATCATGCTAGAAACATGCTGGCGACATGCTAGCAATATGCTACTCATGCTAAAAAACATGCTAGCAGCATGCTAGTTGCATGCTAGAAACATGCTAGCAACATGCTAGCAACATTATAATCATGCTAGAAACATGCAAGCGACATGCTAGCACACATTCTAATCATGCTACAAACGTGCTAGCAACATGTTAGTCTCATGCTAGCAACATGCTAGTAAAATGCTAATCATGCTAGAAACATGCTGGCGACATGCTAACAATATGCTACTCATGCTAAAAAACATGCTAGCAGCATGCTAGTTGCATGCTAGAAACATGCTAGCAACATGCTAGCAACATTATAATCATGCTAGAAACATGCAAGCGACATGCTAGCACACATTCTAATCATGCTACAAACGTGCTAGCAACATGCTAATCATGGTAAAATCATGTTAGAAACATGCTAGTCGCATGCTAGTCATGTTAGAAACATGCTAGCAACATGCTAGCAACATGCTAATCATGCTAGAAACATGCTAGCAACATGCTAGCAAACATTGTAATCATGCTAGAAACATGCTAGCAACATGCTAATCATGGTAAAATCATGCTAACAACATGCTAGTCGCATGTTAATCATGGTAGAAACATGTTAGTCGCATGCTAGTCATGTTAGAAACATGTTAACAACATGCTAATCATGCTAAAATCATGCTAGCAACATGCTAGTTGCATGCTAATCATGCTATAAACATTCGAACAACATGCTAATCATGCTACTCGAATGTTAATCATGCTAGAAACATGATAGCAACATGTTAATCATGCTAAAATCATGCTAGAAACATGCTAGTCGCATGAAAGTCATGCTAGAAACATGCTAGCAACATGTTATTAATGCTAGAAACATGCTAACAACATTCTAATCATGCTAGAAGCATGCTAGCAAATGCTAGTCACATGCTAATCATGCTAGCAACATGCTAATCATGCTAAAATCATGCTAGGAAAATGCTAGTCGCATGCTAGTCATGCTAGAAACATGCTAATCATGCTAACAGCATGCTAGCGACATGCTACTAACTTGCTAATAATGCTAGCGACATGGCTAGTCACTTCTTAATTATGTTAGCGACATGCTAGCAACATGCTAATCATGCTAGAAACATGCTAATCATGCTATCAACTTGTTAGTCGCATACTAATCATGCAAGAAACATGCTAGTAACGTGTTAATTATGCTAGCGACATGCTAGATACCTTGCTAATCATGCTAAGTACATGCTAGTCACTTGCTTATCATGCTAGCAACTTTGCTAATCATGCTAATGACATGGTAGTCACTTGCTTGTTATGCTAGCAATATGTTAATCACTGTCTTTTTTAAACTTCTTAAACTTTTAAATCTTTTTAAACTTTTCACATTTTCAAAATTTTCAAACTTTTCAAACTTTGTAAACTTTTCAAACTTTCTGGTCAGGCTTTCTCAAGCCAACTTAAAGTTTGTCATGACAAACTTTTTTATCTAGTTTAAATTGAAGTGTATACATCATTTTCATACAGTAGTTTTGTTTTTGGAGTTAATAATCTATTAAAACTATTAAAAGGTGTAAAGTAAGCAACATACAGTGTATAAGCTAAAGGTGTAAAGACACTATCCCCCGGTTTCACAGACAAGGCAAATTGAACTATGGCCTAATCCTGGCTTAAACTAAACCCTCTCTGTGACCTACATAATATAGCATATTTGTGATTGTGCTGTAAAAAACATGTTTTCTAATGCATAACTAACAGGAGAGCTTCATTAATAAGTCTAATAAGTGGATTTACATAAACCATACATACATCTTGAAGACGATAACTAAATGTCTATTTATCATCTGACGGGATAATATTTGAGAAGTATTGCAGATGGGCACATCTAACAGACATGAAATAGGCATCTGAGTGTGTATGCTGTGTGTATGCTATTATGTATAATTCACTGTTGTCAACAATGCTTTAGATGAGTGTAAGACAAACAAATCTATGTAAAGTAACTAAATATAAGTTATCTATTTTATTTGTCCATTTGCAATATTGATAATTTAAGGCACGTTTGTGTTGAATAAAAAGCGAGTTACAACAGCAATTAACAAAACAAGTAAATTTAGTATATTACAGATGAATCACAGAGGAGATTGACTCTTGTCTTGATCTTACAGGGACATATGAGATGCGTGTGTTTATCTGGTGAAGAGTGAAATAATTTACACTACAGGGGGAAGGTACACTACAGAATTAATAAAACATTTTAAATCTTAGGTTGTAGTTTAACTAGTGTAATTTCAAACAACTATTACATCACTTTTCTTATTCATGATTTCTGTGCATTTGCTGTAGATCTTCTGTGGTGGAGCAGGATCTGCAAAGAAAGGTGAATAATAGTAAAAACCTGAAACAAAAGGATAAAGTAAGATCATTTTGTTACCCCTGATAGAGAGATCAGATGACATTATGCTATTAAAATAAATGACTGCTTTTGTACTGTGTTTGTATGTTATTGTAGGATCTGAAATGTTTGTGTAACCCATGTTAAAATATGACATAATTAAAATGTTAATTAAAGTTAATTAAATTTAGTTAATTAAAAATGTTAATACAACAATTTAATGTTGATTAAAAGTATGCTGCCAGAAAATTAACGTCACTGCCCCTTTAAGGGACTAGTGACGCTAGATACAGCACTTCAGTGACGTTGCAGCAGAGGAGAAATCGGAAAGAACGAGCTGTTTAATCAGCAGAGAAAAGAGTGAAAAAGTTGATTTTGCAGTTGAAAAAAACATAACTTACCTGGTCGGGAACTGACAGGGATTTTATGGGAACTAAGCCACACCAGTTTTGGTGAGTTTGAGTTGTTTTCTCACATTTTGCCGTGAGGTACTTTTTTTTTTTTTTTTCTCCTTTTTCTTCGGCGGAGAGCTAATGTTAAAACGTAGCTGTTTACAAGGAAATGCTTCGCCATAAACTGTTTACCAGTTAATATTTTAGGTTTATGGAAGCTGTGAATGTTATAAATGTGAATGTATGCTTTGTAAATGAGAGATGTGTACGGTAGTTGTGTGAGGAACGGAGCTGTGAGTTAAAAGAGATCGCTCCGCCACCATTTTTGAGGTAAAAAAGCACCGTAGCAGTAACGTTACAACTCAGAGACTGAAACATTCATTTGTGTTATTTGTGGATTTAAAAAGAGATTTATTGTGTTTATGACCTGTTACACAGGTCAGGTTTTTCTGCTTGGTTTGAAGCTTGGTCGGAGCGAAGATTGGTCTGCAGTGTGCAGGCGTGCACATACACAGACGGGATTCAAGATGGCGAGCCAGACCCAGACTTTCAACTCATCTTCTCCATTGCATCAGTGAGGAAATCTCCTGTGTATGGTAGCTTGCTGCCAGAGTGGTAGGAGAATCAGGAATTGGTTTTGAATTGAACTGGAAACCGATTGAACTATTATTTTTGGACTGAATCGAACTGAAACTTTTCATTGAACTGAATAATTGAACTCACATTTGGACTTGAACTTATGTTAAAGTGTCATACTTTTATTTTCATGTTGAGTTCATATGTTTGAATGTGATTTGAAATGCTTGTGGTCCACTTTGATTTGGTTGTGTAAACTGAAGGTATTTTCTTACCTGTAAAAGAAAGGGAAAAAGAGTTAACTCAGGAAAAAAATAGGAATTCTAAAATAAGTTTAAACTAGGAAAAGACTGGTCTAACTTAGATTAGCCTGATTAAAATAACTTAGGTGAACTAAAGAACAAAAAGAAAGTGAAATACCTTTTCATTTATAATACTTACCTCAATACGAAGAATCTGCAGGGTATTTTATTTTATTTTTTTGTTTGTTTGTTTACTGTATATTCTATGTGTGTTTTGCATTCAGTAAATTGCCGGCCTTTTGTATTAAAAGCAATGGTCTCTGGTGTAATTATTTTAATTTTTTTGCTCCCCACTCCTTAGAACCTAGAACTGGTCCGGTGGCACTGTAAGTGGTGTGATTCCGGTGTTACAAACTTGGCGAGCCAGCCAGGAGTGGCTTAAAGCATTTAAAATTAGAAACCAGAGGCTGTATAGTATTGTTACCAGTGATTCATTATGGATATTATTCAAAGGAGTAGTGTGAAAATCCCTAACTCGGTTATAGTTAGTGGTATAGCTGGTACAGAAACTGATGAGGAACTATACGATTTCCTGAAACAATATGGTTCCATTCAAAGGGTAGTTCCAGTAGATTTTGTTGAGCCAGTTTCATACAAACAGGTTGTAGTAGAGTATGTATATGGTACAGCAATGCAGTCTCTCTTACCTTCATTGCCACACAGACTCAACAGTAAGACCCGGACTGATGTCACTTATCACATTAGAGCCTTAGCCAGTGTCTACACACCTGTTGCTAGCAAAACACCTACACAGACTTACCTCTCAGAGGTAAAGGACATTGCAAAACAGGCTGGCAAAGACTTTGCAGCTGTCCTCAGAGAAGAGCTCTCCGTCATCAGTGAGAGTGTCGATCTAGATCAATCCGAAACCCAAGAGGAAGATATAGAACAGAACTCACCTGATACCCCAGGGCAATATGACCCTGAAAACGCTGCACAAGTAAGCCCCCTACCTAGTACGGCCACAGGGCAGCATGTTCAACATCATTGGTCTCTACCACCATCTAGAGATAAGACACAGCCTGCTCTGAAACTTTCTGACGTCAACCCACCTGACATACAAAAGGTAATAGTCGAGCATATAGTGAGAAATGAAGATTCTGCTCTGCAGGTGCACACTTCTTTGAGACTCAGACCTTTCTCTGGGTGGTTCCCACGATCCAACAATGAAGTGGATTATGAGACAAGGCGTTCCAATGAGGAACTTAACTCCTTAAAGACACAACACAGTCTGATCTTTACAGGTCACGGAAGCTTCTTGAAAGTCTCTTATCACCTGCTATCGATATTGTGAAGCACCTGACACCTGAATCTCCTCTTAAAGCGTACTTGGAGATCTTGGACTCCGCTTTTGGCACTGTCGAGGACGGAGATGACCTCTTCGCAAAGTATCTTAACACAATGCAAGATAACGGTGAAAAACCCTCAGCTTATCTACAATAGCTGCAGGTGATGCTGAACACCACCCTCAGGAGGGGAGGTGTAACTGCAAGTGACCTTGACCGCCATCTTCTCAAACAGTTTGTCAGAGGCTGCTGGGACAACCTCTTGATAGCTGAACTCCAGCTAGAACAAAAGAAACAAAACCCACCTACCTTTGCCGAACTTCTCTTGTTACTACGCACAGCAGAAGATAAGCGTACTTCCAAAGCATCCCGCATGAAACGGCACTTCAATATTGCAAAGCCAAGAGTGTCTTCTTATTATCAAGGTATTTATGTGCAGAGTTAAGAAGACTGCAATCCATCTCAGTCAGCGCTTGATCACAGGTCCGAAATCCAAGACCTAAAGAAACAAATAGCTGATTTACAGTCCCAGCTCACACGTATCACACAGAAAGATGGTAGAAAGGCTAAATCAGCTGCCAGACCAGTAGCTCCCCAAACAGCTATAACTCCAGCATCTCAAAGGCTGCACCACAGCCGAGATGTAAACAACAACACAAGCAATAGACCAAGGCCCTGGTATTGCTTTAGATGTGAAGAGGACGGACACATTAAGCCTCAGTGTGAAAGTGAGCCGAACCCATCTCTCGTAGCTGAGAAGAGGAAGCAGCTAAAAGAAAAGCAGTTAGCATGGGACATTGCAAATGGCACTTCAAAGCCTGATCATTTAAACTAGACCCAGTTCCGGTTGTGGGACAAACAGGGACTGGAACACAGACAAAGTGTCCCAAAAACAAGCTGCACATAGCCCGTGTGTACTCCCACACACAAAAACAGACAGTGACCCTGCCAAAAGGGCTGATTGGAGCCAAGTGCACTGCACAAGTGACCATAGGTGACAAAGACTGCAGATGCTTGTTGGATTCTGGCTCTCAAGTAACAACGATCCCCAACTCTTTCTATCTAGAAAACCTGTCTCACTTACCTATGAATTCCTTGAATAACCTGCTTGAGGTGGAAGGAGCCAACGGCCAAAGTGTTCCTTACCTTGGCTATGTTGAGGCCACCATCAGATTCCCAAAGAGCTTGCTTGGAGCGGACATTGAGGTGCCCACACTAGTTTTGGTTGTACCTGACATGCGCTCCACCTTGTCATCAGTGCTTATAGGCACAAATACTTTGGATGTTCTTTATGAAGAGTATGCAGATATTGCACCTCAGAACTATGAGTCTCTTCCTTACGGCTACAAAGTTGTCTTAAAGACCCTTGAAATCAGGAAAAGGCAGTCTGTTGATTCCAGTCTAGGAGAGGTGAGGCTTCATTGTAGGGACTTTACGACTATTGCAGCTGGACAGACCAAAGTCCTTGAAGGATCAGTGAGCCGCAGGACAACTGATGTTGGAAAATGGGTGATGGTAGAGTCATCAAAGTCATCTTCCCTGCCAGGTGGCATTCTGGTGACAGATAGCTTGGTAAGCCTTACACAAAAACTATCACGCTACATACCAGTCATCCTCAAGAATGAGTCACATCATGACATCACTCTATCTCCAAAGACTGTAATAGCAGAGATACACGCTGTCAAGAGCGTTCAATCAATTAAGACCCCTGACCCAGACCTTCCCACAAAACCTGACCAAAAATTAAATCTCAACCTTGACTTCACTGACTCTCCTGTACCCAATGAGTGGAAAGACAGGATAACTGAGAAATGAAGTTCCATGCCGGAGGTGTTTGCACTGCACGAGCTTGATTTTGGTCGCACTGACAAAATAAAACACCATATAACCCTCCGTGACGAGACAACATTCAAACATAGACCAAGACCTATACACCCTCAAGATATAGAGGCTGTGCGTAACCATCTCCAGCAACTCCTGGATGCAGAGGTCATCCGTGAATCGGAATCGCCCTTCTCCTCGCCGATTGTTGTCATCAGGAAAAGGAATGGCGACATCAGACTCTGCATAGACTACAGAAAGTTGAACACCCAAACAGTAAAAGATTCATATGCCTTACCCAATCTTGAGGAGTCATTCTCGGCGTTGACTGGGTCCAGGTGGTTCTCAGTACTCAATCTCAAATCAGGATTCTATCAAATAGAGATGGAGGAAGCAGACACAAAAAACACAAAACCGCCTTCGTCTGCCCACTAGGATTCTTCGAGTTCAACAGGATGCCTCAGGGGATAACTAACGCCCCTAGCACGTTCCAGAGGCTTATGGAGCGCTGTATGGGAGAGTTTAACTTGACGCAAGTCCTAGTTTTTCTTGATGACCTCATCATCTTCTCCTCGACACTGGAGGAACACGAGGTAAGGTTGATGCACATGCTCAACCAATTGAAAGAGTTTGGCTTGAAACTGTCTCCTGGGAAGTGCAAGTTCTTCCAATTTCTGTGAAGTACCTCGGCCACATCGTGTCTGAAAAGGGCATCGAAACTGATCCAGACAAAGTAGCAGCATTAAAAACCTGGCCAAAACCAAACTACCTTAAAGAACTAAGAACCTTCCTGGGTTTCTGTGGTTATTACCGCCGGTTCGTAAAAGACTACTCAAAGATTGTGAAGCCACTCAACGAGCTCACTGCTGGCTATCCGCCGCTGAGAAAGCGCAGTAAAACCACAGAGAACCGTGAGAAATACTACAACCCAAAGGACCTCTTTGGTGACAGATGGACGCCTGCTTGTCAGGCAGCATTCGACACCATTATTGAAAAACTGACAACAGCACCCATCCTTGGGTTTGCTGATCCCAAGCTCCCCTACATTTTACACACAGATGCGAGCACCTCGGGACTCGGTGCTGCCCTTTACCAGGAGCAAGAGGGACAGAAGCGAGTTGTTGTCTATGCAAGTCGAGGTCTGTCGAAATGTGAGTCCAGGTATCCTGCACACAAATTAGAATTCCTTGCCCTTAAATGGGCAGTGGCAGAGAAATTCCAGGATTACCTATACGGGAACACTTGCTGTCACTTGCTTCCTTGCTGTCACCGATAGCATCCATTAACATATATTCTTACCTCTGCTAAGCTCGATGCCACGAGCTATAGATGGTTAGCTGCTCTGTCGACATTTGATTTCCAGCTACAATACAGAGCCGGTAAGCAAAATCAAGACGCAGACGGGGTGTCCAGGCGTCCCCACGGCAGATTACCTGATGACATATCATCACAAAAAGAGTTTGAGAGGATACAACAGTTCACAAAAAGACACTTGTCAGAGGCTGATTATGCACACCTAGATGAAAACACCATCAAAGCTATCTGTGAGAAGCATTTGGTTCGCCAAGTGATCAACAATCACTCTGGGGAAACATCACCCAACACCACCTTGGTTGTGTCACTTGCCCATCATCCAAAGGCTCTCCCACAAAGCTTTGAAGAAGAGGATCGGCTTGGTGGCTTACCTGTTATCCCCTCACTGACACCAGCTGAGTTAAGAGATAAGCAAAATGCTGATCCCTGTATCCGTGAAGTACTCAGGCAAGTGGAATTAGAAGAGAAACCCCCACCATCCTTGAGGAAGGAACTTCCTGAGCTTGGTCTCTTATTAAGAGAGTGGGACAAACTTACGGTCTTAAATGGTGTCTTGTATCGCAAGCGGCAAGAGGGTGCTAAGACTCACTACCAGCTAGTGCTCCCTGAAGTCCTGAGATCCTTAGTCCTCAAGAGTCTCCATGACGACATGGGCCACATGGGCGCAGAGCGCACCCTAGATCTCGTCCGGAAGCGTTTCTATTGGCCCAAAATGTCAGCCGAGGTGGAAACTAAGGTCAAAACCTGCAACCGCTGCATACGACGTAAGACTATGCCCGAGAAAGCCGCACCACTAATCAACATCATCGCTTTTTTTTTGACATTTTGGTCATTACCGACCATTTTACAAAATATGCAGTGGCCGTCCCCACCCCGAATCAGAAAGCCAGGACAGTGGCCAAGAGCCTGTGGGACCACTTTTTCGTCCATTATGGCATCCCTGAAAAACTCCACAGTGACCAAGATCCCGACTTTGAGTCCCGAACAATAAAAGAACTGTGTGAGCTCATTGGCACTCAAAAGATAAGAACCACCCCTTACCATCCAAGAGGGAATCCTGTAGAACGTTTCAACAGGACCCTGCTCAACATGTTGGGGACCCTCGAGAATCAGAAAAAGAGTCACTGGCGGGATTACGTCAAACCATTAGTACACACTTATAATTATACTAAAAATGAGACAACTTGTTTTACCCCTTACGAGTTAATGTTCGGGCGTCAGCCAAGATTGCCAGTTGACCTAGCCTTTGGCCTACCAGTCAATCACCAGCCAGGACCACACTCGCAATATGTTCGCAACCTGAAATCTCAACTTGAAGACAGTTACAAAATAGCAACTGAGAATGCTAAAAAGACAGCCAGTCGCAACAAAGCGAGGTTTGACAAGCATGTTGTTGACTCCACCTTGAAGTTAGGCGACAGGGTCTTGGTTCGAAACATCTGCCTTAGAGGCAAGCACAAGCTAGCTGACAGGTGGGAATCCGATGTGTTTGTTGTCCAGAGACAATCTGGAGATATCCCAGTATATGTTGTGAGGCCTGAGACAAGAGATGGTCCACAAAGAACTCTTCATCGTGACCTCCTGCTACCATGCGGTTTCCTTCCTGTGACCTCGATCGAAAATGAAACTAACCCATCAATGGCAGTGAGAAGACCAAGAACTCGACAACATCCTAAAAATTACAGTTTAGATGGAGCTGATGGGGATGAATCTCAATCTGACTCTGAGGAATATCACTATGATAGACACAGAAACCTAAGAGTGGAAATACTGGGTTTTGACCCGACCCCTGAACCCATAGAACACTTACCAGAAAGGATTGAACCGGAACCCTCAAAAAAGTTTGCTGCTGTTAAGCAAGATCCTTTAGATATAGCCAAAGCTTTTCCTGAGGATGTTCCAGTAGAGACTTGTGACTTAAACTTACCTGATCCTGCAGACTATGACTTACCTGATCCTGCAGACTATGACTTACCTGATCCTGGAAATAATGACTTACCTGACACTGAAGAAAGCAGCTCAACCGCTGGACAGGAAACTGGCAACCTACATGAGGAAGACCTTGATAATGTCCATCTTTCTACTCAACCTGTTCAGGAGGGCAAAGAAAACTCCAGTGTTATGGACCAAACTGACATCCAGAAACAAGGTGACTGTTCTAGAAGACCTATGAGAGACAGAAAAGCTACTAAAAGACTGACTTACCCTGAGCTAGGGAACCCGTTGGTTACAATAGTTCAGTCCTTATTTCAAACCTTAAGTGATGTGTTTGCAGATTCCCTTAAAGAGCCTAGCTTTCCAAAAACCCCTAGTGTTATGACAGTATAGATTCAGAATGCACAGGGACGTGCATTAGGTAAAGAGGGGAGGATGTAACCCATGTTAAAATATGACATAAATAATTAAAATGTTAATTAAAGTTAATTAATTGGTTAATTAAAAATGTTAATACGACAATTTAATGTTAAGATTAAAAGTATGCTGACAGAAAATTAACTTCACTGCCCCTTTAAGGGACTAGTGACGCTAGATACAGCACTTCAGTGACGTTGTAGCAGAGGAGAAATCGGAAAGAACGAGCTGTTTAATCAGCAGAGAAAAGAGTGAAAAAGTTGATTTTGCAGTTGAAAAAACTTACCTGGTCGGGAACTGACAGGGATTTTATGGGAACTAAGCCACACCAGTTTTGGTGAGTTTGAGTTGTTTTCTCACATTTCTCCTTTTTCTTCGGCGGAGAGCTAACGTTAAAACGTAGCTGTTTACAAGGAAATGCTTCGCCATAAACTGTTTACCAGTTAATATTTTAGGTTTATGGAAACTGTGAATGTTATAAATGTGAATGTATGCTTTGTAAATGAGAGATGTGTACGGTAGTTGTGTGAGGAACGGAGTTGTGAGTTAAAAGAGATCGCTCCGCCACCATTTTTGAGGTGAAAAAGCACCGTAGCAGTAACGTTACAACTCAGAGAAACATTCATTTGTGTTATTTGAGGATTTAAAAAGAGAATTATTGTGTTTATGACCTGTTACACAGGTCAGGTTTTTCTGCTTGGTTTGAAGCTTGGTCGGAGCGAAGATTGGTCTGCAGTGTGCAGGCGTGCAAATACACAGACGGGATTCAAGATGGCGAGCCAGACCCAGACTTTCAACTCATCTTCTCCATTGCATCAGTGAGGAAATCTCCTGTGTATGGTAGCTTGCTGCCAGAGTGGTAGGAGAATCAGGAATTGGTTTTAAATTGAACTGGAAACCGATTGAACTATTATTTTTGGACTGAATCGAACTGAAACTTTTCATTGAACTGAATAATTGAACTCACATTTGGACTTGAACTTATGTTAAAGTGTCATACTTTTATTTTCATGTTGAGTTCATATGTTTGAATGTGATTTGAAATGCTTGTGGTCCACTTTGATTTGATTGTGTAAACTGAAGGTATTTTCTTACCTGTAAAAGAAAGGGAAAAAGAGTTAACTCAGGAAAAAAATAGGAATTCTAAAATAAGTTTAAACTAGGAAAAGACTGGTCTAACTTAGATTAGCCTGATTAAAATAACTTAGGTGAACTAAAGAACAAAAAGAAAGTGAAATACCTTTTCATTTATAATACTTACCTCAATACGAAGAATCTGCAGGGTATTTTATTTTATTTTTTTGTTTGTTTGTTTACTGTATATTCTATGTGTGTTTTGCATTCAGTAAATTGCCGGCCTTTTGTATTTAAAGCAACGGTCTCTGGTGTAATTATTTTTATTTTTTTGCTCCCCACTCTAGAACTGGTTCGGTGGCACTGTAAGTGGTGTGATTCCGGTGTTACATTTGCAGACTGGTGCATGCTTTGAGGATGTCCACAGCAGCATCCTGGAAATGGTCCAGCAACACAGATGTGATGCTCCATCACCCCAACATCTAGAGAAAGACCAAAAGACACTGAGGATATTATTTTGGTAAAGTGTGGTCTGTTGGTTTATGTTTATAAAATGAAGGCTGACTTTCAGAAGCTTCAAAAGCATCATCAAAAAAAATGTCATGAAGTTTTTTTATTCTAAGTAATTGACAGTGCTCTAATTACAGAGACCCACAATCCCCTGATCAACCTGGAGAAAAGAGCCTTGCTCAAGAACATACTGGTACAGCAAACTTCTGCTCACCACTTCAGTGGTTTATCCCATTACAAAAGTAATAAAGCTACAACAACAACTCTGTGTAATTGTTTTACAGGTAGTTGTGCTCTTGGAGGGCACCACACGATTGTTTGGAGCAGACACCGCAGCAGTCAGATTGTCCTGCACGTGTTCCCCTGCTCTTGCTTCAAGGTTGTGTGGTTCAGAGAGCCATCATCAAGGTTTTTCTCATCCTGTTGCTCAACGACATCCCCATTGAGAAGAATAAGATTGTGAAGCACAGCGCGGCATTAGAACATTCTCAGCTGTGTTGAGATGGCAGTAGATGTTGGGTTCAACATCCGTAAATACATGATTGATAGAACAATACATTTGAATTAAGCTTTGTTTCATGTGTTGTTGACTTGTACATGTATGCATTTATTGTGATGCTAACATTTTACATTCTTTAAATCATTTATTCATGTTTCTTGTTGTTGTCAGTAAACAAAATTTAAATATTTTTTTAATGTATTAATTGCTTGACTGAAAATGTATGTATTCACATCGACTGCATTTGTTCATCTAGTGTATATACATGTATAGCTATGTCACGACAAAAATTTAATTGAGCTTCTTTTATTAAAATGTAATTTTAAGGGAAAAAAACTAATATTGGTTTGCATTTATAGTTATTATTACATGTAAGTGTTGGGGTGGGCAAAAGATGCGATTCATTATGGGGTAATCATAATTTTTAAGTAGTAATACTTACATTTTTAGAATATAAAATCAACAATCTTCTCCAAAGGTGAGATCTTCAAGCAGCTGATCGACGTACCCTTTGTGCAGATATTGTTGCAGTTGCTGAGGGAAACTGAGCTATTAGGTGTTATTAGGTCAGTGCACCTGACCCTCCTTTTTATTACTATAACCCTCCCCAGGCCTTACAAGTAATGGGGAAGATGTAAAAGAAGGGCAACAACTACAGTGTGTTTTCTTGCAAGTACAAACAAATTTATTGAACACAAATAGTATTAAGAAATGACTAAGAAACTAAAGGAACAAAACAAACAAAGATTTAACCTACTACAGACCTTAGGGTTCCCCAATCATATAAAATGCCAATTCCACTGCAAAGAATACACTCAATCACAGCACAAAACCAAATAGAACTACAATTGTAAAAGAAAACCCTAGGTCGTCGCCGGTACGTGGGCAGTGGTCCTAAAATGATGATTGTCACTGCAGGCATCGTGCTTCGCACCATCTCGATCAGGCTCCTGAAACCTCTCTTCAGTGTCTGCTGCAGTGTGGTTTTTATTAAGCCCAGCGTGAAGCACGACCACTCCTGGGCTCTCATCGACCTTCAGGATCACGGGTATCTGCACAGCAACATTGAGAACACAAGCACCAGAGAAAGCACTCTGCATACTTACTTTTTTAAGATAAAAAAAAATGTCAATAAAAAAAAACATGAGCTCAAGCTCAGTACATAGCAGCAACAAACAGTATGTTTTTAATTATAAAAAAATAATTTTAAAACTTCTAAATGTATATAGTATGTTTAACTCCAGTACAATTTAGACACACAGAGACATCAAAACCAGCATATTTATCCCAACAATGGTGACAGTCAACAAAATGTTTCATGCTGCAATGCATGCTGGGTAACCATATTAAACACTCCCATCATGCAATGATTAATCACATAATTATCTCATTAACTTTAACACTCTTTTAGAGTGGGACCATATTTAATTTAACACTGGATTTTACTGTGTATTTTCATTTAGCAACTTGTTAGCAAAAAAAAAAAAATAGAGTGGGGTGTACCTGGTGAGTTTTATTTCGTATAATACAATGTTATAGTATCTTGAGCCACATACCATATTTTAAGAATTTACCCAAAATACCATTCAAAAAACACATTGACACTGGGACGATGGAACCGGAAGTGCTAAAATAGTAATGCCCTTCTGTTTTTTTTTCCTACAAAGTGACATCATAGTTCCACCACTTTATTCAATGGACCAGAGCCAATTATTCTGCTTATACTATGCCAAACTTAAATTATTCCTTACTTAAATGTAGATAACATAAACTGTCAGGTTTAAACAGATAAAAGTGGTCAGGTAAGGAGAAATAAAATGGATCTTTACTCCTTATTTCTGTTTTTGCTGGGGGAAGGTTAAATATTATTGATGTTTGGTTTTATTAATTTATTATGATACCAGTAGTGATGTGCAAACAATTATACACATTCAAATCAATTTGTTCTCAAAATTATTATCTTCCGGACAAATGCATGTAAATACAAAGTAAATACTTGAAAAGCTGCAAATAATAAGATGTATTTTAGTAAGAGAGCAGTCCAAAATATCATCAAATAAACTGTTTTGAAAATTTGATTTTTAATATGCAAGTCTGATCTTGTTGCAAGTGTGATCTTGTGCAATCTTGATGTTCTTGCAACAGCTCACATCAAATTAGATAATTTCTTCTCAACAATAAAACATAACTGAAACATTGCTTCAACACTGCTGAACATACTTCATACAAATGCTATGAGAAATTACACTTCAGAATGGGAATACATAAAGTCATTCATTTTAATCTGGAGATATGGAGTCCTGCGATGCCACAAAAGTCAGCTTGCTGTGTGGCTGCAACAGAAATGAGACAAGTTAAAAACTTGCACAGAAATAAATGTATTTACTAATAGTAAAGTTACTCTTCTGGTCTAACTGAATGAATAGTAGTGATGACAGTTTCTTCTTTATTGATGATGATATTAAAATAACCAGAGGTGGGTAATCCAGGAGTCAGAAAGTAAAAGTCCTGCTATATTTTTGTTCCACCCATTAATTCAGCAGCTGATTTCACCAGAGGAGGAATCAAGTCATTCTTTCCAAGTCACAAACTAGTCTCTAGTTAAATCCCAATTTCTCAAAGAGTTAAAGTTAATGCGATAATTAACTGACTAATTAAATGATGATTGTGCATTAATGATTAACACCTGTTGTTTTTGAGAATTACAGAGGATCGGATTTTGATGTTTTATTGGTTAAAATGATGCCACCATCATGGAGATCAGTGTTTGATTTAGTTGAGCTCTTGACCCTCGATTTGTTGTGCTAGGTCTCTCTCTCTGTAGCCTTATACTGTATGTGTTGTTGTAGAAACCAGAGATCAGTGATATGCAATGAACAAATAGGCACAATGAACTAGTGTGATTATGTTCAATATGATGTGTTTTTTCATAAGTTTAGCTTTTGAATAATTGTCCCAGAAAAAAAAAAACTACAGCACGCAAAAAAGGTACTACATCATTTACAGGGAATAGATTTTAAATCTGTGTAACACATACAAAAAAATTATCTTAAGTGCTTTTGAGACACACACAAATAGAACCAGCATATGAATCTCTACAATGGTGACAATCAACAAAATACTTCATGTTGCAATACATGTAAAATTCACATAATGCATTGCAGTATGAATAATTACTGTCACCACTGTTGAGGATCATATGATAAATGATCATGACTAAATGCATAATCCTATACGCCTTATATTTCTTCTTAATATTGAAGTATTGTGGTGATAATATATAATAAAATATTACTGTATTTTTTAAGATTAATAAATTTGAATCAAGATCATATATTCATCAAAAGCATTATTTACCTTCTAGTTTGTTTCTGCATTGCAAAAATGTTTGCTTTGAAACAGTAATGTATTTGCTTAAAAGCAAACTTATCAAAACCATTAAAAGCCTCAAGAGCCCAAATGAACCAAATACTCACCACAATTATGGTGACAGAGTTATTTTTTTTTCCTTCCAACTGATTTCATCCAAGGCTGTGATTAAAGTCAGTTGTAGTTCTTGTGTTTCTCTTTTCTTCAGTGATGTTGATTGTTAACAGCAGGTGTTCACCACTAATGCACAATCATAATTTAGTTAGTTACTTAATTATCTCATTAACTTTAACTCTTTGAGGACTTGGGATTTGACTCAAGACTCATTTGTGACTTGGAAGGAATGACTTGGTTCCTCCTCTGGTGAAATCAGCTGCTGAGTTCATGGGTGGAATAAACATAAGGCAAGACTTTTACATTCTGACTCCTGGAGTGTCCACCTCTGAAAATAACTTATACAGTACTTACTGACTGACTCTCAGTCAAGAAGAGCCCAACTGGTGAACAGCAGGTATGGGAAGGGGGGACTATGTAAAAAGATATTAATTATTTACTATATCATATGAATATAGTTTAAGATTTTTGAATGCACTAACTCTTCCGCATCTGCAGTTTTTAATGTTTCACTTACTGTGAGTATGTTGTACTGATCAGAAGACCTGGACCTGGGGTCAAGAGCTGTATATCTGTTTGCACTGATATCATCATTCTGCAGGGAAACAAACAGAATACACACACACACACACACACAAACACACACACACACACACACACACACATACACACACATTTTGGGTTTTATAGTTAACAGGGACCAGAGGTGGGTAATCCAGGGGCCACAGAGTAAAAGTCCTGCCATATTTTTGTTCCACCCATAAAGTCAGTAGCTGATTTTACCACAGGAGGGAGACAAGTCATTCCTTCCAAGTCACAAACTAGTCTTGAGTCAAATCCCAAGTCCTCAAAGAGTTAAAGTTAATGAGATAAATAAGTAACTATTTAAATGATGATTGTGCATTAATGATTAACACATGCTGTTATTGAGAACTACAGAGGATCAGATGTGGATGTTTTATTTGTGAAAATTATGCCACCATCATGGAGATCAGTGTCTGAATTAGTTGTGTTCTTGACCCTTGACTTGTTGTCTCAGATTTTTTTTCTGTATGTAGTGTTGTGGAGAAAAGAGATCTGTGATAGATGAAGATATAGTCATATAGTCACAAGGAGCTGGTTTAATTTAATCTCAAATGAAGTTCTTTTTTTCCACATGTTTAGGTTTTGGACAATCCCAGTGAAACTACAGCATACACAAAAAAGCATTGTGCTAATATTTACAGAGAGTGAATTTTAAATTTGTGTAACACACACATACGCCTAATAGCTTTTTTTATTTATTATTCTGTAATATTGAAGTATTATGGTGACATTTACATAATGAGATTTCTCTCTTTTTTTGTGAAAGTGACATACAGCTAAGTATGGTGACCCAAACTCAGAATTCGTACTCCGCATTTAACCCATCCAAAGGGCACACACAGAACCGTGAACAGACAGCAGTCCTCTCTAGCTACTAAGCCACAAATTATTTTATTTAAAATTATAGTCAATATGTTTAAATTGAAATCACACAGTCATCAAAAGCATAAGTCACCTGTTAAATCAGGATTTGTATCAGCATTGCACAAATGGTTGCTTTAAAACAATAATGCAATTGCTTAGATGCAAATTTATAGACTGCTTAAAGGCTCAAGAGCTCCGCTGAACTAAATACTCACCACAATTATGGTGGCACAGTTTTTTTCTTCCAGTTGATTTCATCCAAGGCTGTTCTTAACATCAGTTGTAGTTCTTTGTTTCTCTTTTCTTCAGTGATGTTGATTGTTAACAACAGGTGTTCATCTCTAATTAATCTTAATAACTTAATTATCTCATTAACTTTAACACTTTGAGGACTCTGGTGAAATCAGCTGCTGAGTTTATGGGTGGAATAAACACATGGCAGGACTTTTACTTTCTGACTCCTGGACTTTAGACCTCTGTCTGTAATATATCTGCTTGTTTTACACTTGTTGGCCACCAGGTGCTATTGTGAGCAAATTAAGTTTCCAGAAATTAAACCTTTTGTGAACGACTTGGCTGAAAAGCTTAAAGCTTCATGAGGCTTCTCCTTGCCATCACTAGCAGGTGTTAATCACTAAAGCACAATCATCATTTAATTAGTCACTTAATTATCTCACTGACTTTATTTATTTTAGGACTTGGAATTTAACTTGAGACTCGTTTGTGACTTGGAAGGAATGACTTGGTTCCTCTGATGAAATCAGCTGCTGAGTGGGGCAAAATATGGCAGGACTTTTATTTTCTGCAAATAAAACTTTTTATTTAAAAACTTTTATTTAAAGCAAACACTGACCTCAGTAATGGTAACTACAGACTTTATTATTTAAAAAAATGAAATTGTTCAGTAAAACTAAGCTGGTTTCACACTTAGTGCGTAAGGGTCTTATAGCTGAAGCTGGACGTCAGTTGCTGTTTTTGTGTTTCAGCTTGTTTCTCTTTATGTTCCTGTTTATCTGTCCCTCAGTAATTTTGCTTGTTATAATCAGGTGTTCATCAGTTTTCTGAATTCATTCACTTCCTTTCATTCACTCAGTCAAGTAAACTAATGTAGGGAATTATGAATGAGGGTATAGTGCGTGATTTTTAAGCACAGCCTCTGAGTGTCTTTAAGGTCTGTTAATTCACGGTATATACAAGTAGGCCTCTTTCTCGAAAATGACAAATATTACCCAGATTGCATTATTTTTTACAATATTTTATTAATATTCTTCTTTTTTTCTGAACATTGTATGTTACTGTCCGATTATGGCCATTTTATATAGCAAGGGTTTACAGTGTAGGAAAAAGATTTTATTATTTAACATATTTTATTCTGTGGTTCTTTTATCTCCTCACCTCATACTCATGTATTGCAGATCTTCCATTCATCATTTTTCTCTGACTATCAAACAAACAAAGACAGAACAAAACAGAAAGAAAAATAAACAATTTAATATAATTAATAATTAGTTAATAATTATATTTATATACTATTATTATATAATATAATACAAAATAATATTAGCTTATTTTATTTACATTTTAAATAGTACAATGATGCTTATGATGATGAGTAATCCTCCAGATACCACTGTGATTTCAAACACTGTCCTAGCAGCACTACAGTGAACTGAAAGAGGAAGATAATTTAATCAAATTATTTGTCAAAACTGATGTAAAAAAAATAAAGTGTGTTAATAAAAGCTTAACCTGTGACAGTAACAGCATCTGATCTCTGAGATCCGTGTTGATTGTGAGCTTCACAGTAGAAGCGTCCAGTCTGTAGTGCACTGAAACTCTGTCCAGATCCAACAGAGGAGCTTTGATTCTCCTGAAACCAGCTGATTTCTGCAGGTGGGTTTGAATCACTGCTGCAAAACAGAGTCACCGACTCTCCTTCCACTATTTCACCAGATTCATTTATGAACACTGAGACGTTTCTAGGTGCATCTTAACCAGACAAATGAAGTGTCACGATCATGTTTTACAATTGTTAACCAACTAATCTGTTTGATACCAGTTATTGAACCATTATCAACTTACACATGATGTTTAAAGTCACAGCATGGGAGTATTGCTCTCCATGTTTGTTTCTGGACTTGCACTTGTATTCTTCACTGTGATTAGAGCTGATCTTTGAGATGCTGTAGATTCTTCCAGATACTACAAACGTTCCTCCTTTAAACCAGCTGATTTCTGCAGGAGGGTTTGAATCACTGCTGCAGTTCAGAGTCACTGAATCTCCCTCCACTATTACACCAGATGGACTGATGGACACTGAGACACTCTTTGGTGGGTCTAAAAACAATACTAAGATTAATACATTTTACATATTTTTTAATTAGTAATAGGAATTTAAATGATTAAAATGGAGAATTAGCATCATATGGTTGTAATAGACTCACACATGACATTGACAGTAACAGCTTTTGATCGCTGAAATCCATGTTGATTGTGAGCCTCACAGTAGAAGCGTCCACTCTGTAGTGCACTGAAACTCTGTCCAGATCCAACAGAGGAGCTTTGATTCTCCTTAAACCAGCTGAAGTTCTGAGCAGGAGGGTTTGAATCACTGCTACAGATCAGAGTCACTGAATCTCCTTCCACTATTTCACCTGATCCATTTATGAACACTGAGACATTCCTCGGTGCATCTAAATCAGACATATGAAGAGTCACATTCATGTTTTACAATTGTTAACCCACACTGTAAAACCCGACAAGTAACTTAACTCAAACCGTTTGAGTAAACTGATATCCTTAAAAACCTGACAAGTTATGTTAACTCAAACTGTTTGAGGAAACCGATTGCCTAAGTAATCTGAACTTAATTCAGTTGAGTTCACTGAAAGAAGATTTACATTGCAATTAAATAATGAAGTGATTAATTAAGTGATATTTGAGCATTAGTGATGAACACCTGCTGTTAACAAAACAGAATTACTGAAGAAAAGTGAGAAAGGAACTACAACTGACTTCAGACACAGCCTCACTAAAACCTGACAAGTTATGTTAACTCAAACTATTTGAGGAAACCGGTTGCCTTAAACCATAATTCACTTGAGTTCAGAAAAAGAAGCTATACATTGCAATTAAGTAATTAAGTGATTGAGTGATAATTGTGAATTAGTGATTAACAGCTGCTGTTAACATACAGAATCACTGAAGAAAAGAGAAACACAAGAACTACAGCTGACTTCAGACACAGCCTTAGATGAAATCAACTGAAATAAAATACATGAAATCTCTCAAGATCTGATTAAACAACCCCACAAACAGCATCACCAGCTCCACTTATTAATAACCAGACTGACTTTATTTCTGTCAGACGTCTACAGAAGATCTTATTGAGAATGAACTAAGGTTTAGATGTTGATTTATTGTTTCATTTGAAGTAATCATGTTAGAGATCAGTGTTTGCTTTAGTTGGGCTCTTGACCCTTGACTTCTGTCTTATTTTTTTTCTCTGGCTATTGTAACCACATGGTTCTAAAACATGTTTTTTTGTAACTTAAAAGTCCAGAAAAAAATACCATCAGGTGTATTATATATATATATACATACTAGAAGCTGCTTTTACCCAAGGCAATTTATAGTGCCTTCCGGCTAGCATTTTTTACTAACCCAATGGTGGTGATCACCAATTACTGAACTGTTTGGAGTATAAACTCTGATGAAATGGGTGTTGTGTATGGCTTCTCCTTTCCATCACTAACAGGTGTTAATCACTAAAGCACAATCATCATTTAATTAGTCACTTAATTATCTCACTGACTTTATTTCTTTTAGGACTTGGAATTTAACTTGAGACTCGTTTGTGACTTGGAAGGAATGACTTGGTTCCTCTGATGAAATCAGCTGCTGAGTGGGGCAAAATATGGCAGGACTTTTATTTTCTGCAAATAAAACTTTTTATTTAAAAACTTTTATTTAAAGCAAACACTGACCTCAGTAATGGTAACTACAGACTTTATTATTTAAAAAAATGAAATTGTTCAGTAAAACTAAGCTGGTTTCACACTTAGTGCGTAAGGGTCTTATAGCTGAAGCTGGACGTCAGTTGCTGTTTTTGTGTTTCAGCTTGTTTCTCTTTATGTTCCTGTTTATCTGTCCCTCAGTAATTTTGCTTGTTATAATCAGGTGTTCATCAGTTTTCTGAATTCATTCAGTTCCTTTCATTCACTCAGTCAAGTAAACTAATGTAGGGAATTATGAATGAGGGTATAGTGCGTGATTTTTAAGCACAGCCTCTGAGTGTCTTTAAGGTCTGTTAATTCACGGTATATACAAGTAGGCCTCTTTCTCGAAAATGACAAATATTACCCAGATTGCATTATTTTTTACAATATTTTATTAATATTCTTCTTTTTTTCTGAACATTGTATGTTACTGTCCGATTATGGCCATTTTCTATAGCAAGGGTTTACAGTGTAGGAAAAAGATTTTAGTATTTAACATATTTTATTCTGTGGTTCTTTTATCTCCTCACCTCATACTCATGTATTGCAGATCTTCCATTCATCATTTTTCTCTGACTATCAAACAAACAAAGACAGAACAAAACAGAAAGAAAAATAAACAATTTAATATAATTAATAATTAGTTAATAATTATATTTATATACTATTATTATATAATATAATACAAAATAATATTAGCTTATTTTATTTACATTTTAAATAGTACAATGATGCTTATGATGATGAGTAATCCTCCAGATACCACTGTGATTTCAAACACTGTCCTAGCAGCACTACAGTGAACTGAAAGAGGAAGATAATTTAATCAAATTATTTGTCAAAACTGATGTAAAAAAAATAAAGTGTGTTAATAAAAGCTTAACCTGTGACAGTAACAGCATCTGATCTCTGAGATCCGTGTTGATTGTGAGCTTCACAGTAGAAGCGTCCAGTCTGTAGTGCACTGAAACTCTGTCCAGATCCAACAGAGGAGCTTTGATTCTCCTGAAACCAGCTGATTTCTGCAGGTGGGTTTGAATCACTGCTGCAAAACAGAGTCACAGACTCTCCTTCCACTATTTCACCAGATTCATTTATGAACACTGAGACGTTTCTAGGTGCATCTTAACCAGACAAATGAAGTGTCACGATCATGTTTTACAATTGTTAACCAACTAATCTGTTTGATACCAGTTATTGAACCATTATCAACTTACACATGATGTTTAAAGTCACAGCATGGGAGTATTGCTCTCCATGTTTGTTTCTGGACTTGCACTTGTATTCTTCACTGTGATCAGAGCTGATCTTTGAGATGCTGTAGATTCTTCCAGATACTACAAACGTTCCTCCTTTAAACCAGCTGATTTCTGCAGGAGGGTTTGAATCACTGCTGCAGTTCAGAGTCACTGAATCTCCCTCCACTATTACACCAGATGGACTGATGGACACTGAGACACTCTTTGGTGGGTCTAAAAACAATACTAAGATTAATACATTTTACATATTTTTTAATTAGTAATAGGAATTTAAATGATTAAAATGGAGAATTAGCATCATATGGTTGTAATAGACTCACACATGACATTGACAGTAACAGCTTTTGATCGCTGAAATCCATGTTGATTGTGAGCCTCACAGTAGAAGCGTCCACTCTGTAGTGCACTGAAACTCTGTCCAGATCCAACAGAGGAGCTTTGATTCTCCTTAAACCAGCTGAAGTTCTGAGCAGGAGGGTTTGAATCACTGCTACAGATCAGAGTCACTGAATCTCCTTCCACTATTTCACCTGATCCATTTATGAACACTGAGACATTCCTCGGTGCATCTAAATCAGACATATGAAGAGTCACATTCATGTTTTACAATTGTTAACCCACACTGTAAAACCCGACAAGTAACTTAACTCAAACCGTTTGAGTAAACTGATATCCTTAAAAACCTGACAAGTTATGTTAACTCAAACTGTTTGAGGAAACCGATTGCCTAAGTAATCTGAACTTAATTCAGTTGAGTTCACTGAAAGAAGATTTACATTGCAATTAAATAATGAAGTGATTAATTGAGTGATATTTGAGCATTAGTGATGAACACCTGCTGTTAACAAAACAGAATTACTGAAGAAAAGTGAGAAAGGAACTACAACTGACTTCAGACACAGCCTCACTAAAACCTGACAAGTTATGTTAACTCAAACCATTTGAGGAAACCGGTTGCCTTAAACCATAATCCACTTGAGTTCAGAAAAAGAAGCTATACATTGCAATTAAGTAATTAAGTGATTGAGTGATAATTGTGAATTAGTGATTAACAGCTGCTGTTAACAAACAGAATCACTGAAGAAAAGAGAAACACAAGAACTACAGCTGACTTCAGACACAGCCTTAGATGAAATCAACTGAAATAAAATACATGAAATCTCTCAAGATCTGATTAAACAACCCCACAAACAGCATCACCAGCTCCACTTATTAATAACCAGACTGACTTTATTTCTGTCAGACGTCTACAGAAGATCTTATTGAGAATGAACTAAGGTTTAGATGTTGATTTATTGTTTCATTTGAAGTAATCATGTTAGAGATCAGTGTTTGCTTTAGTTGGGCTCTTGACCCTTGACTTCTGTCTTATTTTTTTTCTCTGGCTATTGTAACCACATGGTTCTAAAACATGTTTTTTTGTAACTTAAAAGTCCAGAAAAAATACCATCAGGTGTATTATATATATATATACATACTAGAAGCTGCTTTTACCCAAGGCAATTTATAGTGCCTTCCGGCTAGCATTTTTTACTAACCCAATGGTGGTGATCACCAATTACTGAACTGTTTGGAGTATAAACTCTGATGAAATGGGTGTTGTGTAATTAGTTGTATTAAATAGTAAAAGGGATTCTAAGAACCAGCAGATCTGTGATGATATGTTAATACAAAGACTTTCCATTGAGTATAATCTTCTAATTTGTTAAACAGTCACACACAGACATCAATAATCAGCATATGAACCTCAACAATGGTTACCATAAAAAAGAAGAAAAAAATGGATGAGTTTTGTACTATACTAATACCCAGCATGCATTGCAGCATTTTTTTTGTCACCATTGTTGAGGTTCATATTCTGATTATTGATGTCTGTGTGTGACTAATTGCTGCCATTGAATAAAAATGTATGTGTGTAAAGTGTTTGGTAAATCTTTTTTATATTAACTGATTATGACAGAACTTTTGGCTCTTTGAATGGTTTCCATTATAAACAACTGAACTAATCATACAACACCTATTTAGTCAGATTTTGAACTCTGAACAGCTCCATAACTGATGATTGTCATCATCAATGTGCTGTATGACAGCCAATATCTGTTAATATTCCCGCTGGGATTTTGAGTTATGACAAACATGTTTCAAAAACATATGTATACAACAACCAGAGAAAAAATAAACTAAGACAGAAGTCATGGGTCAAGAGCCCAACTAAAGCAAACACTGATCTCTAACATGGTTACTTCAAATGAAACAATAAATCAACATCTAAACCTTGGTTCATTGTCAATAAGATCTTCTGTAGATGTCTGACAGAAATAAAGTCAGTCTGGTTATTAATAAGTGGAGCTGGAGACGCTTTTTGTGGGGTTATTTAATCAGACCTTGAGAGATTTCATGTATTTTATTTCAGTTGATTTCATCTAAGACTGTGTCTGAAGTCAGTTGTAGTAGTTCTTGTGTTTCTCTTTTCTTCAGTGATTCTGTTTGTTAACAGCAGCTGTTCATCACTAATTCACAATCAGTTACACTTAGTTAATCACTTAATTACTTAATTGCAAAGTTTTAAAACTTACATAGTTTAAATCAAGGCAATCTGTTTACTCAAACGGTTTGAGTTAAGTTTACTTGTCTGGTTTTACAGTGCACTTATCTGTTTGATACCAGTCACTGAAGCATCATTAACTCACACATGACATTCAAAGTCACAGCATCAGAGTATTTCTCTCCATGTTTATTTCTGGACTTGCACTTGTATTCTCCACTGTGATCAGAGCTGATGTTTGAGATGCTGTAGATTCTTCCAGATCCTACAAACATTCTTCCTTTAACCCAGTTGTTTTCTGCAGGTGGGTTTGAATCACTGCTGCAGATCAGAGTCACTGAATCTCCCTCCACTATTTCACCAGATGGATTGATGGACACTGAGACATTCCTAGGTGGGTCTAAAAATAAGAAAAAGGATGCTCTAGAAATAAACAAAAATTGTCTATTTCAAAAATTTAAAAAATGTGCAGATGATCATTAACTCACACATGACATTTAAAATCTGACAAAGACAATCATAAAAAAATATAAATGAATTCACAGATATTTAGACAATTTAATATCACAGTTGCTTAATCATTATTAACTCACACTTGATGTTTAAAGTCACAGCATCAGAGTATTTTTCTCCAAGTGTGTTTCTGGACTTGCACTTGTATTCTCCACTGTGATCAGAGCTGATCTTTGAGATGCTGTAGATTCTTCCAGATCCTACAAACGTTCCTCCTTTAACCCAGTTGATTTCTGCAGGTGGGTTTGAATCACTGCTGCAGCTCAGAGTCACTGAATCTCCCTCCACTATTACACCAGATGGATTGATGGACACTGAGACGTTCCTAGGTGGGTCTAAAAAAATGAAGAAAATTTACTAGAAATAATCAATAATTACCATATTTTCAGGACTATAAGTCGCACCTGAGTATAAGTCGCATCAGTCCAAAAATACGTCATGATGAGGAAAAAAACATATATAAGTTGCACTGGACTATAATTCGCATTTATTTAGAACCAAGAGAAAACATTACCGTCTACAGCCGCGAGAGGGCGCTCTATGTTTTCAGTGTAGGCTACAGGAGCATTGAGCAGCATAGAGCGCCCTCTCGCGGCTGGAGACGGTAATGTTTTCTATTGGTTCATTTCTCTAGTTCATTTCTCTCGGTTCATGTCAAATTAATTTTGATAAATAAGTCGCACCTGACTATAAGTTGCAGGACCAGCCAAACTATGAAAAAAAACTTATAGTCCGGAAAATACGGTATGCATTTCAAATTTTTTAACAATGTGCAGATGATCAACTCACACATGACATTTAAAATCTGACATAAACAATCATTAACAGCAAAAAAAAAAAGTGGTTCACAGATGTTTAGACGATTTGATATCACAGTTCCTTAATCATTATTAACTCACACTTGATGTTTAAAGTCACAGCATCAGAGTCTTTCTCTCCATGTTTATTTCTGGACTTGCACTTGTATTCTCCACTGTGATCAGAGCTGATCTTTGAGATGCTGTAGATTCTTCCAGATCCTACAAACATTCTTCCTTTAACCCAGTTGATTTCTGCAGGTGGGTTTGAATCACTGCTGCAGATCAGAGTCACTGAATCTCCCTCCACTATTTCACCAGATGGACTGATGGACACTGAGACATTCCTAGGTGGGTCTAAAAATAAGAATCACTGCTGCAGCTCAGTTTAACTGGATTTCCTTCCATCATATTAACAGATGGGCTGATGGAGATCATTGGTTTCACTGGAGGATCTACAGAAACAAATATTTTTAATATTATTTCTAATCAGTAGATCCTCACTGAAGGCATCCAAGTATCAATATAATTTCTGAGCTGAAGACATGGATATTACTGTTACATGGATATTTAGAGTGTCACCTGGTCATGACCAATTCACTTACACAGTGACTCTATTTGAGTTAATTGTACAGTGAACAGCACATTCCATGGCAAAATTTATGGCGGGGCCCCTGACTAACCACAACTGTGGACAAAAGTTTAAAATATTTTGATTGGATCTTGGTGCACTGATACAAACAAACTGTCCAACACCATTAAATAGAGATGTTATGACAATGGCCTGACTTCTCTCAGAGAGCAAAAAGACCTCTGCATCTAAAATTTTTTAATGTTCTATGAATGTTTTCAGCAGCTAGTCTTATTTTAGTTACCTAAATGTTCTCCTACAAAGTAGGAAATCATTCTCTAAAAACATTCCAAAAATGTCTATTTATAACATTGTTAGAACATTATCCTCTAACATTCCAATAAAGCTTCCCATCATGCTAGATGCAGACTGACATTACAATTCAAGAAGTAAAAAAAAACAACCTCTGTTTATTGTCAAACTCTAGCGTAAATAACGCCAAAAACAGTATTACCAACTTCACTTATTATAAAGAAGATATATTTCTGTCATAAATGTAAAAATGAAGTTCGTATTGAGATTAACAGAGGTGTTGATGGTTTATAGAAAATAATAGTGTGTAGTTTGAGGTCACCATTATGGGGATACGTACTTAGGCAGTATGACACTTTGCAATGCTACTTTTTTATTTAAATTGTTGTAACTACATTTGTTACTGAAAAATATCATCAGGTGACATTGGTTACTTGCTAATGTAAAAAAAAATTATTGTGTAATGATCTGATCAACTGGTCTTATCTGGAGCCTAATATATGCTGTTAATTTAATTTTAGTGATTGTTGCAGATGTGTTGTAATTCACATGATCCTGCAGATTTATAGTAGGGCTTCACGATTAATCGCATGCAAATGCCATGCATGTCTCGTCAGTAAAAATGGTTATGTGATTAGTGGTAAATGTCCATCAGCTGCTTTCAAATGGAGCCGCACTTAATATACAGAGCCGTAGTTTGCTGACTAGCTCCGCAATATTGCATTCATAACCACATGTAATTAATCTGCATTATGAATGCGATATTGTGTAGCTTATCGGCGAACCCACCTAGAATTTTTTAATGCTCTAGGAATGTTTTCAGGAGCAAGTTTTATTTTAGTTCCCAGAATGTTCTGCTAAAAGGTAGGATAACATTCTTTAAAAACATTCTAAAATATCTATTGATAACTTTGTTAGAACATTATTCTCTAACATTCTAATAAAGCTTCCCATCACACTAGATGTGGACTGACATTGCTTAGATGTCAGATGTTGGTTCAACGTGAAAACCCAACCTTTGATTGGTGTTAAACTCTAGCGTAAATAACCCCAAAAACATTATTACCAACTTCACTTATTATAAACAAGATTGACTTTATTTCTGTCATAAATGTAAAAAAAGTTCTTATTGAGATAAACAGAGGTGTTGATGGTTTGTTGAAAATAATAGTTTAGTTTGACTTCACTGTTATGGTGATCAGTACTTGGGCAGTATTAGAGTTTTCCGTGTTACTGTTTATTTATTTATTTACATTTGACAGACTACATATATGATGATGTATTAATCATCAGCAAACATCCAGTAATCAGCGTTCTCGAACCACAGGGTCTCTTGCTGTTTTGCCATAATAAAGAATACAGCTGTCAAAAGACAGCACTGACAAGTCAAGTGTCAAATTGCACAACTAAAGCCAACACTTACCACCATTATGGTGACATCAAACCAAACTATTACTTTTAAACAGGCATAAACATCAACATCTAAACCTCTGCTTGATCCTTAATTAGAATGTTAGGGGATAATGTTCTAATAATGTTATTAATAAACATTTTTAGAATGTTTTTTAACAAATGTTATCCTATCTTTTGAGAAGAACGTTCTGGAAACAAAAATAAAACTACCCGCTAAAAACATTTTTAGAACAATCTATGGTATTTATTCTAAGAACATTTTTAGAATAAAAAAAAATCTAGCTGGTTGGAAATCCACCTTTTTCCTCAAGGTGGAAGCAAGCCTATAGGTAGTGATGGCAAGATGAAGTAAACTGAGTAAACTGAGTTAGTCTGCCATTTAGCATGTCAAACTCAGAAAATGCAAAGCGCAGTTATAGGTACAGTACTGTGAACATACGTTTTGATGTATAGCAACTCCACGTTTAATCCCCGATTTATGAATGTGAATATATAATATACAAACTGTCTGATCAAACAATTAAAATGCTAATTAGGCAAGAAAACCTTGTGCTTTGTTCATCTGAAAAACTTAATTAGACTTTATATATTGAATGCGATTATACACACATTTTAATAAAGCCAGATCAGCTTTTGTAACGTTCGTTGACTAAAGACATAACACATAATACACTCTTTTTTTGTCACCTGCTGGCATATTTTGTGTAATACAAGGAAATTATCACTGAACAAATCACTGAATGATTCTGAACAAATCATTTTGGCAAACAAACTGAAAATGAACGAATCTCTAGAAAAAATCATGATTTCCACCACTAGATCTGACACAACAAGTCAAGGGTCAAGAACACAACTAAACCAAACACTGATCTCCATGATGGTGGCATCATTTTAACCAATAAAACATCAACATCTGATCCTTTGTAGTTCTTCACTACAGCAGGTGTTAATCATTAATGCACAATCATGATTTAATTAGTTACTTAATTATCTCATTGACTTTAACTCTTTGAGGACTTGGGATTTGACTCAAGACTAGTTTGTGACTTGAAAGGAAAGACTTGTTTCCGCCTCTGATGAAACCAGCTGCTGAGTTCATGGGTGGAACATAAATTTGGCAGGACTTTTACTCTTTGGCCCCTGGATTACCCACCTCTGATTAGCTGCTATAGGTAAATAACGAGGAGAATAACAATGTGCAGTAAATGGTAAAACAGTACAAACCAGTGTGTACTTAATTAAGATAACAGATTAAAATAATATGATAGGACACATCAATTGTCAATATCAAGCAGCAAAACAAACTGTTTTGTACAGCTAAAAATAACTGGATGCAAATGAGACCGGAAGCTAGACAAATAGAATATACAAATGGTGCTCATTTTTACGTCAGGAAAAAGGTGGATAGAAAGAACCCTTGGTGACTGATATTTGAACTGCCTCCTCTCAGCCTGCTCAATTTGAATTCACAATGAGCTCACATATTACTCACACTGTGAGTATCACCGTAAGAGAAAGAGAGAGAGAGAGAGGGAGAGAAAATCTATATCATGCAAACTTAAATCTGAGCTAAAATTAAAAAACTTAAAACGTTATGTTAAAAATCCTTAACTCACACATGATGTTTAAAGTCGCAGCATCAGAGTTTTTAACTCCATGATTATTTCTTGACTTGCACTTGTATTCTCCACTCTCATCAGAGCTGATCTTTGAGATGCTGTAGATTCTTCCAGAGCCTACAAACGTTCTTCCTTTAAACCAGCTGATTTCTGCAGGTGGGTTTGAATCACTGCTGCATCTCAGAGTCACTGAATCTCCCTCCACTATTACATCAGATGGACTGATGGACACCACTACATTTCTTGGAGCATCTAAAATAGCAATAATGAAATGTCTCATCAATGAACATTGATAAAACACACTGGATCAGGCGGATCTATGTCAGATCTTAAACCAACATTTACTTACACATCACATTCAGCATCACAGTATCAGAGTATTTCTCTCCATGTTTATTTCTGGACTTGCACTTGTATTCTCCACTGTCATCAGAGCTGATCTTTGAGATGCTGTAGATTCTTCCAGATCCTACAAACATTCTTCCTTTAAACCAGCTGATTTCTGCAGGTGGGTTTGAGTCACTGCTGCAGCTCAGAGTCACTGAATCTCCCTCCACTATTTCACCAGATGGACTGATGGACACTGAGACGCTCTGTGGAGGATCTAACACAGAAAACTTTGACATCATTATGTATCACAATAAATATGACATAATAAACTATGTTTATAGGATATAAAGTCATTGTTACTGAACCATATTAACTCACACATTATGTTTAAAGTTACAGCATCAGAGTATTTCTCTCCATGTTTATTTTTGCATTTGCACTTGTATTCTTCTCTGTGGTCAGAGCTGATCTTCGAGATACTGTAGATTCTTCCAGATCCTACAAACGTTCTTCCTTTAAACCAACTGATTTCTGCAGGTGGATTTGAATCACTGCTGCAGATCAGAGTCACCGAATCTCCCTCCACCATTACACCAGATGGACTGATGGAGACTGAGACACTCTTTGGTGAATCTAAAGAGAACAAACATGACATGTTTCAAACATAAACATAAGTTAATACATAAAACTAATGAATTCATACTCACACATGACATTGAGCTGAACAGCAGGAGAGATGTAAGTGTGTTCCTGTAGAGCACAGCTGTATCTGCCTGCATCCTCTCTTCTGACTGACTGCAGCAGGAGTTGATTGTTTCTGTCTCTTCTTTCAGTTAATGGCTGTGAGTTTCTGTACCAGATGAATGTTGCTCTGTCAGTCAGAGCGCAGCTGCTTTTACACGTCGGACGGACTGAATCTCCCTCTGTTACTGTCTCAGGAGACTCCACCTGAAGATCTGAACACAACACACACATTATTTCTAGTGCTGCTGTCATATACTGATTATTATTCAACATAATGCACAGAAGAAGAGTGAAACCTCAACAAAGTCACCTGTGACAGTAAGAGACACTCCTGGAGCACTGGTCCATTTTCCATCAGGTTTATCGGTTATGAATCTGCAATAGTACATGTGTTCATCCTTCTGTGTCACATGACTCAGTCTGATGGTGCAGTTCTGCTGTTCATCTCCCAGATACTGAAGCCTCTGACTGTATTCAGGGTCCATTAAGAGATCTGCATAGCATCCATTTGTTCTGGTCCAGAATGCTTTCATGATCTGATATTCAATAGGGTATTTATAAGTACAGTAGATTGTCACTGTTGACCCCTGTATTGCACAGATGTTTGAAGAGCCATAACTCACACCCCAATCACACTGCCCATAAACTCCTGAAAACACAAAATAAGGCCCCGTTTACACGATGGGAAAACGCAGATATTTCCCTGCGTTTTGGCCTGTCATTTACCTGAAAACGATTATTTCTAAAAACTCCAGCCAAAGTGGAGATTTCTGAAAACGCCGGTTATGTGTTGCCGTGTCAACTGGGAGAAACAGGGTTTTAGGTTCTCAAACGTCACATTATGCGCCAGAAAATGCTTAACGTCATGTGAGTGCCCTATGTTTAGTGTTTGTTTGGGTAACGTTACTGTTTGATCATGGATGCGGTTAAGGTGGTACTCATTTTTACGTTTGTGCAAACGCTTTTGGTCTGTTTGCATTTGGAAACACAACTGCTGTATTATATCGAGGAGCAGAGGCGAAGGAGTACATGTCTGTGTTGTTTTGAAAGGAACAGGAAGTTGCTCAATTTTGAGGATTCTGATTGGCTTGCATGGCTTTATCCTTCTCCCTACATTGCCGCCCATAGGTTGGGCATAGTTATGATGGCGCTCGACGGCGTATTTATGCGGGTTGATGTAAACGACAACTTTTTTGAAAACGATGTTGTGTGCACGATGTTATTTTTGAAAACGGAGGGGGGGAAATATTCGTTTCTCTAAATACCCGGCTATGTGTAAATGTGGCATAAAGGGATAGTTCACCCATTTCATTTAATCACCATCCCCTCATGCCTATCATACACTGTAAAACCTGACAAGTAAACTTAACTCAACCTGTTTGAGTTAACAGATTGCCTTGATTTAAACCATGTAAGTTTTAAAACTTTGCATTCAAGTAATTAAGTGATTAACTCAGTGCTGATTGAGAATTAGTGTTGAACAGCTGCTGTTAACAAACAGAATCACTGAAGAAGTTGTTATACTTTATGTTAGTGATGATAATCATCAATTATTGTACTGGTTGGAGTCTAATCTCTGATGAAATAGATGTTGTGCAATTTGATTGATTATAGTATAAGTGATTCTAAGAGCCAGTGGTTCTGTGATAATCAGTTAATACAAAGACTTTCCAAACAGTTTGGACTTCTATGGTGTCAAATAGTCACACACAGACATCAATAATCAGCATATGAACCTCAACAATGGTGACCATTAAAAAAAATGCTGCAGAGCATGCTGGGAGCCATGGATGAGTTTTGTACTACAATAGTACCCAGCATGCATTGCAGCATGTTTTTTTTTCGTCACCATTGTAGAGGTTCGCATTCTGATTATTAATGTCTGTGTTTGACCAACTACTGGCATAGAAGAAAAATGTATGTATACAAAGTGTTTAGAAAGTCACTTATATATTAACTGTCACACAACCACTGTCTCTTAGTGTCATTTTTACTAGGTCCACTTGTACTAATTGCACATCTATTTCATCAGAGATTAAACTTTGTACGGATCAATAATTGTGAATAATAATGAATTGTGAATAATAATGAATAATTATCATCACCTATATAAAGTATAACAACCAACAAATAGGTACAGGTTAAGACCTGATGGCATTTCTTCTGGGCTTTTGAATTACAACAAATGTGTTTTAGAAACACACGGTTATAACAGCCAGAGAGAAGACTAAGACAAAGCAAACACTGATCTCTAACATGGTTACTTCAAATGAAACAATAAATCACCATTGATGTGATGCATATCCACAATCCTGATGTCTGTGTCTGACTAAATGATGTGTTTCTTAAAAATAAGTACATTCTTTTTTTCTACAAGGTGTCTGTCCATGTAAATAAATACATAGTTGCAACAAAACATTAATAACTTATTGTGCTATAGTTTAATCACCATTAAAAGCAAGATGATAACACTTGCAAAACCAAACACTGTCCACCACAATGGTGACTTCAAATGATGTTGATGTAAATTATGTAAATTGATCCTCCTCTACTGAGATCTTCAGAGATTTAATGTCTTTGATTTGCAGTTGATTTTACCACATGCTCAATCATCAGTTATTTCATTATTTCATGAAGATTATTTTATTTTCTTGATTTTAGGACAGAGTGTCTGGAAGTTACATTGAAATAACATCTAAATCTAATGCATCCTGAGACTGTTGATTTGGTCCCGAAACAGTATAAATTAAATTAAATGATGTTGAAAATATTTCCGCTGATCACTTTTGAACTAGTTTTTAACCTTGTAAGGAGGTTCTGTGAACGTCTAAATCGGAGGTACAGAAGACGTCGAAAAAAGACGTCATAAAAACTTTCATTCTGGCTCCTCAGTGGACGTCTTTTCAACGTCTGCAAAGACATAAAAAGACGTCCACTGGATGTAACTTTGCACAGTGGGAGTTGTCTTATTTCAGAATAATTCATTATTATTATTACACTTGACGTTTACCTACATTATTCATTGATTAGACTTAATGTACACCTACCAAATCTTACCTTTACCTTACCTTTAGCATATACACTGTGCAGAATTAAGAGACAAGTTGATTTTCTGATCATATTTTTTGGTAAAATTTACCAATTCCAAACCACACCAATCTTAACTATTAATTTTGCATTTAATCTTTTATAAGTGATATATAATCTTTTCTTGGCTTGTTTTATTTGTAAAGGAAAATCTGCCTAACAATTATGCATACCTGGATATACAGCGTTTTTCACTTCCAAGTTCCAGCCTCCTCCTTTTCTAATGTGTAATTGATAAACGTTCACTTACCTTACTCCACTGTACATTTAAGTTATTAGACAAAATACTTAGTCTGATGATGGTCATCAAACACGTTAATATACTTTTAAACATTCATAACTTTGTGTATGTTAACATCACACACACACACACACACACACACACACACACACACACACACACACACACACACACACACACACACTAATCAGTCCAGCTATCCAGCACCATGCTGAGAGGTTTAGACTGCTCAAATGGCTGGTTGCACGTTAAATTTTAACTGTTTAACAGTACACGACCCACTGTCTCACTATGTAAATACTGGTAACCCTCGGTACTTTTTTTTGGTTTTGTTTAAATCATTTTTCTTTGCTGCTTTGCTTTCTTTTCTGGCCACTTCTTCATATCATCTAACATTACTCATGTTAACAGCGACGATGGATGGGAGAATTTGAGACCATTTGATCGTCGTAAGACGTTTTCATCGTGCTCCCAATTTATAACATAACGTTCTTTGTCATTTTGCCACAGTAATAGCTAGCTATAAACAATCTTACAACTACTAAACTAGTAACTGGACGTGCCGTATCGGTTTAGCGGAAGTCGGATGACAAAATGCGGAAATGCGAAGTATTAAAAGTGGGCGGGGCGGAATAAGGTGAATAGCGTTCCCTCGATTTACTATTGCGTTCACTCAATTTATAAATTGTGCACACGATTTACTAATTCATTCCCTCGATTTGCTAAATTGTGCACACTATTTTGCAAATCGAGTGAACGTAATAGTAAATCGAGCGAACGCAATAGTAATCGTGTGCACGTTTTAGTAAATAGAGGGAAACAAAAATTGGTAAATCATGCGCACAATTTATTTATTTTTTCTTGCATATTTTGTGCGGGGCTCCGTAGATGTTGATGGTTTATTGAAAATAATAGTTTAGTTTGACATCACCATTATGGTGATCAGCACATCAGTATGAGTCTTTTCAGTGTTACTGTTCATTTAACCGCTATAACTGCGTTTGTTATGGCAAAAACATTAAGCGGAAAAAAAAATGTTATGCGGTGATATTTGTTACTTGCTGATGTTGAAAATGTTATCATGGAATGACCTGATCAGCTGTTTTTATCTGGAGTTTAATCTATGCTATTAATTCAATATCACTGACTATGGCAAATGTGTTGCAACGCACAAGTAATAATAAATCTTTCAGATTTATATCATATTTATTATTGTCTGTTCTTTCTAAATTACATTGTTCATGAATGCTTAGACACAGAGACCTCAAAAATTAGTGTATGAATCTAAACAATGATGTACCCAGAATACACTGCAACATGAAGCATGTCACCATTGTTGATCATCATCGCTGATCTTTGCTGCTTTATATAAAGACAGTAAGTGTGGAGCCACTGATACAATGGTGTTCTCTGTGTTAAGTACTTCAGCTCATACATGTGTGCTACACTGTAAAAAATTGTGCCGTTAAATAACAGTAATTTTCTGGCAGCAGGGGTGCCAGTGAAGTAGTTAACTTACAGCTCTCAACCATTAATTTACCGTTCTTATTTTTTTTTTACAGTATTGCACTGTAAATTCTACCATGGAAAATAACTCCCCTCCCACTGCTTCAGTTCGAGTTTTTAAAACTAGCATTCCTACTATGTTATTACTATGAACTTATTTCATTTGAGTCCACTGAGAAGGAATATTTCTTAATATAAAACTGCAAACACTTAATGTGTAATAGTAAAGTAACTAAATGCATGACTTTTACTCAAATCACTGCAGTTAATTGTCAGCTATAGCACACATGTATGTGCTGAAATACTTGACACAGAGATCACCACTGCATCAGTGGCTCCACACTTACTGTCTTTATATAAAGCAGCAAAGATCAGTGTTTGTGTCTCATCATTGACTGAAGCACAGGCTCTACTCTCCAGCACAATGTTGAACCACAAAACTAGATTAACAGATCTCTCTTGTGCATACACACATTAATACAGTTGAGTTCAGTATTTACTCTCTTTATTAATGTTTGACTTTGCATAACTTTTTTTCTATGGATGTTCACAAATATTTTAGTCAAATTAACTTTTTTTCATTTGGTAAATCAGACTTTTACGTTTTACAGTATATTACTGTTTTTTTTCCTTGACTTAACGGCAATAAACTGTAAAAAAAAACACTTTTTTTTTGGTGGCAACCAATAATTAACAGCAATAAACTGTAGAAAACAGTTATTTACTGGCAGCAGGGGTGTTAATTTTAATTTAATAAAAATTAATTACAGTTTATTACTGTTAAATAATGTTTCATGCTGTTTTTTCTTCATCTTAAATCTTTAACCCTTTAAACCCCACAATAAAATCCTCAGTTTTGAATGAACACTTATAATGTGTGCACACTACAGAGTGTTAGAGTAACACTGAATCAGTGAAGTTAATGAGATAATTATGTGATTAATTGATGATTGAGCATTAGTGGTGAACACCTGCTATTAACAAGCAGAATCACTGAAGGAAAGAGAAACACAAGAACTACAACTGACTTCTGCCACAGCCTTAGATGAAATCAACTGAAATAAAATAATTCATCAAATCTCTCAAGATCTGATTAAACAACTCCTAAAACTTTTTTTCTTCACTACCATGATGGAGATCAGTGTTTAATTTAGTTGGGCTCTTGAACAGTGACTTTTCAAAGCTATGTTTTTTTTTTTGTTTTTTTTTTTTTGCATACTGTAACAATGTTTCTTTGGAACTTTGTTTTGTGATGTTCAGAACTTATCGGTTTATTTGTTTTGTGGATTGTCACCATTGTTGTGATGCATACGCTGATTCTTGATGTTTCTGTCTAAAGGTTTTTTTACGAGTGAAATTTTCTTAACAGTCTTTCATAACTTATGGCTCCGCAGTGTTCCTTCTTTTGCTGTAGTATCAATATTCAATAAGAGAAGGGACATGGGATTGGATCAAAAATAATAGTGTTTGTTCTTGTCAATCTATAAACAATACCAGATTTTTTTTTTCTTCTGTTGACTTTTCTTTTTTGCTATAACAAGTTCCAAAGTGTATTATTACAGCATGTAAAAAAAAAAAACCTTAGTTTTTTGAAAAGTCACGTTCAAGAGCCCAACTAAAGTAAACACTGATCTCCATCATGGTAGTGAAGAAAAAAAAACACCTAAACCTATTTAACTCTCATTAAGATCTTCTGTAGACATCTGACAGAAATAAAGTCATTCTGGTTAGTAATGTGAATCTGGTGAAGCTGTTTTAGGAGTTGGTTAATCAGATCTTGAGAGATTTGATGAATTATTTTATTTCAGTTGATTTAATCTAAAGCTGTGGCTGAAGTCAGTTGTAGTTCTTGTGTTTCTCTTTCCTTTAGTGATTCTGTTTGTTAATAGCAGGTGATACATAAACAGCATGATACATAATTGAACGGTAATACATTTTAATTGATTTACAGGAAACAAACTGTAAAAAAACTGTAATTTACTGGCACCCGTGCTGCCAGTAGATGTTTTTCTACAGTTTGTTGAAAAAACAGCAGTATACTGTAAAACGTAAAAGGCAGATTTACCAAAGGAAAAAAAGTTAATTTGACTAAAATATTTGTGAACATCCATAGAAAAAAAAAATATGCAAAGTCATACACTGATAATGAGAGTAAAAACTGAACTCCACCGTATTAATGTGTGTTTACACAAGAGAGATCTGTTATGCTGGGTACACACCAAAATATTATTTACATCTAAAAGATTTTCAAAATGTGATAGACTACAAACATGAGGATAAAAAAATCCAAGATTTAACCATTTTGCTCCTATAGTGTTTGGTGTGCAAACACATGATGTGACAAAGACAGCACACCACACATGAACAGATTTTCAACCAGAGTCTTGACTGTGAACACAGGAAATCTCGCAAAATCTCACGAGGCTTCAGAATAAACATGGCGGATGATATGCAGGAAGAAATTGTAATGATAGTATTAGGAATGAGTTTATAAATGACACGTTGTATAAATATTTGTGCTTTTACCAATAATCAACAAGCTGATCCTCCATCTCTGCTGTCCACATCAATTTCACTTTGTGCTGCGGCATGACTGCTTCCATCTTCCATCATCTTGCTTTCTGATTGGATATTGTTTCGTTTCACGTGATAATCTTCAGAGCGTGCGCACATTTGTCCTCGGGGTTCCCCCACACATCAGGCTCCGACTTTCTTCTGATCAAGTTCGTACACTCTTAACACACCTAGCACCAAGCGAAAATCTGATAAGATAATCTGTAGAACCATCAAGTTAATCGGGACATAGCAAGGATGGTCGGTAGAGGGGAAATTGGCCCAAAATCAGCCAGATTATCTTTTGGTGTGTACCCAGCATTAGTTTAATGTAGTTTTGTTGTGCACCATTGTGCTGGAGAGTAGAGCCTGTGCTTCAGTCAATGATGAGACACAAATTCTGATCTTCTGTTGCGCTATATAAAAACAGTAAGTTTGGAGTCACTGATATAGTGGTGGTTTTTGTGTTACATTTCAGTGCATACATTTTATCTATAGATGACAATGAACTGCAGTGATTTGAGTAAAAATGGTGCTTTTAGTTACTTTACTATTATACATAAAGTTTGAGCAGTTTTATATTAAGAACTATTCCTTCTCAGTGGGCTCAAATGAAATAAGTTCACAGAACTAACACTGTATGCATGCTAGTTTTTAAACTTGAACTGTTTGAGGCGGTGGGACTGGAGATAATTCCCATGGTAGAATAATGGTAAAACACTGTAAAAAAAATAAATAATAAGAGTTGTAAATTAATGGTTGAGAGCTGTAAATTAACATTAATTTACTGGCACCCCTGCTGCCAGTAAATGACTGTTATTTTACGGCACAATTTTTTTTTTACAGTGTATGTAACATTTGTTCATCCAATGACTTACCATGAATCATGAGCAGAAACACCAGACCAAGAAGAGGAGCCATTCTGACTGACATCACTTCAATCACACACAACTTTAAACACACAAGCTTAAAAAATGAAAAAATAAATATATAAATTATAATTATATAATATAATAATAATAATAATAATAATAATAATAATAATAATAATAATAATAATAATAATAATAATTATTACTTCAAAAATATCTACAAGAATTTTTCAATGTGAATATTTCCTATTGAATAAGTCAGTAGGTTGCATAACAGTATTAACTGGACTATATTCACATATTAACCATATATTAATACACATAATCTATAATATTCACATAATATTCATATTATAAACTCTTACCATGCTCTGTTGAGTCTGACCTCCAGCAGTCATAAAGTGATTTCACATTATTAGCGTAGCTTGTTTTATAAACACCATACAAATAGAAATGTTTCTTCCTCTTTCTTGGGTGCTGCCCACACAAGTAACTATATACAACATACCATGATCCAATGGCATTTATTTATAATTAAATCCAAAATACTTTTGGGTTTAAAATATAAATCAAATAACTGGGTTTTTCCTGGAAAAAAAATACATCTAAAATTCTGAGTAAGATTATTATATATATCATCATTTTGACCACAGACAGACAAGTTATTTATTTTTATTTTTTACTTCGGTTTACTGCCAAAATGAGAAGTGACAGAAAGTGTTGGGCAGTAGAGGTGGGTGGGTAGGATAGGAAATTACTTTATCCAGAATCTCAACCTCTGCAATGAATCAGAGCCCACCTACACAGCAAAAAATCCAGAGTGAAATGAACTCTGCTGGGAGTACATGTGAGACCACACTCAAGAGTGTGAAAGTGTTACAATAGGAGTGTTAAATTAACACTGAAGCTGAGTTAAAGTTAATGAGATAATTAAGTGATTAATTGAGGGATGATTGACCATTGTTGACGAGACCTGATGTTAACATGCAGAATCAACAAAGACGAAAATCACTATTTTTATGTCACCATTAAAGTGGTCAGTGTTTAGTTGGGCTCTTGACCCCTACAATTTTAAAGTCAGATTTGGTTTGGCTGTTACAACTGAATTGTAACAAATAGACAAGAAAAAAATCAAAACATGGGCATTTGACCTGAATCACCAAACTCAATTAAAGCCTAAACAGATTTGATTGACCTCATTGAAATAACAATGTGATTGTACAGTACCCACTAATTAAAAGGATTTCTTGAAAAGTTGTTCTGATAATGAAAAAAGCTTGTTTTAGGCACACACATACATCAAATATTAGTGTAGGAATCTCAACAACGGTGACAAACAGCATATTCAGAAAAACAGAACAACTCTAAACATTAGAAAACAAACTACTAAAAGTAACATAAAAAAACAAAAATAGAATAGTAAGAATAAAAAAAAAATACTGTAACAATTCAGCTAATAATTTAATCATGCCGCAATGGATCATGGAAGCCATGAATTAATTTTGATAGGTGGCACCCAGAATGCACTGCAACATGCTTTTTGGATTTTCACCATTGTTGAGATTCACAGGTTGATTCTTGATGTTTGCATGTCTAACTGAAAGACTCTTTCGAAAGATTTTTGAGCAAATAACTTTAAAGAAATTCCTCAGATTGTATCTAAAATGCTGGAAATACTTTGTTGAAGAAACATAGGGCTGAAACAATCAACAATGTAACTTTAACTCAGTAATAACAATAGTCTTTGCTTGTCCATCAGTTTTATAACTCAGTTATAACAGCAAATTAAAATCTTACTTTATCATTTTAGGGGTCAAGAGCCCAAATAAAGCAAACACTGACCACTATAATGGTGACATAAAAATAGTGGTTTTCAACCTTTTGATTATTCATGTTAACATCAGGTCTCATCAATAATGGTTCATCATCACTCAATTAATCACTTAATTATCTCATTAACTTTAACTCAGCTTCAGTGTTAATTTAACACTCCTATTTTAACACGTTCACACTTTTTGGTGTGGTCTCACATGTACTCCCAGCAGTGTTAATTTCACTCAGATTTTTTTGCTGTGTACAGTGACTAAACATACTGTATGTCTCTGATCGAAATGATCAAAATGATGCCTGTGTTCTCCCCAGCTCTTCAGCACCCCACATTTTTCTGATATTAATACTGTATGTAGAGAAGAATGGAACTACAGAGCACTCTAAATTGTGTGTGTGTGTGTGTGTGTGTGTGTGTGTCTTTTAGTAGCTTTTTGTGATGTCCAGATTGTTCCGATTAGCTGAATATTTTGTCACCATTGTTGAGAATCATATGCTGATTGCTGATATCTGTTAGAAAGTGTGGACTTTTTTCTTTTTTTTTTCCTCAAGCTTTCCTTGATGTTTATGTTGTAATATCACATGGTCTATAAAGTGAAAGCATAAAGCTCTGTAACTGCTAGTTTCAAATAATTTCAGTGAATCAGGCTATTGCATGATAGTGAAGGGAGTTACATGCTCTTTTGAAGCTTCAAATCATTTGGTTTGCAAAATGATTTCCTTTTTCAAAGCACTCAAAACACCACACACTAGTAATGCCTGCTGGTTAAAAGTGTGTAATTTCATAAAAAACTAACCCAAACCATAGACAGTAAAAAAAAAGATGGACAACATTCAGTTCTTTCCACCATAGAAAAGTGAAGTCAAGTCAAGTCACCTTTTTTATATAGCACTTAAAAAAGAAAAAAAGATTGTCAAAGCAATTTAACAACATTAATTAACAGTCTGTCAATAATGCAAAAAGACAGTTAAAGGCATTTTATCATTGAATTCAGTGATGTCATCATTCAGCTCAGTTCAGTTTAAATAGTGTCTCTGCAATCATTTGCAATCACGTCAACAATATCGCTGTAAAGGAAGTGACCCCAATTAAGCAAGACAGAGGCGACAGCGGTAAGGAACCAAAACTCCATCGGTGACAGAATGGAGGAAAAAAACCTTGGGAGAAACCAGGCTCAGTCGGGGGGCCAGTTCTCCTCTGACCAGACGAAACTAGCAGTTCATTCAGTCGGTCGTCTGAGACAAAGTCTTTACAGGCGATCTGTATCTGGGGCTAATCTAGTTGTCCTGGTCTCCGCTGTCTTTCAGGATTGTAGAGGTCCTTTCTAGGTGCTGATTTTATACAAATTTATAAGACTTTATACAATGTTTGATAGGGAGCCGGTGCAGTGTTGACAGAACCAGGCTAATATGGTCATACTTCCTTGTTCTAGTAAGAACTCTAGCTTCTGCATTTTGGACTAGCTGGAGTTTGTTTATTAAGAGTGCAGAACATTCACCAAATAAAGCATTACAATAATCTAACCTTGAGGACATTAACACATAGATTAACATTTCTGCATTTGACATTGAGATTATTGGTCATAATTTAGAAATATTTTTGATATATAAAAAATGCACTCCTAGGTTCCTAAACTGATGAAGAAGAATTGACAGAGCAGCCATTAAGTCTTAGACAGCGTACTAGGTTATTACATGCAGAGTTTGTAGATCCTATAATCAACACTGTTTTATTTGTATTATTTATTTATTTTTTTAATTTAGCAATAAGAAATTACTCATCATCCAGTTTTTTATATCGACTATGTATTCCGTTAGTTTTTTCAAATTGGTATGTTTCCCCAGGCTAGAAACTAACACTGTGTTTCCTGATGACATCTCTCAAGGGTAACATGTAAAGTGTGAAGAGTAACGTCCCTACTATAGCAAATGCAGCCATTCCCAGAAATATCTGATGATATCATGAGGATATCAATGGCTAATCAGAGGCATTTAAGTTAGAATTCACTCCCTGCTCAAAACGCTGGGGTTTTTGTTTAGTGCTGAAGGCTCTTTGTGTTTTTTATGGGCTTATAATAATAATCCATTCAACATTTCAATAAAAGCCTTGTTTTTCATGCAGCTAAGAGGACAGACGGCCACGAATAGTGCAAAGTTTCAAAAGTGATTTCCACATATAAATGTGGGATTCTTGTTAAAAAATCACAGTGGATGTGACAAAAACATGATAAATTCAACTAAGCACCCTAAGTACTGTCTGAAGCATTCTTTTGATTATGGAATCATGCCTGCCGGTAAATGTCAAGTAATGAATCATAAATGATTTAATATATTTTGTTTTAAATTCTTAAATACATTAAATTGTAAGTTAAATAATTTTTATTAACACAATTAATCTGTGACAGCTTAAATTATTCGTTTACTGACTTTCTCACAACAGAAATATTCACCTCAGAGAAGAAAGTAATTTTTTTTTAGGTTAATAGACCTCAGGTTTCGTGTCATGGTCATGGTTTTTCTTAATAACAGATTACATTTTCAGTTTGTTTGTTGACAAACACCACGAGCCCACAATATGCTGAAATACATTTGCAGAATATCTATAATCTACTATGCAAGTGTAATCATTTATGTATATATATATATATATATATATATATATATATATATTTGTTTTTATATAGTCTATATGTAACCCCTGTCCAAGGTTCTACTTGCTCTTGACTCTAACAAAGGAGGCTAAAGATGTGAGCCTCTTGAGACCGGAGGAGGAAGGTTTACCCGCACAACACTACCAGCTGTCCTCCGATACATATAGTTTCCATTAAAAGTCCATATTACAATAATAATCTGTATTTGTATATTACATTTCTCTTTTTTTCTCAGAAGAAAGGAAACTCTAAATATGCACGTTATATATATATATAGCATACTGATTTTGAACTTTTCTTAAAACACGCACATAGTTTCCCTACAAATAATTATTGACAGTCACTTGAACAACTGATCAAACTCTATTTTTATTCACTGTTTCTTTCATTTTCTTGTTTATATAATTACATAAACATACATCATTTCAATTAGCGGATTTCATTTTTTCAATTTTTATATATTTTATGTATATATATATATATATATATATATATATATATATATATATATATATATATATATATATATATATATATATATATATATATATTATGTTTGTATATTTTAATATTTAAATAATATTTAAAATGTATTTATTTATGAATAATTAATGAATAATATGCTATGCATTTAGTTCAACTGCATGCTAAATGCCAAACTTTCAAGAACATTAATTAATATTTGTTCATATTCAGACAATTTGTCTGGCTTTTGCTTTTTCCCAGCAGACCAGATTGATGTATAAACACAGGCTTCATGATGGTCTTTCATTTATTTAACGCTGCTGTAGATCACAGATACCTCTTCCACAGTCTCCACATCTAATTGCCTAAAAAAAAGAAGTAAAAAACATAAATAATGATGCTATTCATGAGACTACATGATGATGAATTCATAAAAATACAGTCTTCATGTATGTCACATTTCTAAAATTAGCATCATTTTGGTCCATGTTTAAAGAACTATACATTTCTACTTTCATCACTATCATAACAGAACAGATGATGAAAGAATATTTATTTGTGCACCTCACAGCAGCAGCAGGCTGTTGAATCATGAGATTTTCATACTGGTTTTCGTTCTCCTCTGCTCTCTGTGTCGGTTTGGTTTTGTGATGTTGGACGGTCACGTACTGGATCTCCTCTGCATCATCATTTGTGTCTCTTCTAGATTTGCTGTATAAAATGCTGGCATACAGAGCATCATCACAAATGGCTGATTCAGACAGTTGAACATTCTTCTCATTTACGTTAGCGTACAGATCCTCCTGAAATAAAAGAAAATGAATTATGTAACCTACCTAAAAGTACATGACAAATATTTCCAGTCATATCTGGATGATTCACCTGTTTTACTGTGTCGACTTCAGCTTTTGTACTTCTTCGTTTTCTCCTGGTTTTATAGACATTAAAAATTGTAAGCTGTGTTTTAAAGATTCATTACTAATAATCATATGGGGAAATTCCACCTGCACTGTAATTGAGAATTAAACTTACATCACAATGATGATGATCATGATGATTATGAATAATCCAACACATGCCACTGTGATTCCCAACCAGACAGGCCAATCCAGACCATGATGGACTGAAAGATGAAGACTATGAATTAACATTGACTCTCAAAGCTACACAACTTCCTTGAACCCTTATAAAATAAGATCTTCACCGGTCACTAATATAACTGCTGATTTCTTAGATCCATGTTGATTGTGAGCCTCACAGTAGAAGCGTCCACTCTGTAGTGCACTGAAACTCTGTCCAGATCCAACAGAGGAGCTTTGATTCTCCTTAAACCAGCTGAAGTTCAGAGCAGGAGGGTTTGAATCACTGCTGCAGATCAGAGTCACTGAATCTCCTTCCATTCTTTCAGCAGATCCATTTATGAACACTGAAACATTCCTGGGTGGGTCTAAAACAGAAAAAAAAAACACTGATATAATTAACAGTAGCAATACATTTGACATCACAGAAGATTAAATATCACAACTACTGAACATCTTTAACTCACACATGACATTTAAAGTCACAGCATCAGAGTATTTCTCTCCATGTTTATTTCTGGACTTGCACTTGTATTCTCCACTGTGATCAGAGCTGATCTTTGAGATGCTGTAGATTCTTCCAGATCCTACAATCGTTCTTCCTTTAAACCAGCTGATTTCTGCAGGTGGGTTTGAATCACTGCTGCAGATCAGAGTCACTGAATCTCCCTCCACTATTTCACCAGATGGAATGATGGACACTGAGGCACTCTTTGGAGTATCTAAAGCAAACAAACAAAAACATTTATTTGATTAACAACTGCAAAAAATTTAAGATGACAGAGGAAACAAATATCACATACCGAGACTATGCCAGAACTTTCCCTATCAAATCTTAATTTTTTCCTTTAAGACCTAGAATTTTCTGTAAAATCGGGAGTTTAAGAATTTTTATTAATACAAAAGTGTGGTGAGGAAGAGGAACCTTCTATTAGGCACAGTGACATGAAGAACCTCAAGAATGGTGACAAACAGCATATTCAGATAAACAGATGAACTGTAAGCATCATAAAACAAGCTACTAAAAGCAATTGCATAGAAAAGTAAAAATAAAAGAAAATATTGAGAATAAATTTAAGACAATTCATCTCATAATTTATTCATGCCGCAAAGCATGATGGGAGCCATAAATGAGTTTTGATTGGTTGGACACAGAATGCAGTGCAACATGCTTTTTGATGGTCACCATTGTTGAGGTTCTCAGGCTCATTCTTGATTTCTGTGTGCCAGACCTTATAATATACATCTACAGAATGCCTGTTGTTGTACGACACAACCAACTCAGAAATCCAGATGAAATTATTGCAAATCAAACAAAACTACCGGATCTTATTTTTTTTTATTGGCTTGTCTAGCTGCTGTATCACAATTACTGCAACCAAAAAAAAAAAATTGTCAAGAGCCCAACTAAAGTAAACACTGACCACTTTAATGGTAACCAAAATGTAGATTATTCTCCTTCAGTGATTGTGTTTGTTAACATAAGGTGTTTTCAATAACTCTGTTTTGGGTGCTTGAAAACATAAGCTTTTGAACACGATGACTTTATCATCTACATGTAATCAACAAAAACATGAATTTGTGAATTACATTTTTGCGCTGCGTATCTTAGTTGCCATCTACTGGCCTGGTATGCATAACATAGTATTCATTAGCATTAGCATAGTGTTTTTTTTTTCCTAGACAAATGTTGTTTAAACTTTACTTTTTTGTGCTATTTGACTCATTTTGAATGGTTAATTTCTAAGCATCTCATTTGATTAATTCTAATGAATTCTCATGTGTTAAATTTAAGTAATAATATTGCTTGTAATCTGTTGCCACAATTTTATTATTTATTTTGAGCTCTGTTAATTCACAGTATATTTATGTAAGCTGCTTTATTGAAAATGACAAGTATCATTAAGTGGGTCAAGAGCCCAACTTAAGCAAACATGGATCTCCATGATGGTTACATAATTTTAACCAATAAAACATCAACATCTGATCCTCTGCCGTTCTCAATAACAGCAGATGTTCATCACTAGTGCACAATCATCATTTAATTAGTCACTTAATTATCTCATTAACTTAACATTAACCATGTTCGGTTTAAAACTTTGCAATTAAGTAATTAAGTGATTAACTAAGTGCTGATTGTGCATTAATGATGAACAGCTGCTGTTAACAAACAGAATCACTGAAGAAAAGAGAAACACAAGAACTACTACAACTGACTTCAGACACAGTCTTAGATGAAATCAACTGAAATAAAATACATGAAATCTCTCAAGATCAGATTAAACAACCCCACAAACAGCATAACCAGCTCCACTTATTAATAGTTATATATATTACAACAATGGTAATATATATATATATATATATATATATATATATATATATATATATATATATAACTTTTTATGTTTATAGAACTCATTTTACCATTAGAAAAATGTTCTTTGAACACAGAGATTCAGTAGACAAAACGTGTCAAGGTAAGCATCAAGGTTCAAGGGCACAACTTCAGCAAACACTGCCCTTTGTAACGGTAATTGCAAACTTTGTTATTTTCAATAAGTCTAAACTGGTTTTCACACTCCATGTAAAAGGGTCTTAAAGATCACGTGTTCATCAGTGTCGGAATTCACTACGTTCGGTCAAGTAAACTGATGTAAGGAATACTGAAGGTTATAGGGTGTTATTTTGAACACAACTTCTTAGTGCCTACTTTGAGCTCTGTTAATTCACAGTATATTTCTGTAAGCTGCTTTATTGAAAATGACAAGTATCACCCAAAATGCATTGTTTTATACAGTATATTACTGTTTTTATAGAAAGTGTAAGTCACTGTCAGAATTTGGCCATTAACAGTGTGGCCAAATTCACTGTGGTTGATTCGTAATCAGAGTATGGTTAAAATCGTGTTAATATTGGAATATGGTTGTTTATGTAAACACACTGACTGTAAACCTGATGTATAAAGAAAAAGAAGGACAAGTTATTTTGAGGGAAATCTTTATCGCATATACTTACACGTGACATTGAGCTGAGCAGCAGGAGAGATGTAAGTGTGTCCCTGTAGAGCACAGCTGTATCTGCCTGCATCCTCTCTTCTGACTGACTGCAGCAGGAGTTGATTGTTTCTGTCTCTTCTCTCAGTTAATGGCTGTGAGTTTCTGTACCAGATGAATGTTGCTCTGTCAGTCAGAGCGCAGCTGCTTTTACATGTCAGACGGACTGAATCTCCCTCTTTCACTGTCTCAGGAGACTCCACCTGAAGATCTGAACACAACACACACATATATCTAGTGCTGCTGTCATACACTGATTATTATTCAACATAATGCACAGAAGAAGAGTGAAACCTCATCAAAGTCACCTGTGACAGTAAGAGACACTCCTGGATCACCGGTCCATTTTCCATCAGGTTTATCAGTGATGAATCTGAAATAGTACATGTGTGAATCCTTCTGTGTCACATGACTCAGTCTGATGGTGCAGTTCTTCTGTTTATTTCCCAGATACTGAAGCCTCTGACTGTATTCAGGGTCTTCAGACAGATCTGTAAGCTCATTATCAACATTTTTAACAAGTGTTCCGCTCCAGAACACTTTATTGATCTGATATCCAGTAGGGTATGTATAATTGCAGCTCATTATCACTGATGAGTTCTTTAATGCACAGATCTGTGAAGAGCCATAATGCACACCCCAACTACTGCCATAAACTCCTAAAACACCTTTGTGGAAAAAAATAATAATAATGAAAACGCTAGTCTTTAAATCCAACAGGTCCGTAAAAGTTCAATACATCTTATTTTCTTAAAGTTTTCTAAAGAGAGGCTCACCTGGAATCAGGAACATCAGAGAAAGAGGAGGAATTATGAGCAATGACATCACTGCAGGAAAAAATAATACAACAGTACAACACCTCATCTTTAATTTAATAAACATAATAACAACAACATTAATAAACTGTACTACAAAAATTGTAACCAATGATAAAACTCCTGTAAAATCTGCACTGTTGTACCTTTTACACTGTTGAAAATCAAGTACAAATAAGCACTAGATGATCAGAGGTTATGAAAAGAAAATGTATCTCAATTCTCTCACTCATTCACTTATTATTACCGTCATTGTCATTATTATTAATATTACTATTATTAGTTGTTTTATTTACATTATTTATTACTGAATGAGTTTGACTCTTACTTTGTTGTAGTTTCAGCCAATAGTTTCCAGCAGACTGAGCTGCAAATGCAAGCGGAAACTGTTCTTCTGTTGTTTTTTCCTTCCTCTTTTTAAAGTCTATTTTAGCGGATTGCCCCATAACAAGACAGGAACAACCCAAACAAAACCTACAAATAGTGGTGTATAAAGTACCTGAAAGCCATAATCTAGTAAAGGTACTGATATCTTACCAGAAAATGACTTTGTTAGAATTTGACGTTACCGTTTTGAATATTACTTGAGTAAAAGGCTTAAAGTATAAGATATTTATTGTACTAAAGTACTTACAAAAAGTATTTATTAAGTAGTTTTTAAATCTTAAATTAACTTAGATTAGAAGTATTAAAAGTACAATTACAAGTAAATACAAAATGGAGAAAAAAAGCTAATATATAAATATAAATGTATATATAAATGTTCATAAACAGCTTGAGTAGCAAGATTGTGTTTAGTTTCAACTATTTCTTCCATTTTGTATTTTTGGATAAGAATAAGAAGCACTTCTTCTGGTACTTAGTGTCTTTCATTCCAACATTTCTTGAACCTGAATCTGAAATAGCATGCATTTACACAGATGATGTGTCTCAGAGGGGACATGGATGCATTTAAACTGCAGATACAGGTGTTTAAATAGGCCTAATGTTTGAATACTGATATTTGAAATAATTTAAACATGAAAAAAAAGTTGAAATGTGAAATTAAAACCACCAAGGTGACAGCAAGCAAATGTTAATGAGGGAGCCATTAAAACTAAACTGATTCATTTAAATGGTTGATTTATTCAGAAACAAAGCATTTGACCGTGCTAATGTGTGAATCATTGAGTTATTTATTCAACTGAATTATTGAAAAAGCTGATTCTTTCAATAAGTAAACACTGTCCATTATTCAGATATGCAAAAGAGTGATGTGATCTGTTATGAAAATATAGCTATAAAAACAATCAATATTATGCCTAAAATGTAAGTCACTTATTGCTGAATTTTAATAAAATTATTATTAAATGTGTTCATGATATATGCAGAAAAAATAAGTTAACTACACAGCAAAATCTTCAGAGTTAAATCAATTCTGTTCAGAGTGCATATTGTCCCAATCTACAGAGATTTAAAATAACACTGAAGCGGTTAAGTGCTGATTGTGCATTAGTGATGAAGACCTGCTATTAACAAACAGAATCACTGAAGAAAAGAGAAACACAAACTACAACTGACTTCAGCTCAGAGGTGGGACTTTCTAGTCACAATCAAGTCTTCAAGTCATACCCAGGTTCTCAAAGAGTTAAAATTAATGAGATAATTAAGTGAACAATTAAATTATGATTTAGCATGAGTACTGAACACCTGCTGTTATTGAGAATTACAGAGAATCAGATGTTGATGTTTTATTGTTTAAAATGATGCCACCATCATGGAGATCAGTGTTTGCTTTAGTTGGTCTCTTGACCCTTAATTTCTGTTTTAGATCTATCTTTGTTGCAATACGTGAGGTCTTGTAAAGCAGAAAGTCATCACGAGCTGGCCCGATAACAATCAAGGTAACTTCTTCTCAAATGCATGTGTAAGTTTTGCATAATCAACCCCATATGAAGCTACAAGTTGCAAGCACAGTGCTGCTCTAATACTAACAGAGAATGCATTTTAAATATATACATTGCTTATGAAAAATTAAAATCCAGTAACACTTTGACATATACGGACATCAAGAACCAGCATGTGAATCTCAACAATAGTAATAATCAACAAAATGCTTCATGCTGCAATGCATGATTGGTAACACCATAGTAAAAACTCCCATCATGCACTGTGGTATGAAAAATTATTGACACCACTGATGAGGAACATGTTATAAGTGTTTAAAGAAAATTTAAGAAAATTTCTAGAAATTTATGAATGTAAAATCATTTTTTTCAAAACAGTTTTATCAAATGAGGGTAAATGAGTCTCTCACTTCTGTCCCTTTAAACCAGTTTACAGCAAAGACAGCACGAATAACTGGATGCACATGATAAATATTCTGCATTTAAGAAAACAGACAAAAGAAATTGCACTGTAAAACTCGAACCAGTAATAAGACACACCCTTTAACATTTAAATGTTTGTTTATGAACCAGAAACAAGACACACCCTTTTGCACTGTAAACCCTAATAAGTTGAGACTACTCAAATGATTTGAGGAAAGTGGTTGCGTAAGTAAAATTGAGTAATGGCAAAATTGACAACTCAATTCAATTGAGTTGACCTAATGTTGGTCTCGTCATTGAATTAACTTAAATGTTCAAGTACAGATAACTTAAAAAGGCAAATAGACTTAACTTAAATTTTCGAGTTTTATATGGTTTACTTGTTTTAATGATTTAATACAAATATTGTTTTTCCATTAACAGCTTTATTTGGTTTATACATTTACATTAATTTAAGAAACATTACTAATATCAAGCTCATATTTTTAAGTCACATTAAGACACTTGAAAAGCACTTAACACTTAAAGCTCACATTTTTAGAAAACAGTAGCTCATTTTTAACAGAAAGCTGCATTTAAGTCACATTAAAACATTAAGCTCATGTTTAACAGTAAGCTTACATTTTTACAAAACATTACACTCACATTAATAAAAAAACATTAAGCTCATATTTTTAAGTCTCATTTTCAGAAGAAAATGAAATTTGAAAATTTCATTTTCAAAGTTTCTAACTTTGGGGGGCGCTATCCCCGGCCCCCTGGGGTGCATCGGCTCTGGGGTGGCGGCGTCTGACAGGGGGCCACGGGGTCTATCATCGACCCGAGTTTGAAGTGCCTGGGTCTCGGCCTCGGCGAGATACGGTCGTTCAAAGTTTCTAACTTTGGGGGGCGCTATCCCCGGCCCCCTGGGGTGCATCGGCTCTGGGGTGGCGGCGTCTGACAGGGGGCCACGGGGTCTATGATCGACCCGAGTTTGAAGTCCCTGGGGCTCGGCCTCGGCGAGATACGGCCGTTCAAAATTTTTAACTTTGGGGGGCGCTATACCCGGCCCCCGGGGGGCTTGCGGCTCTGGGCTGGCGGCGTCTGATAGGGGGCCAATCATCGACCCGAGATTGAAGTCCCTGGGGCTCGGCCTCGGCGAGATACGGCCGTTCAAAGTTTTTAAATTTGGGGGGCGCTATCCCCGGCCCCCGGGGGGCTAGCGGCTCTTGGCAGGCGGCGTCTGATAGGGGGCCAAGGGGTCTATCAACGACCCGAGTTTGAAGTCCCTGGGGCTCGGCCTCGGCGAGATACGGCCGTTCAAAGTTTTTAACTTTGGGGGGCGCTATCCCCGGCCCCCGGGGGGCTGGCGGCTCTGGGCTGGAGGCGTCTGATAGGGGGCCACGGGGTCTATCATCGACCCGAGTTTGAAGTCCCTGGGGCTCGGCCTCGGCGAGATACGGCCGTTCTAAATTTCGAACTTTGGGGGGCGCTATCCCCGGCCCCCGGGGGGCTGTCGGCTCGGGGGAGGCGGCGTCCGAGAGGGGCCGACGGGCCCTATCAACGACCCGAGTTTCAAGTCCCTAGGCCCCGGCGTTCCCGAGCGGGCCCCGGTCGAACATCCGACCCCCCCTCTCCGGAGGCCTTGCCTAGGATGGTGAGCCTATCCCGGGTAGAGCTCCGATTTCGCCCGCGATCCTGGAGGTCGGCCCAATAGGGGAAGCCGTTCTTGCCCGCCATCTGGGTGCTGACAAAAGCGCTTCGCAGGCTGAGCTCCAGGGGCTATTTCGAGCGACCCAGGCCCAGCGTGGCCTCCCTCTCCTGGGCATGAGAGTGAGATGGCGCCCCCTAGTCTGGTTCTCTGTAAATTCGAAGGCTGAGCTCCAGGGGCTTTTTCGAGCGACCCAAGCCCAGCGTGGCCTCCCCCTCTTGGGCATGAGGGTGAGATGGCGCCCCCTACTCTGGTTCTCCGTAACCGTGGAGGCTGAGCTCCAGGGGCTCTTTCGAGCGACACAGGCCCAGCGTGGCCTCCCTCTCCTGGGCATGAGAGTGAGATGGCGCCCCCTAGTCTGGTTCTCTGTAAATTTGAAGGCTGAGCTCCAGGGGCTTTTTCGAGCGACCCAAGCCCAGCGTGGCCTCCCTCTCTTGGGCATGAGGGTGAGATGGCGCCCCCTACTCTGGTTCTCCGTAACCGTGGAGGCTGAGATCCAGGGGCTTTTTCGAGCGACACAGGCCCAGCGTGGCCTCCCTCTCCTGGGCATGAGAGTGAGATGGCGCCCCCTAGTCTGGTTCTCTGTAAATTTGAAGGCTGAGCTCCAGGGGCTTTTTCGAGCGACCCAGGCCCAGCGTGGCCTCCCTCTCTTGGGCATGAGGGTGAGATGGCGCCCCCTACTCTGGTTCTCCATAACCGTGGAGGCTAAGCTCCAGGGGCTTTTTCGAGCGACCCAAGCCCAGCGTGGCCTCCCTCTCTTGGGCATGAGGGTGAGATGGCGCCCCCCCCCCCCCCATTCTGGTTCTCCGTAACCGTGGAGGCTGAGCTCCAGGGGCTTTTTCGAGCGACCCAAGCCCAGCGTGGCCTCCCTCTCTTGGGCATGAGGGTGAGATGGCGCCCCCTACTCTGGTTCTCTGTAAATTTGAAGGCTGAGCTCCAGGGGCTTTTTCGAGCGACCCAAGCCCAGCGTGGCCTCCCTCTCTTGGGCATGAGGGTGAGATGGCGCCCCCTACTCTGGTTCTCCGTAACCGTGGAAGTGCTGAGCTCCAGGGGCTTTTTCGAGCGACCCAGGCCCAGCGTGGCCTCCCTCTCTTGGGCATGAGGGTGAGATGGCGCCCCCTACTCTGGTTCTCTGTAAATTTGAAGGCTGAGCTCCAGGGGCTTTTTCGAGCGACCCAAGCCCAGCGTGGCCTCCCTCTCCTGGGCATGAGAGTGAGATGGCGCCCCCCTAGTCTGGTTCTCTGTAAATTTGAAGGCTGAGCTCCAGGGGCTTTTTCGAGCGACCCAAGCCCAGCGTGGCCTCCCTCTCTTGGGCATGAGGGTGAGATGGCGCCCCCTACTCTGGTTCTCCGTAACCGTGGAGGCTGAGCTCCAGGGGCTTTTTCGAGCGACCCAAGCCCAGCGTGGCCTCCCTCTCTTGGGCATGAGGGTGAGATGGCGCCCCCTACTCTGGTTCTCTGTAAATTTGAAGGCTGAGCTCCAGGGGCTTTTTCGAGCGACCCAAGCCCAGCGTGGCCTCACTCTCCTGGGCATGAGAGTGAGATGGCGCCCCCCTAGTCTGGTTCTCTGTAAATTTGAAGGCTGAGCTCCAGGGGCTTTTTCAAGCGACCCAAGCCCAGCGTTGCCTCCCTCTCTTGGGCATGAGGGTGAGATGGCGCCCCCTACTCTGGTTCTCCGTAACCGTGGAGGCTGAGCTCCAGGGGCTTTTTCGAGCGACACAGGCCCAGCGTTGCCTCCCTCTCCTGGGCATGAGAGTGAGATGGCGCCCCCTAGTCTGGTTCTCTGTAACCGTGGAGGCTGAGCTCCAGGGGCTGTTTCGAGCGACCCAAGCCCAGCGTGGCCTCCCTCTCTTGGGCATGAGGGTGAGATGGCGCCCCCTACTCTGGTTCTCCGTAACCGTGGAGGCTGAGCTCCAGGGGCTTTTTCGAGCGACACAGGCCCAGCGTGGCCTCCCTCTCCTGGGCATGAGAGTGAGATGGCGCCCCCTAGTCTGGTTCTCCATAACCGTGGAGGCTGAGCTCCAGGGGCTTTTTCGAGCGACCCAGGCCCAGCGTGCCCTCCCTCTCTTGGGCATGAGGGTGAGATGGCGCCCCCTACTCTGGTTCTCCGTAACCGTGGAGGCTAAGCTCCAGGGGCTTTTTCGAGCGACCCAAGCCCAGCGTGGCCTCCCTCTCTTGGGCATGAGGGTGAGATGGCGCCCCCTACTCTGGTTCTCCTTAACCGTGGAGGCTAAGCTCCAGGGGCTTTTTCGAGCGACCCAAGCCCAGCGTGGCCTCCCTCTCTTGGGCATGAGGTTGAGATGGCGCCCCCTCCTCTGGTTCTCCGTAACCGTGGAGGCTGAGCTCCAGGGGCTTTTTCGAGCGACCCAAGCACAGCGTGGCCTCCCTCTCTTGGGCATGAGGGTGAGATGGCGCCCCCTACTCTGGTTCTCTGTAAATTTGAAGGCTGAGCTCCAGGGGCTTTTTCGAGCGACCCAAGCCCAGCGTGGCCTCCCTCTCTTGGGCATGAGGGTGAGATGGCGCCCCCTACTCTGGTTCTCCGTAACCGTGGAGGCTGAGCTCCAGGGGCTTTTTCGAGCGACCCAAGCCCAGCGTGGCCTCCATCTCTTGGGCATGAGGGTGAGATGGCGCCCCCTACTCTGGTTCACTGTAAATTTGAAGGCTGCGCTCCAGGGTCTTTTTCGAGCGACCCAAGCCCAGCGTGGCCTCCCTCTCCTGGGCATGAGAGTGAGACGGCGCCCCCTAGTCTGGTTCTCTGTAAATTTGAAGGCTGAGCTCCAGGGGCTTTTTCGAGCGACCCAAGCCCAGCGTGGCCTCCCTCTCTTGGGCATGAGGGTGAGATGGCGCCCCCTACTCTGGTTCTCTGTAACCGTGGAGGCTGAGCTCCAGGGGCTCTTTCGAGCGACACAGGCCCAGCGTGGCCTCCCTCTCCTGGGCATGAGAGTGAGATGGCGCCCCCTACTCTGGTTCTCTGTAAATTTGAAAGCTGAGCTCCAGGGGCTTTTTCGAGCGACCCATGCCCAGCGTGGCCTCCCTCTCTTGGGCATGAGGGTGAGATGGCGCCCCCTACTCTGGTTCTCCGTAACCGTGGAGGCTGAGCTCCAGGGGCTCTTTCGAGCGACCCAGGCCCAGCGTGGCCTCCCTCTCCTGGGCATGAGAGTGAGATTGCGCCCCCTACTCCGGTTCTCATTAACCGTGGAGGCTGAGCTCCAGGGGCTTTTTTGGACGACCCAGGCCCAACGTGGCCTCACCGTCTTGGGCACGAGAGTGAGATGGCTCCCCCTAGTCTGGTTCTCTGTAAATTTGAAGGCTGAGCTCCAGGGGCTTTTTCGAGCGACCCAGGCCCAGCGTGACCTCCCTCTCGGGCACGAGGGTGAGACGGCACCCCCTACTCCGGTTCTCGGTTAGCTTGGTGACCAGAGTTAGGTCGTAGGCTCCGGGGCCTCTTCGGCGAGAGACCTATCCGACCGACCCTCGCCCTCGTCGGCCTTCCTCGGCAGGTCGGAGGCCCTGGAGGAATTCGGGGTAGGAAAAATGACTAAGTCGAAAACGCGGGCCTTGGCCAGACATCCACCCTCCCCGAGGCTCCGGGGCAGGCCGCGAAAGGTGCTTCGTCCCCGGCCACCGTCGGGATTCGCCCGCGACTCTGGAGGTCGGCCCGATAGGGGATGGCGTTTTTACGGGCCGTCGCGATTTCGACGATCGCCTGATTTTGTGGACTTAGGTTCTGGCGAAAACCATTTTGGATCCAGGGGGGCTGTCTGGAGGGTTCCCCGGCCCACTTACCCTCTCTCGGGCGTGAGAGTGAGACGGCTCCCCATACTCTGGTTCTCTGTAAATTTGAAGGCTGAACTCCATGGTCGTTTTCGAGCGACCCAGGCCCAATGTGGCTTCACCCTCTCGGGCACGAGAGCGAGACGGCTCCCCATACTCTGGTTCTTTGTAAATTTGAAGGCTGAGCTCCAGGGGCGTTTTCGAGCGGCCCAGGCCCAACGTGGCCTCACCCTCTCGGGCAAGAGAGCGAGATGGCTCCCCCTACTCTGGTTCTTTGTGAATTTGAAGGCTGAGCTCCATGGGCTTTTTCGAGCGACCCAGGCCCAACGTGGCCTCACCCTCTCGGGCACGAGAGCGAATGTGGCTCCCCCTACTCTGGTTCTCTGTGAATTTGAAGGCTGAGCTCCATGGGCTTTTTCGAGCGACCCAGGCCCAACGTACCCTCCCCGTGGCCGGGGTGACGTGAGTCGTCTGAGCCCCCCCCCCCCCCGACCGGGAACGCAAACTGATACGTCCGGGGCCGT